>NC_141109.1:8572500-8702500 GCF_041138505.1 Cibotium barometz
CCATGCAATCATGTGAGACTGTTATGGCAGCCTTGTTGTCAGTGAAGATCCTTGAAAATACTTCATGAAATCTCCATAAAATGGGCTGCAATTGATGCATAACCTCAAACAAATGAGTCCCACATCTTTGCCTTGTATCATAATGATCTTCCAAGTGTTTCAAAGTAGAATAATGGCCCCAACAATGGATCCAACCCAAGCTGAAACTACAGCAAATCTATCCAGAAATAACAGCATATGTAATCCTCATGTAATGCCCATTCTCCACATGCTAAACATGCCACTTGGTCAAGGAATACTTCCATCAAGCAAACCATGATTGCCAAGTAGCCTCAATAATGCTATGGCCAAACATGCTAGCCAAGGCATAAGCATCTCCCGAGTGAGGCACCGCCATGACAAGAGTGATCCGAGAATGATGTAGCCTCCTAGATCAACTGGTAATGTGATCCATATGTTCACTATCATGAAAACCAGTAGAGTACTTGGACCATATGGAATGAGACATGGTAAAATCTCGTAAATGCCAACTGGATCCCAAGTATGCCTCATGTGGATAACCATACCAACATCACATGGAAGAATAAGATCATGGTCCCCCAAATGCAAAACATCATGCCCATGCATAACCATACAATCCATGAGTATCCATGTGAGCTTCAAAGCTGCATCATCTATCCATCGAAGTCCTTCCGGATCATAAGGCATGTCAACATGATGATCCACAAAAACATAGTAGTGAAATATCTCCCCAAAAAGCATATCACCAAGTGGATAATCCATCAAATGACATGTATGATCAAAATCCGACCCATCAAAATAAAATACTTCCATATGAGCATCCCAAATATCCACGGAAAATGCATCCTTCATGAGTAATGATCTTTGGAAATCCCCATGTGGCTTCAAATCCAAATCTCCAAAATAGAAAGCTTCACGATCATGCGACGATGAATGAGAATACATAGATGCTACTTGTCATTGCTCTATGTAGAAGTTTATGCCCGTGCATATCCAATATGAGCATAAGTCCATAACATTAACAAAAGAGAAGCTTTCATATGACATAGCTTCCTTTATGTAATTGATTTCCAATCCATCATCTTTCCAAGTGGTGTAGGCATCAAAATAATCCATGTCATAATCACTTGTCTCTTCCAACTTAGGAGTATATGTCTCTTCTAAAATCATAGGAAGCATCATCATCTCTTCATGCTTAAGATCCACGCATGAATCAACACCGCATGACATAGGTGCATCCTCATTCTCAAAATATGCAAGAAAACATCGTCCGCCACCGTAAAGTGGAAAAGAGTTTCCATTCTTGCATACAAGCTGTCCACAAGCATCCCAATTCATTAATCCATGTAGCCAAGTAGTATCAAAGAACTCCATTATCTTCCAACACAAGAGCTATAAATTTTTAGCTTGCATAATAAGCATATGCAGTAAACCATATCGGTCCACATAGCATCACAAAAGGGTGTTTCCATGATGCATGGAACTTCTCTTAGTACATGGGAACTATCCAACCATGATATTATGTCAAAATTGCCAAGATAATTAGTGATGAAACCACATGTACCAATCTGTCCAAGAAATCGCAGCACGCTCTTCTTTGACTTGGGACTATATAGCAACCTTTAAAATATCTTCAATGTCCATCTCCATGCAAATCCCAAATGCGGGAGTGAATGGAAACCCTCTCTTCTCTATTTTGCAATTCAATTCATGTACAAGAGTATACACCGAGGAAGGTATTCCATCCCCTTCTTCTCCCAAGTTAAGCCGTTGAAGAGTGCGAGGTTGAGGGTAAAGGGTATGAAGGAATTGAAGAAGTAGATGGAGAGGATGAAGGGTTGGCCACTTGTAGGTCCAAACGATAAAGCGAAGGCTCTTCTTCAAAAGCATATTCCTCCTCTTCTTGGTCATTGGTCTCCACTTCTCAAAAGCATCCTCTTGTTCTTCATCTTCTTGGCCAGTGGTCTCCTCTCTTCAAAAGCATAACCACTTTGTGAAGACTCCTCATGGACATCATAATGTGAATACTCATAAGCATAAGGATGTACATGTTGTCCATAATACATGCCTTCACCTTGACAAGCATTCCTCTTCCTATATTGCCCATGAGTAACAACATTTCCATATTCGTCTTCATACCATACATGGCCAAATGCATCTTGAAAAGCATGCTCCTCACCCATAAAAGAATCATCATAAGCATCACCGTCACAATCGCTTGCATAGTGTTGAGCTTCTTCACATGTCTCTTGTTGAACATACCCTTCATTAAAAAAATCACTATAGGCATCACTTTGCCTATCATTGCATGTATCTTGATTATCATTGGAAAGCACATCCCTCATTTGGTAAAGGATAACCGCCATTGGATGAAACATAACTCATTGGTCGAGTGACTTTCTCTTCCAAGGCTTCCATCCTTGTATCCATAGTGTCAAGTTTATCATTGAACTCCACCTTTGCAGCCATAGTGTCCATCTTTGCATTGATTTCCATTAGCATTTGTAGGAGGGTGTCATTGGAGACGGAGTGTGAGGATTGTGGGGTATACTTGGGGACACTCCCAACTTTCATTTCTTCCTCCACTTCTCTTGAAGCTTGCCCAAATGTTTCCTCTGGCACATCCAAAATGCCATGCTCCATTTCTTACTCCCCTTCTACTTCCTCAAAGGCAATGCATTGCGCCTCGGTCTTCCCTTGGGTTTCGGTGCCATAAAATCCCTAGTTTTGAAAAAATGGCAATAGCTTGGGGGTAGGGTTGTTGGATTAAAGAGATCTATAGCTTGCTAGAGAGATAATGAGATACTCTAAACCCCTATGCAAAGACCCAAAAGATTTGAAGTGTGCTACTACTCTCTCTTTTTGAGTTCTCAAGGTTATAGGCTGAAATCATATTTTGGCTATATCTCGAGCTAGAGAAATCAAAATTCAACACTTTCTTACTCAAATCGAAGCCCTTGATGAGTTCTGTGAGCCTATGTGATTAGATCTATGAGACCATAAACTCCATGTGACTGAATTAGGGTTTATCAGTCTTGATAAAACCCTAATTTCCTGCATAATACATTGCCCCAATGTTTGCCTCATCAAATAGGCATCAAATCCATGAATAACCTAAGTGAATCACCGCAATACATGTACCAATGTCTTTGATGAAGCACGTCAAAGCTTGCTAATCTCCTAGCCAAGCTCTTCCCACCCTCGTACTAGTCCGATTCTAGGCACAAGCTGGGGCCATGTCTTTACCTCTAAGTACCTAATCCTCCACCGTACCACTTTACAACGGCACTCACGGCACGGTGGATTCAAGCCATGCTCCCCTCGGCTCTTCTCCAATGCCCGAGGTACCCTCACAACATACTAGATGCTAGGAATGGAAAGTTGTGAGAACAATTGTGACGTGGTAGTGTGCTTTGCTTCTTGAATGTAAAAGCAAGGAAGATTACTTATAACCACATGGCATGACTCATGCCCTTTTACAACTCATTCATCATTACAACCAAAGAGCATGGACTCATGCTTTTCAATCAAATCCCAAGAATCTTCCCTCCATCCAACAAAACCACTCAACTCCAATCACCACAACAATAGCATGTGAGGATAAGCAAGATCAATAGCTCAATCCACAATCTCTTATGCATGCCCACATTCCATGTGAGGGTAAGCAAGATCAATAGCTCAATCCACAATCTCTTATGCATGCCCACATTCCATGTGACTCCTCATAGCATTGAGATCGCTATAAATGGCACAATGGCATCTAATACCCGTTTGCAATACTCAAAGATATGAGAATATGTATCATATCAATGCAAGATTGGTGCCAAGAGCTCATTCATGAGTTCCATAACCCTTCCAATGTATAGAATCACATCCATATATCATAACCATCAAGAGCATGTGAGTCAATCTCTACACCATCTCATATGCATGTCATGAGAATATATTTTAAGTCCTCTTTAAGAATATTATATTCCCCTCTTGAGTAATTTGGGGACGCCTAGGTTACTCTTGCGTCATGCCAGCTAGGTTAATATCGTGGGTGACACCACTATAAATATTAATACGTACGGTATATGACGTATGCTTGGGGCCGTCTATGATTATTTGAGTTAGGTTTGTATGGCAGGGTGATTCCTGGGATACTTACACCTGGTTGTCATGAGTTGGTGATGGTTTGTGCCTGTTTAATATTTGTGGGATTAATTTAATTATTAATTGGGCTTATATTTTCAGGTGATGAAGATTACGAGGATTGATAAATAATGTTGAGGAGAATTTCTTATGCGCATCATATTTATTTTTACAAGCATAGCTTGTAACCTTAGTAGTTGATTTTTCCATTTTGATACATTGGGAAAAATACATTTATAATGTTGAATTTATTAAAGCCTAAAGGCTTTACCCTAGCCCCAATTTTTGGGACACTCTATTTTTGTGGAATAGTGTCATACTCTCTAAAAGCACACTTTGTATATTTTTGGGAGCTATGGCCTATTTTTGGTTGAAAGCTAATAAAAATACTCTTGTGTGGGGGACGGCCACGCACAAGGGGGGGGACGGCCACGCACAAGGGGGACGGCCACGCACAAGGGGGGGGGAAGATTGCACCCAGTCTTGTGTTGATGGTGATGTTTTTCTTTCTCTTGCCTTATGTTTTGTTATATGCTTTAATGTTCAATTTAATTCAAGTAGTTGTTTTAATATTTGATATAATTTATGAGTTTTTGATTTTTCTCTTCAAGAAGATTAAAGGGTCCCGTGACAGTGGTATCAGAGCTTTGGTGTAATTTATTTTTCTTGAAGGCGGTCAAAAGAGGTGAAAGAGACAAAAACAAAGGTGATTTTGGTAATTTTCTTGAATTTAAATTAAAGAAGAACACATTTAGGGATTTTTATTTATGTATGGATGAAATAAAGCTTGTTTTTAACCATTGGGTAATCAATCTCCATCAATCTTTTGCCCAAAGGATTTTTATTTATGTATGGATGAAATAAAGCTTGTTTTTAACCATTGGGTAATCAATCTCCATCAATCTTTTGCCCAAAGGATAAAACTAGGTGGAAAACCATTAGTGGGTTTTCCAAAACCATAAAACCACCTTCCTCTTCACTAATCCTCTTCTTAATCTATCCGTACAGATTGAAAGAGCAAGTAGAGGAGCATGGAGGGTCATAGCATGATTGCTAAACCAATAAGACTGTCTGAATTCTATAATCAAGGGTGGGAGGTGATGGATTTTTCTTAATTTCTCTCAATTAGTAAAAGCGCAGTCTGTGAGAAATGAGTAAATTCCACACACACACACACACATATATATATATATATATAATTTCGAATTGATCTTTCTCTCTCTCTCTCTCTCTCTCCTTCATGGGCAGAGGTTGCAGCGCGCTCCTCTCTCCATCCGACCTCCCTCCATCCGACGGCCAACGGCCTGTGCATCCTGAAGGGCAGAGGTTTTCGCTAAAAAGGGTTCTCCCTCAAATCTTGGCCGGCTGCGCGAAATTCAGTAGGCGCTGATTTTTTTTATTAAAATTCTTCCTTTTTACTCTTGCGCGCTGTGCTGTCGAAATAGGCGTGGGAGAAAAAAAAAGAAATTGTAAATCTTATAAAAGCTTTATTAAGCTTATTAATCAGCATAAAAGCTATATATATATATATATATATATATATACGCTTTTGACTAATCTTTAAAAGCTTTCAAATAAGCTTAAAGCTTTACAAATGAGATCAACAAAATGTTTTACAAAAGAAAATATTTTTTTTTACTATTCCCATCATATTTTATGGAAAAGGATCCCATGTACATATAGTTAGTTTGGATTACTTCTTGAAAAATTATACATTTGTGTATTGAGCTAACCTGGCAGGACTCGCATCTAGCTCGACGTTCCATATGAGATAAGAAACCCTATCTTTTCTCTTGTTTTAATTTTTCCTATTTCTTTTAATTGTCAAAAAATGGGTGAATATCTGCAGCACCGTCGTACTATTCAGGAACAGCTTGATTCTCTCCATATTATTTTGAATCAAGAACGAGAGCATCGGGACAACTTTCAAAGAAAGATTGAACGACATGTGTCTAGAATGAACAAATATTTTAAGAAAAAAGTTAAAACTATGGAAGCATCTGACATGCATAGCCCGACCAATGACATCGTATCCAAGCTGTCTATTGTCAAGTGTTTCAGGTGTAAGATGAAGGGACATTATGCTAAATCTTGCCCAACTAAAAAGAAGAACCAAATTGCACCAAAGGACATGCTTGACACCGAAGAGGTTAACGCACTCGACACATTAACCAAAGGTGGAGGTATGTGTAAAAAATTTATTTATTGTATACAATTTCTTGTTTGCTTCTATATGTGTTTTCTGAATATTCTTTCCTTCTAGACCTAGTTAGAAAACTTTAGCTCCTGAAAAGAATTTTTGATACCCTGACCTAACTAGAAAGATCGAGACAAGATTAGCAAAAGTTATCTTCAAGATCTAGTTGCCCAAATTCAAGTAAAAATGATTGCTAGACATTTCATAGAAGATTAAGACCAATTTGAAGATTCAAGAACCAAGCAAGTTTCTCCAGTCTTTGATTCAAGTTATCAAATTGCTTCACCATCGAATTTAGTGATGATGAGAAAAGTAAAGAAATAGCTCTCAAGTGATTAGAAACCAAGCTTAAGTTGTATACCAATCACAATTACGAAGTTTATACCAATTCAAGTAAAGTTTTGTTTAAATTTTCAAGTGTTCTAGTTTAAGATCTATCCAAGTACAAGATTCTTTCTAGACCAAGAATTGCTCTAAGTCAAACATATATTCAACCACAAGATTTAAACCCCTTAAGAGCAAGATTTATTCAAGAATTATAATTATGATTAATTAAAGACTAATCTCTCAATTTTCGTCCATTCAAATATTTTTTAATCTAAGCCAAGATTCATTACTAGTATATCAAGTTCTTCCTATCAACTAGGACGCAAGATGTCTAACTTTCTTCAAGTTCTGATTTCAAGTTTAAGATTAAGCTTAAGATTAAGATCCCCTTTAGATTTCATTGTTTACAAAAGTAAGATTCACAAATTCAAGAATTATAAACCTATTCAAAGATTATAATTTTTGAATTTAGTTAGACAATTACAAGATTAAGATCAAGAACAAATCCCCAGAATTCATCAAGTTATTGACAGTAATGTAAGTGATTATTTTTCAATCTTAAGTTGATAAGAACTTCCATCTTAAGTTGATAAGAACTTCCATTTCGACCTAATTCATTTTTGGAATAAGACTTGTAGTCTAATTTTGAGGATAGAGAAAATTTATGTCAGAATGAAAGTTTCAAAGGGAATTAGCTACTCTGTCTCAAACTTCTGTTCTTAAGCTAGTGTCGTGTGGAATTAAGATATGGTATGGGACATTACATTGATTTTACATGGCTACACCAGATGTATCTATGTCTTCTATCTTTCACCAGCGAGTGTTTGTATGTGGAAGGTACCTCTGTGGAATGGGACACTTAGATACATTTCACATGCGTTCACTTGTTTGGTTTTATTTTCAGAAATTGTTTGATGTGATGATCTTGTCCTCCACTTGTGCCATGAAGCCATCCACTTATTGATTGCGCAAACTGAGGACAGTTGCTTCCCAACAGGGGGACTGTTATGATCCATGTTATTTGACGAATGATAGTCATGGTCATTTAATATTTAATGGATACCGAGTAATTTTTTCGAACTTATCCTGAGATCCTTCGTTCTTTTCAAACTCAGCAAACCTGCAAAATTGAGGGCAATTGCAAACTCAAGCAAGAGGGATGTCATGAGAATATATTTTAAGTCCTCTTTAAGAATATTATTTTTCCCTCTTGAGTAATTTGGGGACGCCTAGGTTACTCTTGCGTCATGCCGGCTAGGTTAATATCGTGGGTGACACCACTATAAATATTAATACGTGCGGTATATGACGTATGCTTGGGGCCGTCTATCATTATTTCAGTTAGGTTTGTATGGCAGGGTGATTCCTGGGATACTTACGCCTGGTAGTCATGAGTTGGTGATGGTTTGTGCCTGTTTAATATTTGTGGGATTAATTTAATTATTAATTGAGCTTATATTTTCAGGTGATGAAGATTACGAGGATTGATAAATAATGTTGAGGAGAATGTTTCTTATGCGCATCATATTTATTTTTACAAGCGTAGCTTGTAACCTTAGTAGTTGATTTTTCCATTTTGATACATTGGAAAAAATACATTTATAATGTTGAATTTATTAAAGCCTAAAGGCTTTACCCTAGCCCCAATTTTTGGGACACTCTATTTTTATTGTGGAAGAGTGTCGTGCTCTCTAAAAGCACACTTTGTATATTTTTGGGGGCTATGGCCTATTTTTGGTTGAAAGCTAATAAAAATACTCTTGTGTGGGGGAAGGTCACGCACAAGGGAGGGAAGATTGTACCCAGTCTTGTGTTGATGGTGATGTTTTTCTTTCTCTTGCCTTATGTTTTGTTATATGCTTTAATGTTCAATTTAATTCAAGTAGTTGTTTTAATATTTGATATAATTTATGAGTTTTTATTATTCTCTTCAAGAAGATTAAAGGGTCCTGTGACAATGCATGTCCCATAGCATGAATAAGACCAACATAGGTTATGCCAATATAAGCATAGATATCATCAATGGGATGTAATGTGTCTAAATGCTTCAATATCCCTTCAATAGTTCATGAAGATGGCATCATTACAACCATAGAATTGCAATGAATAATGGATAAGCTTCCCTAGTTGCTCCTCCTCAATGGCAAGAAGCTCACCATCATGTGCATGATTAGGGTTTTAAAGGGATGACAATCCTTGATTCTTCAATGATTAGGGTTTTAAAGGGATGACAATCCTTGATTCTTCAATGAAATTGATTGGAAACTTGGAAGGCCTCTTACCACTTGATGCACATAAAGCTAGTTGATGAAGAAGTAGTTGATGAAGCATTCCCTTAACATGAAGCTTGATGTAGATAGAATCCAAGCCATCCAAAATCTCCAATTAGAAGCCCTCATCACTGAAAAGATCCAAGAAATCACCAAAATGAATGTGGATGCCAAGTGCAATGCTGCTCAAGCTGCCTCCATCAACCAAATGGAATGGATCTTGTGCTAGCCTTCTATGGCTTTGAAGCAATAGCTTCAAATGGTAGCAAAACGAAGATCAATGGCCGTCTGCAATAGATCTATGAATGTTAGCCCATCGGTCTCTCTCTCCAGCCATTGTGTGACGAAGCGATGCACGAACTTGACACTGAACTGCGCAGCTACATGGCCACACCACAACAGATCTACGAAAGTCATGATTCGAAGCTATGGCAGTCGAAAACGCCATGATTCGTAGCTATGGCAGTCGAAAACGTAGCAGCAATCGAAAATGCCACAGAAAACTGGGAGAAGAAGACGAAAACGAACAGCCACTGTCTTGAACGCTGCCGAAAACGCTATCGCACCTTCAAAGCCTCTCAAGGGCTGTGTATTCTATGCATAATGGATTGGAATGCTACCGAAAATGCCATCACCCCTTCAAACTTCTCAAGAGCTACAAATTCTGTGCAAATGTCGTATGAGGGGGTTTCTTGCACACTACTGCTTCAACAACCCTTGTGCATGAGCAATGGAGGTTGAAATCTAGGGTTTTGGCAAGAAGATGAGGAAAAGGGAAAAAAATGTGTGAAAAGTTTTAGAAATTCCCCATCACTTTGGTACTCCCCATGATCCTCTCAGTGTGCTCAATAAAAGCCACAAAATTCGATCAAAACGGTGCAAGAATCAGGAGCAATGGTGATGGAAAGATTGAGGAAGAAGCACAAACTCATAATCATCATTAACAGAGTGATTAATAGGTGATTAATTTAAATTTTTCCCAATTTTGGTCTAGTCGCCCTAAAATTTGATCGAGGGCTCCAAAAATTGGTCCAAATTAAATAGATCTCTCCAAAATCACTTAAAAATCCAAGAAAGCAAGCCTCAACCCCACTATTCCCACACAATTAATAAAAAATTAATCAAGAGTAAGGCCAAAAACCTCAAGAAAACCAAAAATTTCAGAAATCCATCAAGAAATACCAATCTCATGCACCAAAAACCTTGAAAGTGGATCAAAATCAAGGCTCTGATACCAAATGGAATGGATCTAGAGTTAAAGATGAAATCAAACACATGAAAGATGAATTCTAGCATCCATTACACGTGAAATGAGCATTTCTAAGCATCATAGCCAAAGATGAACAAGAGAGAGAATCCATATGTGTATGTAGCAAAGAGAAAGATACACAATGGCCTAAGTGTGTTAACCTCTCACCAAGAGGATGGCTTGAAAGCTAGCCATGAGCCTTGACCATAGATGGCCATCTCCATAGTAGGAGCCAATCTCCATAGTAGGAGCCAAAGGTACAATGGAATGTCCAAGATTAGTAAAATGACAAAGGGTCCTATCCATGTGCCCAAGGCCCTATTTATAGTATTTTACCCATGGGCCCATTTACATGTATGCTATAGGTTCATGAGAGAGAGAGAGAGAGAGAGAGAGAGCACGCACACACACACACACACACACATATACACACATTTATAGGTATGTATATTTGTATATATAAATAGATCTATATGTATGCCAACATAAACACATGCATGTGCATGCACACAATGCACCATACACACACACATGCACATATAAAAAAACATACACACACACTCACACGCACGTGAGTGCATGCAATAGAAGCAAGCGAACTCTGTATTTGTAGCATTTGAGACACTAAACATGCACGTTAGTGTCTTTAGATCACTTTGCAAGATGCCATTCCACTAAGTAGTCTCCAAAACCATCCACATGTAGAATTTCACTTGCTTTTTGGCGTTGAACCAAAGTAGGAATCTTTGTTAGATTGAAAAACATCTTTAGGATCTCATGGTAACACCATTTTAGAGAATCTGGAAAAATCCCAATTCCCATTTTGCAAGATTGCAAAAAGGGGACCATGGTGAACATTTTTAAGCTTTTGTCAACTCATGTAACATATCATTAGAAAGAGATTAAAGAGTAGGTTCTAAATGCACATTCTCCGACAACTTTCAAGTTTGTATGCTTAAGGCACGCCAAAAAGTAGATTGAGAAGAAAATACTCGGGGGATATTCCCAAATCCTCTTTTGAACCTCAAATGCTACGAGCCACTAGATTTTGTTTTCAGATTGAACACTGAGTACTCACTAAGTACTAAGTACTGAGGATCATCTGGCTTTATGGAAGGATCCAATGCCCTGTTCATCAATGTCAAACTTAGTCTTTCTATCTTTTGATTCTTTACAAATTCACTCTCATCAAGTTTTAGTACAAATTTCAGTGTGCCACCACATTCTTAAACAGACACATAGAACTTCACCATTGCAGCTTACAATTTACACATCTAAGACAAAATTGTTGTTCGAATTCAGATCAAAGGTCACTTCTTTAGCAAAATTCTTGAATACATGTGAGTGAACTATGTGTTTAGATTCACCAATGAGTTCAATGACATTGTTATTCAATTGTTGCCTTGATTTTCTGACACTAAAAGAGCACGGCAACGGAGTTACCCTTTTTGTTTTGCAACATGGACTTAAAACTTGCATCCATTTGTCTGTAGATAATTGCATAGGATTCTCTACTTAAACCAACTTTTTCACAAATACCTTAAGCTTCAGTTTACAATAAATGCATTTTTCATATCTTACAATCATGAATGCATGAGATCATCACTAATTGTTCTAAACTTTGAATGAGAAAGTGTAGACTTCACCATTTGTCTTGAGAAGACTTTTGAGAGTGATCTACTATCTTGTTTAAGGTTCTTCAACTTATTAGTCTCGGAATGTATATGGCATTCGGAGTTTCCACTATTTTTTGACAATGTAGTAAGTGGTCAATGTTCTCTTCCTCATTAGAGGTGCACCCATGTTTGATTTTCTTCTCTAATACCCTTTCTCATTTATTATTATTGGCCTTTGCATCCTTTTTGTTCCAATTCATGGTTCTGCGAATGGTGAGCATGAACAACTTCTACCAACTCATTGTATGCATTCTCCTTGTTAAATAGGCGAGCATTTAACTGCTTGATTTGAGCTTCCTTTATCATCAGCATCCTTTGTGATGATATCCAAATGCTTTGCACCTCACTAGCAATCCTTTCTATGTAACCAAGCAAGCCAACATTGCCCTCACAAACATATTTGATCAAAGAAGTTAGGCATAAAAGGTTAGGTGGTTGTTGGGTCAAGAAATCAGGTGGGTAAATTGATCCTTCCTGGCCACCTTAATGTTGATATGGGCTCCATAGATGTTAACAACCCAAATTCTCTCTCCCTCATCTTGACATTCTACCACCAGTGGGGTGGTTGGCAAATGAGACAGGGGTTCACAGACTTCTTTATGATAGTCATCACCCCACTATATCCCTTGTCGATTCCCCCATAATAGGCTAACCAGTCCTTATACCTATCCCTTCTAGCCACTTTTCCCCCATAATAGACTAACCAGTCCTTATACCTATCCCTTCTAGCCACTTTCCCCCCAAAAAGATTATGTTCCTAAATTGCCAGCATAGACAATTTCCATTTCTTCATAAGGCTCCATTCATAAGGCTCCAAAAGGTTGATTTTTTTTTTGTCTTTAATGCCTTTTACATTCCATGTGAATCCCCTAATCTCTAGCTTGTTATTCATTGAAGAGCGATTTCAGGGACCATCTCATCCTCTTCATCACTAACCCCCTTCATCAAGAGCAGGGTTCTGAGCCATCTTCCAAGCAGTCTTCCACTTGCCAATTGAATTTTTCCATGAAAGAATTCTCACTATCCATCCCTCCCAGAGGACCGAAAGGACTGGAGTAAATGAAGGGGCTAGGATCACTAGGGGTATTGAAAGGACTCTTCCCCTTGTCAAGGAGTTTAATCTATGGCTTTCTAGCTTCATCCTTGGTAGCCCTTAGGCTATATTTACCTCTGGTTTTTTCTGTAACCTCTGCAGGAACACTTCCCTTATCTTCTTTTCCCTTATTGACTACAGTCTCTGGGCAGTCTAGTTTCTTTTCCCCCCTTGAGTCTAAGGCTTCCTTCTTCTCTTCACTCACTTTTTATTGGGGCTGGTTACCACAGAATCTAGCTATATGACCAAGATCACCACATTTGAAACATGCACCAGGGAAAGGGCCAAACTTTAAGGCTAATTCATTTTTCCCCAAATCCCCAAGGTCCACCTCCATGGGTTTCGGGGTTTTAATCCTAGTATCCCAGGATATGCAAACCTTATTTTCTTGTCGGCTAGAGTCCTCTTCTTTAGGGATGAACAGAGGTGGTCCCAACGATTTTGCCAAATCACCAAGAGCTAGTCGAAGCCAGGGAGGACGGCCTACCAACTCAACCCACACAGGACATGCATTTTTCAGGCTTTTGTTTACATCAAAGAGAGGATCAAATGGTACGACAAGCACTAACTTAGGGCCCCTGAACAAAGGAGCTTTGGTGAACAAGTGAGAGACAACCCGTCCTTTAGAGAAAAGGACATTAAAAAACCCTTTCCCAAGATAAAAAGTTTGGAGAACCACCTTTTCATGCAAAACTTCTTCTTGAAGCCATCTGTCGAGTTCAGCCCTTAGAGGGGGGGGTCTACCAGAGCAGAACAGTATAACACCACAGAACAAGAACAGATTCACCTGCTTCCTTACCAAGTCCATAGAGATCTTAGTACATACCTTGGAAATAGATGAATGCACAAAAGAGGTACTAGGGTGAAGTTTACTTGCTATCCAATCTAGATGAGGCCTTTTCTTTTCTTGAGTCTCATCATCTTCATCACGAGCCCATTTCATCTCTTCACAATCTTCTGTGTCCCAGTCGCCCCAGCTTTGGGCCCTTTGCTCCCCTAGCTCCCCGTCATCTTGCATCCATTCTGCTTCCATGCCTACCTACAACAAACTTGCATGCGCGACGTATGTCACCCACGCACCACACTCTCCTTACCATGCAATGATATAACTCTACTTTCCCACTTCTCACTTGGAGATCTTTCCATATGTTGTAAGCAACTCTAAGTACATTTATGTGTTTATGTGCAAGTCCTAGCGTAAGGAAAAAAATGCATTTTAAGAACCTTAGTAATAATCTCAAATTGCAACCAGTAAGCGCACTCCAAAATTAAAAATTAAAGGTTCGGATTTTTGGAGAACAGGGCCTACAAAATTAAAGTCTGGGATTTGTGGAGAAAAGTGCTCGGAACTTCACGCTTATTGAAAGTGGAGATTGTCCAAGGTGACACTGGGTATACAGAGAGGGCTTGATCCATGTAAAGCTACAGCCAAGGCGCCTACAAATTTTCTGGTGTGTTTGTTGAGAGGGGGGCGTAGCTGCGGGTTAATGATGAGAGGTGGTTGCCATTGCTCTCTCATGAGTCTTACATTTTGGTGAAACTGGCTGCCCTTAATATTAGAAGGTATACAACTAGTATTGCAATCCTTAAGTGCCCGCTTCCTAAAGAGCAGTAGAGATGGGTTGAGAGCCTGATCGTTATCTGCAACAGTAGCTCTTCTGGAGTGCCCATTAGGTGAAAACCATTTGGCGTGCAGGAAGTCAAGCCTTCTCCAAGGGGGCAAAGGCATGCCCCGGCTCTCCAAAGACCTCTTGATCGCCTCGCTCATCACCCTTACCACCCTCTCTAATGCCCATGCACCGCCCACATATGCCTTGGGCACCATCTTCAGCAACTCCTGATACGCACAGGTCGGCCTTGCAATCTCGAACTGTGATCGAAATCTCAGGTCGATAAATACTCTCTCAGCGTTGGCTTGATCGCTACTCTTTTCCAGGATCACGTCCATGTATTCGTGCTCATCTAGTTTGGAAAACGGAAACCAAAGAAGGGTTAGGACGGGATTCTACAAAATAAGGTTTGGCTCTGTGTGTGTGTGTGTGTGTGTGTGTGTGTGTGTGTGTTTTGGACAGAGCGCACCTAGAGGAAAACCGCAACGGTTGTTGTCCCTCTTTGATTTGCAAATGCCTGCATTGTACCCCATTTCCCTAAGCTGCTCTAAAATTACCGACTGTCTCTGCTTGTGTAAGGTACATTTCATGTATTCGGCTTTTCTGGTTGCCCGCATGACTCCCCTGAGCAGTTCTGCATCTACTCTCACACTACGCAGAATCGCTTGGAGCTCCTGCATACAACATTGTAGGCCTAATTAGTAGTGGGCTTAATTTCTATAACATCACACAAAACGTTCAGCAACTAGGCGCTAATTAAGAAATTAAACTTACTTGGGTTAAGGGCTGGTGTTGCAGGGTATGACTCTCTGGGCTAGTAATTATGCGTTGAGGACTCAGATTAAGTGGGCGGTGCTGTACTGTAGGCTCCAAGTATTCCTCAACCAGAGACTTCAAACGCAATGAGTCTAGATCAGATACAGTACTCTGTCCAGATGTTTGAGAGTGGAGCTTGGAGCTATGACCAGAGATCGGATCTCTAGCAGAATGCTCTAAAGGGGATGGGCATGCAAGCATGGTGGGTGCGAAGGTGTAGGTAGATGAAGAGGGTGCGCTGCAGCATATAATTATATTTGCATGCCGCAGTGAGGAGGTAGGGTGTGGTGGAGTCCGGAGAGGATAAAATTGCAGCGTCAGCTAAATAGTGTGGCTGTGCGACACGTAGAAGGTGGCCGACGTGCGAAATTGCGATCGTGGCGCACGTGTCCATGGGGACGAACCAGAGCGAGGTTTCAAATGAGCACGCAAACTCGCCTGGGTAGTACAGCATCTGCTACAGCTACCCACTCCAAGTACAGCTCAAAACGCTTTGTAAGGTTTTGAAAGGTAATTCACTGCTGAGAAAAGAGAGACTTTTTTTTTTTAATGCAAAGAAATTATATTAAGTATCAAAAAAGATACAGCACCCTAAGGTGAACACTGGAGCTTATGGACTTTCCTAAGCAGTAGATCCACGGTAGCTTTAATCTTCCCTCTCTCCCTAGTCCTTGCACCCTAAGGTGAACACTGGAGCTTATGGACTTTCCTAAGCAGTAGATCCACGGTAGCTTTAATCTTCCCTCTCTCCCTAGTCCTTGCTAGTACAAGACCTTCTACCACTAGATTCCTTACTCTCCCTATGGAGCTATAGTCACAGCTGGATCCCCTGTGTAGTATAGCATTCCTAGATTCCCATATCCTGCTTAGTATCAAGCCTCTCAGTGTTTGCCACACTTGATATATGGCAGGGTTCATCCTGCCCTTGCATCCAATGACTGCTTGCTTCCAGTTGATCTTGTCAAGCACTCCACAGTCACTGAGGATTCTGCTGACTGCTGCCCACACAGGGTACACCTCCTTGCACTCCCAAAAAGCATGCCTCATAGATTCCTTATGGGTTTTGCACCTGGGACAGTAAGGGTTCCCCTGGCTCCACTTGCTGGTTATGCCCCTAACTGGTAGTTTCCTATTCAGTATTCTCCACAAGAGTAGGTCCAATCTGCCTGAGCCTGTAGAGCCCCATGTTTGCCTGGCTCTCTGCCTGCAATAATCCACTGTTAGAGTGCAGTTTTCCTTCTTCCAAGCAACAGCTATTCTCATAGCCCATTTCTGTCTAGACACCTTGGGTCTTATGCTTGGGAGGGACCAATACTTGATGCTAACCCTTGTGGTCACCATTGGGGAGGTGGGCCATTCCCTCCTGATATTGCTCAGTACATGAAGCATCAGTCTTTGCTCTTCATTGTTAAGTGCATTCCATCTACCAGCACAGGGATCAGCCATTGTTTAGTAGTAGAGCACCAAATGTCCTTGAACTTTGCCAAACCCTTTGCTTCCAGCCTTTTTGCTACTCTGGGGTTAGCTTCCACTGCTGGGACACCATTTTGCATTGCATCTTTGCAAAGCCAAATGCTCTGCTCAAGGGATGAGTCAAACCGGGAACCCATCCATACTGCCTCCTTAGTTAAACCGGGAACCCATCCATACTGCCTCCATACTGCCCATCCATACTGCCTCCATACTGCCTCCTTAGTTAAACCGGGAACCCATCCATACTGCCTCCTTAGTTATTGCTTTCCAGCTGTTTACTAGCTATCAAGGGAGGAGTTCCAGCCCTTTAGCTTGTCAGGGTGCATTAGCTTATCAATCCAGCTTGTATTGAGCCATTGGGAGCCTTTAAGTGAGGCCTGCTCAATTCTCCACTTAATAATCTGTGCCCAAGGTTGTGGGCTGTCCAGTTTGGGAATCCATTTGTTAAGCAGGCCTTGAGCCTTAGCTATGATATCACGGATCCCCCAGCCACCTTCCTCCCTAGGAGAGCATATCTGCTCCCATGAAATAAAGGACCAGGACCTCTTATCTGCAAAACTCCAGAGGAATTCTCTGAACTGCATTGCAAGCTTGTTCCAGTCATTACCTGAGAACTTCAGTAGTGTGGCAACATACACAGGAAGTGCCATGCGGATGTGCCTTAGTGCAATGATTCTGCCAGCCAAGTTGAGTCTTAAATGGGCCCTGGCTTTGATTTTCCCTCTGATTCTATCACTAAACCAGGTAAAACATTGGTGGGGAGTCAGCCCCAGCCCTATAGGGCAACCCAAATATCTGATAATCTTCCCAGGACCCAAGTCCTTCAACCCCAAAGAGGCCAAACAGTCAGCCCTATCAGAGAAGCTCAGTTTAACACACTCTGTTTTGTGAGGGGCAATTTTGGAGCCTGACACAGCACAGAAGTTGTCATATATTTGCATCAATCCCTTCATAGATTCTTCACTGCACTGCACTATGTTGGAGTTGTCATCTGCAAAGAGTTGAGTGGAGAAGCATCAGAGGCTTCAAGGTGCCCTTCTGAATCAGTTTGTCTACATTTCTCAACAGAGGGTCAGTTGCTAGGGAAAAGAGCAGGGGGGCCAATGGGCACCCTTGTCTCACAGATCTTGCTAGTTGAAAGCCATCAGACACATACCCATTGATCTGAATCTGTGCACATGCATTGCTGATTGACCATTCCAAGAAACTGCATACCAAAGCCCATTTTCTCCACAACTGCTAGTAGGTATTCCCAGCCTACCCTGTCACATAAGCCTTCTCTAAATCCATGTTGATCATTACATGTTCAACCCCTTGATCAGAAGCCCACTCCATGGCTGTGATTACATTTAGGATGGCTTCATGGATACTCCTCCCCTGAACAAACCCAAACTGCATAGGGTGAACTACTCTAGCCACAGTGGCTTTAATCCTGTATGCCATGGCTTTAGCCTGGTTTGATGGAGGGGGCCCATGGCATAGTATACACCAGGTTGCCTTTAAAAGCTGCAACTGTCCCAAGCACATAATCCCTCTGGGCTTCAGTCTCCATAATGGCCTGGAAGAAGCCTTTGCCTGCAAAGTGTGACTTACTGAGTCCAGCCCTGCCCCCATACACCTCTGCAAACCATCTTCTGAACTCATCCTCAGAGGGTGGTTTCCCCATAAAATACATGTATACCCCACAAGACATTGCTTTATGCAGCCCTGCAATTGCCTTCTCCACAGACAGTTCCACCTTGGTCTGGAAGACCTTCTTGCCTTCCCCATTCTTGGCAGATAGCTTTTCCATGTCCTGCACCATCTCTTGATACAAGGAGGCTTGGGTCTCCTCAGAGATACCCCCATACTGCAGCTTTTTTGCATAGGTCTGCTCCATATTACAGAAAGCCTGATCTAGACATGATCTCTTCCTGCTTGGTGCCTACCCACCCACGCTGTCCAGGGGACCGTCCCCGGAGCGCGCAGCTGAAACGTCGATCTCCACTTCACGCTGATGATTCCTGCTGGTTACCGGCCCACCTACTTTTCAACACTGGACTGTTCCTATCCTCTCTTATGCAGGCTATGTTACCTGAACCGATCCTTACAGTCGACAGTTGCAGCCCCTGCGCACAGTCGACCAATACCATAAACTTGCAGCAATCAGCTCTTACCTACTCGGCGATTTCCTGCACTTGACCCTGATTGCATATGCTTCAGGACATTCGAAAAGAGAGACTTGAAAGCTACGCTAAGACACAATGAGCCCACTGAAATGTATACTGAGGTAAGCTAAGCCAGTGCATGTAAATTTCCTAGATGAAATTGAGAAATCCTCGTTGGAATTCATGGTTGCTTGGGATAAAATTTGTACTCCCAATATTTGTATGATTTCAAATGATTTTCAAGTCGAAATCCCCATTAAACCTAAGCATTGCTTTTAATTTTAACTGTTGAAAAAAAATAAACCCGGTATTTGTATGATTTCAAGTGATTTAGTGATTTTAAAGTGAAAATCATGATTAAGCCTAAGCATTGCCTTTAATTTTAAAGGTTTTAAAAAACATTTTTTTCTAGCACTGAACTAACCTACTTTAGAAAACTTAATCGTGGTTTTTTTCGGAACAATAATAATTATATATTTATAAATACCAGGCCAAGGTCTTTTTAAACCATCACCACATTACTACTAATCCCAATCTCTATTGAGAAAATTAATGTGGCTTTCACGCACTAATTATGCAGGGGCTGGCTTCCCGTTGAAGCTTGAAAGGCGTTCCCCTCGAGGCTTGAAAGGTGGACAAAAAAACAAAAATGTAATAATAAGTGTATTTTTCAGAAAGTGTAGCTATTTTCTTTAAATTTCAAACTTGGGGAAATCTGTAGAGTAAATGTGTGTGTGATATATATATATATTAAAGTTTTCGTGAAAGCTACCTTGCTGCTTCCCAAGAGTTGGCAGACTTTGGAAATATCTAAGTACGTACTCGGCAAGAATTTTATAAAAATTGTTTTGTCTGCAAAAAAGATGCAACCTTTTTTTTTAGATATATTTCGGCTCAAAACCTTCTGTAAATTCTCAACAAAAACCTTAAACCTTTCAAAGCTCCCAAGCCGATCACATGCCACCTTCCGAAACTATCACGTGCGTATAAAAAATCAGTCATTGATGTGAAGGAACGGACGCGCGCCGACCATGGATTTTTTTAAGCGCACCCTGTGTACGACACAGTGTAATACACGCAAGCGCTTGTTCGTTGCATGTGCAGCTAGTCGTAAGCTCCTTCAAATTTCATACAATCATGTACTTACCATCCCAAATACAATATTACAATTTATATCATCACCCTTGTGTATATTATTTACTCTAGTGGGTACCTTGTATGTGTTGACCCACGTGTATAATTGGCTTGTCAAATATGCAAAGTGATGGTGGGGAAGAAAAAGTTGTCAAAGGTTTGGAAGTAGGATTCTGAACTTGATATTTTTCAAATCCTAGAGTAATAGGAGCCTAATTTTCCCGGCTCCCTCCCCCCCTCTCTCTCTTCCTAAAAACAAAATGAACATTTTATTAATTTAAATAGAAACAAAACATTAAGAAAAAAAAGAGGTCCCTATTTTCTATTTATTTAAAACAAAACGAACATTTAATCAAATACACATGTAAATATAGACAATATACATATATATATTTACATATGTGTATATGTATATATATTTACATATCTCTCTCTCTCCCTCTTAATATATATATATATATATATATATGTATATATATATATATATATATGCGTGTATGTGTGTGTGTGTGTGTGTATACATCCATACATACATATACATGCATATGTGTATGTTAAAACATCTTTATCTTTATTTTAAAAAACTCTCTCATTCCCCCCCTCTCTCTATTATATATATATATTATATTATATTATATAACCATATGTGTATAAATATATATACATGTGTCTGTGTGTGTAAACATACATACATACACACACACACACACACATACATACACACATACACACACATACATACATACATATATATATATATACATATATGTGTGTGTGTGTGTGCATGTAAGTGTGCATATTTGTGAATGTGCACGTGCGTGTGAGTGTGTGTGTGTTTTTCTATATGTGGATGTGTGTGTGCGTGGTGCAGTGTGTGCATGCAAATGTATGTGTTTATGTTGGCATACATATAGATCTATTTATATATGCATACCTATAAATGTGTGTGTGTGTGTATTATGTGTGTGTGTGTGTGTGTGTGTGTGTGTGTGCGCTCTCTCTCTCTCTCTCTCTCTCTCTCTCTCTCTCTCTCATGAGCCTATAGCATACATGTAAATGGGCCCATGTGTAAAACACTATAAATAGGGCCTTGGTGGGCACATGGATAGGACCTTTTGTCATTTTACTAATATTCCATTGTACCTTTGGCTCTTACTATATGGAGATTGGCTCCTACTATGGAGATGGCCATCTATGGTCAAGGCTCATGGCTAGCTTTCAATCCATCCTCTTGGTGAGAGGATAACACACTTAGGCCATTGTGTATCTTTGTCTTTGCTACATACACATATGGATTCTCTCTCTTGTTCATCTTTGGCTATGATGCTTAGAAATGCTAATTTCACGTGTAATGGATGCTAGAATTCATCTTTCATGTGTTTGATTTCATCTTTAACTCTAGATCCATTCCATTTGGTGTTAGAGCCTTGATTTTGATCCACTTTCAAGGTTTTTGGTGCATGAGATTGGTATTTCTTGATGGATTTCTGAAATTTTTGGGTTTCTTGAGTTTTTGGACTTAATCTTGATTAATTTTTTATTAATCGTGTAGGAATAGTGGGGTTCAGGCTTGCTTTCTTGGATTTTTAAGTGATTTTGGGGAGATTTATTTAATTTGGACCAAATTTTGGAGCCCTCGATCAAATTTTGGAACGGCTAGACCAAAATTGGGGAAAATTTGAATTAATCACCTGTTAATCACTATGTTAATGCGATTATGAGTTTGTGCTTCTTCCTCAATCTTTCCATCACCATTGCTCCTAATTCTTGCACCGTTTTGATCCAATTTTGTGGGGCTTTTGTTGAGCACACAGAGAGGATCATGGGGAGTACCAAATTGATGGGAGATTTCTAAAACTTTTTACACATTTTTTTTTCCTCTTCCTCATCTTCTTGCCAAAACCCTAGATCTTAACCTCCATTGCTCATGCACAAGGGTTGTTGAAGCATTAGTGCAAGAAACCCCCTCAGACGATATTTGCACAGAATTTGTAGCTCTTCAGAAGTTTGAAGGGACGATGGCGTTTTCGGTAGCATTCCAGTCCATTATGCACAGAATACATAGCCCTTGAGAGGCTTTGAAGGTGCCATAGCATTTTTGGCAGCATGGCTGTTTTCGGTAGCATTCCAGTCCATTATGCACAGAATACATAGCCCTTGAGAGGCTTTGAAGGTGCCATAGCATTTTTGGCAGCATGGCTGTTCGTTTTTGTCTTCTTCTCCCATTTTTCTATGGCGTTTTTGGTTGCTGCTACATTTTTGGCTGCCATAGCTACGAATCATGGCTTTCGTAGATCTGTTGTGGTGCAGCCATGTAGCTGCGCAGTTCAGTGTCGAGTTCGTGCATTGCTTCATCACACAATGACTGGAGAGAGAGACCGACGGGCTAACATTCATAGATCTTGCAGACGGCCATTGATCTTCGTTTTGCTACCATTTAAAGCTATTGCTTTAAAGCCATAGAAGGCTAGCATAAGATCCATTCCATTTGGTTGATGGGGCAGCTTGAGCAGCATTGCACTTGGCATCCACATTCATTTTGGTGATTTCTTGGATCTTTTTAGTGATGAGGGCTTTTAATTGGAGATTTTAGATGGCTTGAATTCTATCTACATCAAGCTTCATGTCAAGGGAATGCTTCATCAACTAGCTTTATGTGCATCAAGTGTGGTAAGAGGCCTTCCAAGTTTCCAATCAATTTCATTGAAGAATCAAGGATTGTCTTATTCATGCTATGGGATATGAGATGGTGTAGAGATGGCTCCTATGCTCTTGATGGTTATGATATATGGATGTGATTCTATGCATTGGAAGGGTTATGGAAGTCATGAATGAGCTCTTGGCACCAATCTTGCATTGATATGATATATATTCTCATATCTTTGAGTATTGCAAACGGGTATTGGATGCCATTGAGCCATTTATAGCCATCTCAATGCTATGAGGAGTCACATGGAATGTGGGCATGCATGAGAGATTGTGGATTGAGCTATTGATCTTGCTTACCCTCACATGCTATTGTTGTGGTGATTGGAGTTGAGTGGTTTTGTTGGATGGAGGGAAGATTCTTGGGATTTGATTGAAAAGCATGAGTCCATGCTCTTTGGTTGTAATAATGAATGAGTTGTAAAAGGGCATGAGTCATGCCATGTGGTTGTAAGTAATCTTCCTTGCTTTTACATTCAAGAAGCAAAGCACAGTACCACGTCACAATTATTAGAGAATCGGCCTGAGGGGAGCATGGCTTGAATCCACCGTGCCGTGAGTGCCGTGGTAAAGTGGTACGGTGGAGGATTAGGTACTTGGAGGTAAAGACATGGCCCCAGCTTGTGCCTAGAATCGGACTAGGTAGTACGAGGGTGGGAAGAGCTCGGCTAGGAGATTAGCAAGCTTCGACGCGCTTCATCGAAGACATTGGTACATGTATTGCGGTGATTCACTTAGGTAATGCATGGATTTGATGCCTATTTGATGAGGCAAACATTCGGGCAATGTATTGTGCAGTTTATGCAAGATGCCAAACCACCAATGAGTATTGATGCTGAAAATTTGATACTTAGGAGATTGAGATTTGGCTCCTAATACAAAGGAGACCATGCCAAAAAAAATTTCAAAATCCTATGCATGGTTGGAGTTATGGGCATTGGTGAGCACATTCTATGAGCTTTTTGGATGCCAATGGAGTATTGGATGCTTGAACAAGTGAATTGGGGCAAGCGGGAAGCCATTGGTCAATAAGAAAGACACTTGGGTAAGATTCTGCAGAATTGTCAAAACCCTAATTCAATCAAAATCCTTTAGAACTAAATTAAACGTGATTACACAAGACCTTAGTACTTCCTTAGACCTACCCAAAAAGCCCTTAACCTTTGAAATTGGATATTCCTTTAGGGTGGAAATTAGGGTTTTACTACGACTGATAAACCCTAATTCAGTCACATGGAGTGTCTCATAGATCTAATCACATAGGCTCGTGTAGAACTCATCAAGGGCTTCGATTTGAGCAAGAAAGTGTTGAATTCTAATTTCTCTAGCTCAAGATATAGCCAAAATACGATTTCAGCCTATAACCCTGAGAACCCTAAATACAGAGAGTAGTAGCACGCACACTTCAAATCTTTTGGGTCTTTGCATAGGGGTTTAGAGTATCTCATTATCTCTCTATCAAGCTATAGATATCTTTAATCCGACAACCCTACCCCCAAGCTATCGCCATTTTTTTAAAACCAGGGATTTTATGGCACCGAAACCCAGGGGAAGACCAAGGCGCAATGCATTGGCCTCCGCCCGAGGAAGTAGAAGGGGAGTAAGAAATGGAGCATGGCCTTTTGGATGTGCCGGAGGAAACATTTGGGCAAGCTTCAAGAGAAGTGGAGGAAGAAATGAATGTTGGGAGTGTCCCCAAGTTTACCCCACAATCCTCACACTCCGTCTCCAATGACACCCTCCTACAAATGCTAATGGAAATCAATGCAAAGATGGACACTATGGCTACAAAGGTGGAGTTCAATAATAAACTTGACACTATGGCTACAAGGATGGAAGCCTTGGAAGAGAAAGTCACTCGACCACCAACGAGTTATGTTTCATCCAATGGCGGTTATCCTTTACCAAATGAGGGACATGCTCTTTTGCTGGACAAAAATGAAGTAGTCAAATGGTATGAGAGGGAAAGCTAGAAAAGGATAGAGAGGTTCAATGAAAAATTGGGAAACAAGAGTCTCACAGAGGGCAAGTTAGTTTTAAGATATAACAACACTCTGGACATCACTTTTCACACCAATTTTAGGGTTAGATGGAAAGGGCCCCATGTGATACATTAAACCTTCTCCAATGGAAGCTACTAGATTAATGGTAGATTACATGCTACTAGAGTTAATGGACTTGGGTTGTTAAGGCCTTATCATATCAAGATGATGTGAAGTATAGAGGATGGTGGTTTAAGTGTTCCACCCTGGGGTTGGGGCAATATGCAAGGGGTATTTTGGTGATGCTCCGAAGAGGGATCAAAGCCCTAGAAAGAAGCCCTTGGTAGGTAAATATGAAGATTAGTATCTATGGGTAGCCCTTAGATCTTTATGGTCTGGTGTTTGATAGTAGATGACTGAGCTACATGTAGAGATGATGACTATGAATATACTACATGTAGCTCAGTACATGACATGGATTAAGTGATATAGTGGTATATTCAATCATCTATACTACATTTAGCTTAGATGATGATTGTGAATAGTCATGGCATATCCATGATGTAGGGGTGATGGAAATAAGTGAATGGATGTATGATGATGCTAAGAATAACTTACGGTTGTTCATGTGCATGTGGGTGAGGTATTGGTATGTACATCTCTTTATTCATTTTAGAGAAACTAGTTATACAAAATGACCTATGGTTGTTCATGTGCATGTGGGTGAGGTATTGGTATGTACATCTCTTTATTCATTTTAGAGAAACTAGTTATACAAAATGACCTATGTATCCACTATCAAACTAGATTTATAATTATTGAGGTACATCTCTCTCTCTCTATTCCAATGGTACAATTCTCTAACTATTGGTGGAATTATAACTTTACTGTAAAGTGCTGAAGCATAAGGTCTACTTCCTCGTTAAACTAGAGTGGGGTAAGATTCAAGGTTTCATCCAAAACTTAGGCTAACACAAGGCCTTCACAATCCATCTTTTTACAAGGCCTTCACAATCCATCTTTTTATAGAGAAGTATATTCTTAGATATTCTTTGATGAATCTTTAAGGGGATTTAAACCATGCTTTCATCATTTATATATTTCCATACCTTATCCCACACATTATCTAAATGTGGGATTCCTTTGGGGCTTCTTGAAAATAGGCCGTGGGGGTGGTGGACACTGGCCCATTCACAAACTTTCTTAACTACAACTCTGTCATAGTAGTTGAAGGTAACTTTATTAGGTCTACCTGGTTGGTTCTAGAATCCTTGAGAATATATTCTTCCATGGCTTGAACACATGATCACCGTGGTCTCATCCAATTTCCCCATAGCTAGACTGGCTCCTGATACCACCTATAATCCCCCCCACTGCGTTCCATGTGGCTCTCTTGCTTGGGATCTAGAAGGTTCATTCCTCCAAACCTAAAGGGTGAAATAAAAATAGTGTCAAATTATTAAAAGGAAATTATTTGGGCAGTGGAATTGAACATCTTAATCCTAAAAATAGTATATTGCTCCCATTGGGGAATGGGGAGGAGACTTGAGTCTAGATCCAACCTATCTAACCACCACTATATCACTTGATCCCAGGAGCAGGGAACTAGGTGGGCGAGCACAAGGAGATGATTTTTTAAATTAGAATTTCCTGTGTAAAGGTGGCCATTTAATTTATTGGGCACCACCTAAACATACTATAAAAAAAGAAGGTCATTTTTCTCAAAAGAAAGGGATATGGTCATAGCATCCCTTTCCCCCATGGGTTTTTTTTTGGAAGTTAATTCATGGAATTTTATATTCCCATGTTTCTCAATATTTTCTAATTCTCTACTTCCAGAACCAAGTTTTGAAGACCATATTCAACTTCTCGAGAAACTACTCCAAGATAAAGCAACAAAAGTGTCTCATCCTCATTGAATAACATCTTGTTGTTGGTAATGAAGTCCCTGGTCCTCCTTCTGGCGATGCATGTGGCGATGCATGCATCACCCAGATCATTAAGGATACTTTTTATGATCAACAAACTAAAAAGGATAGTAAGATTAGCCGTTGTACTTTTTATTTTACAAATTTGATGACTTGATGGAAATAAGGATAATGACAATTTAGAGAGTAGATTAATCTTATAGTGTATATTTACATACCTATGCTGATTCTTATGCAATGATGCTTATGTCTTGTAGTGCATTTTTATCCATATGCAATACTCAAGCTAATGAAAGAAATAGCAATTGGTTTATGCACTCGCATCTTGATAGCTTGCTTGTCTCATCTTTTTGTGTGGGTGCTTTTGCATATGTTCAAGTTTGCAATGTTTTATACATAATGTAGGGTTTTGAAAAAGTGATTTTATAGTTATTAACTAGCTTATTTTTATGGTTTCTACCTAGGTTGAGAGCGCTTGAATAAGAAGGCTTGCATCATACACATCGCCATACTTAATTATTGTGAGATATTTGGACCCTCTATTATGTTTTTTAAATCTTATTGACTGCCAAAAAGGGGCAAGAAGTTGTTGACATGGGTTTCTTTCTTGTCATATCCATAGTTCTTGCCTATGCACGCATAGTCACGGCCCTAAGGCTTGCATATGGCTTGCCTATACTTGATTAAGGTTTTCCTATACTACTTGCCTATGATTTCTTATGACTTGCATAGGCTTTCCCATGCTTGCATACACTACAACATGTCGAGGGCATAGCAGCATTTTCTAGTAGTGCTTTTTTTGTCAGGATGTCAGGGATTCCGTTCGTTGCTCTGCACAACAAAATTTCACTACTGAATAGTGCTATTAACAACGAAATTTCACTGCTTCACACCATTTATAACAACAAAATTCGAGTGTCGGCGGGTGGTGCCTTTAGCATCAAAATTTTGCTACTGCATTGTAATTTCGCTGGCTGAACAACGAAAATAGCAACGAAACTACGCTGCTATTTTCATTGCATGAAATTTCAGAGACTTTTTGGATGCTGAATTTTAAAAGTACATGTCACATACACACAGAAAATGACATATAGTTTAAAAAAAACATCCATTAAAACCCTTGGAGCCATGTTTCGAGCAAAAAAAAAAAAGATAGTTGAAAACTTTTGAGAAGCGAAACAATGTCAAGATCATGAATCTATCCCATCTTGTAATAAATCCATATGTGTTGCTTCATCAATGTCTATATCTATATCAATGTCTATAAAGAAGGGGTTTCATATCAATATCATTATCATTATCATAATCCAATGAAGCATTGTCATGATTGATAGTTGACTCATCATCTGATTGATGTTCCTCATGCTCTTCATTGGCCCCATCCAAAATGTTTTCTTCACCATCTTCTTCCAATGAGCCGATTTGAGGTAGTACGTGCACCTCATCTAGAGATTCGGCCTCCACATCTTGATCTTGAAAGATATGTTTTAAACGAGGGGAAACTTGTATAACATACCACCACTTTGGATCAATTCGATCAGCATGAAACACAACCTAATATCACAAAGCAAACGGGTTACACTTTTATTATACTACATCAAGATTTAATTTGGGATTGGTTGGGTTACTAACCTATTGATAGTGTTGAGGTAGTACGAAGGTATCTTTCTCTTAATTCCAAAACTTGGTGGAATCAATTTGAAAGAACCCATTTGGATGTTTCTTCATGGTTTCCTGAGCACCTCTATATATCACCTTGAACCATTTTACAACATCAAAGATGAATAGACTAAATTCTCTAAATACAATCTCGAAAATATCATGAATAGTTCCACAATACTCAAGATTATCCTCTATGACATTGGTATCATGTCTACTGGCTCGACTTTTTTGCTCAAAAGTACTGATGAGTAGCAAAAATAGCAGCGAAATATCGCTACTAAGCAGCGATATTTTTGTTGCTCAGCAGCGAGCCCATTGCAGCAAAAATATCAGTGTTTCTGAAAATGGCCTGACATCTTCCTACTCTTATAAAAACGCTGCTATTTTTCCTATCCATTCACATCATTTCACATCCATTCACATCCATTCAAATCCATTCACATCATTTCACATCCATTCACATCATTTCACATCCATTCAAATCCATTCACATCATTTCACATCCATTCAAATCCATTCACATCATTTCACATCATTTCAGATCCATTCACATCCATTCATATCATTTCACATCATTTCACAACATCGATTCACATCCATTCACATCGATTCACATCGATTTCACATCCATTCACATCATTTCACATCTAAGTGAATTATATTTATAATCATTTTCATAATTCATCTAGAAAATTTATGCATAGCCTTCTTTATTTTTCAGGCAAATGAATAATGCTCAAAACTCCACTTTTAGCATAAAATTTATTATGCATAAATTCATTCTCTAAAGATATAAATTTTTCCATAGCTTCCCCACATTTTCTAAGAAATGATAATACTCAAATTTTCACTTTTGATATAAAAGTTATCTATGCCTAAATTCCATTTTCCAATGATAAAGATTTTACCATAACTTTCCCATTATTTCTATGAAATGAGAATGCTTAAAATTTTACTTTTAGGATAAAAATTAATTATGCATAAAATTTATTTTTTTAATAATAAAATTTTTGCCATAGTTTTCCTACATTTTCTATGAAATGAAAATGCCCAAAAGTTCACTTTTAATATAAAAATTTGTTCATGCAAATCCTTCATTTTCTAATGATAAAATTTTGCTATAGTTTCCCCACATTTACTATGAAATGAGAATACTCAAAAGTTCACTTTTAGCATAAATTTTAATTTATGCAAAAACCTTCATTTTTTATTAATAAAATTTTGCTATAGTTTCCCCGTATTTACTATGAAATGATAATGCTACAAATTTCACTTTTAATATAAAATTTAGTTTATGCATAAACCAAGGCTTAAACATAAACATTAATTCATCATAATCAAGAAAAGCATGGTTTTAACACTAGTTCTGTAATTGGACACTAAAGTGTCCTGAAAGTTAGCATTTTTCTTGAATTTTTGTAGGCAATCTATTAAGAGTTTTGAAATGTTTAACATCCACAGATGTTCCTCAAGACCCCAAAAAAAATTGAGATTTTTTAAATTGCACTTTTCTTAGCTTTTGCAAGGTAATATTTTAATTTTCTTAGACACATGCTGATAAAACGCATGATTTTTGCTGTTTTCAAAATAGTAGTAATTTGTACATAACTTTTAGAAGGGACATAGTTTGATCATGAAACTTGGCTTGATGGAAAGTCCATAATGTAAACTAAATCTTGGAATCATCAAACGATAATTATTGGATAAATTTTTGACTCGCTAATATTGAAATGATGTTTTTTATACAGGTGGAGCATGAATTTTTCTCCTTCCATATGCAAGCTAATAATGTAAAACTTGAGGTGCACCCATGTTATATAGGATAAATACTACTTTGTTTTGAATTTTCCAAAACTTTAGAGCCACTTTTTGGGCCTCTTCTCATACATGGCCTTTTGCGCAACCTGTTTTTAATACGTAAAATGTCTAATTATGAGCCTAATTTTGATTTTCATCAAAGGGGAAAGCTGTGTAAGTGCATTATTTGTTGTAACTATAGGTGTAGACTACTTGTGCAAGCATAGTTATGATTAGTTTTTGAAAAAAGATGATCAAATTTTGTATTTTTATTTTTTACAGTTTTTTTAGAACTAGGCGATAAGGACCTACTTAAGTGGAGGCTAAGTTAGTGTCATACACATCAAATTATGGCTTATTTATCTCATCTCAAGCATGAAAACCAATAATCAACATTCTCATTGATAGGGCTACAATTTTTTTTAGTGGCATGATTGAGTTTTGATAATATGCGTTACTTTTGCTGATTTTATACAACTTTTTTGAAAAAAATTCTAGTTCTACCTCCTTGGACTGATGTATGCTATCAAAATATCTTGAAAAAAATGCTATTGATATCATTGGATTTTTTTGAGAGAATGATGCTTGCATATTTGAAAAAATCCTGAAAAATCCTGAAAAATGTTCATTTTCAAAACATATGCTACTTTGTTGCTTATGTACTTCCAAATAAAAAGGCATTTTATATGTTTAGCATTTTTTACATAAGCATAGGGTTATGTTCTACATGCCCAATGAAGCATTTTGGTTTTTAAAGCCTACATTAGGAGTTTGATTTTTTTTCGCAACCCCCAAAAAAGGACACTCAAGTGTCCTGTTTTGGTACCAAACTAGTGTTAAGAGAAAAACCACAAAATAAAAATGCTTCCCAAAAACGAGGGAGGTTGGGAAGAGATTACCATTGAAAAAGAGAGGATGAAAAAGAGAGGAAAACATCATTGATTTAGGCTTACCCTTGGTTTGCTTGATTATTTAGGGAAATGTGAAGCCCTCAAAGAAGAAACTTGGCCACAAAGTAAAAGAGGGTAATCTCCAAGAGAAGAGGATGAATGAAGCTCCAAAGCTTCACAATAATAGAAATATAATAAACTGAAAATTACACTAGCATATAGGTACTTCAATATGAAAATACAAAGGAATGGGGGTCTATTTATAGGTGAGGGAGGCCACCAACTAAGTCCAACTAGAATCTAGAGGCTTCCAGCTCTAGTTTGATCCATTTTGGACAAGTTTAGAGTAGTTTGGCTCACTTTTTTTATTTGGTTTGAAGGAGGAGAGGGGAGAGATGAAATATCTCACTTTTTTGAATTAAAAAATACCCTCTTGATGTGATTTCTAGGCACCTCCTTCATGAGCCCTTCTCCCCCTTCTAAGGTGCCAAAAATTCCATTTTTTAACTAAAAAATCCTAATTTTTTACTAATAAACCATGTACTAGTCAACTCTTCATCTTATGTGAGAATTTACTCATTTTTGGTAAATATTCTTATATTCTTTGCCTTTTTCTCATCCCAACACTTAGAGTAACCTTATTGGCCCTTCTTGACACTCTTTGGACCTTAGTAAGATTTTTTTTAAAATTTTATACCCCTAGGCCAAGATGTCTAATTCACATATGCAATTAATTTCTAATGCACATTGGAAAACTCTTTTTAAGATTCTATTTCAAGGGATCTCTTCTTATTGACTAGGAAAAAATTTATCCAAAAATATTTCAAAACTGTATTATCTCTCTCTAGACCAAAATAGGATAAAATAATATTTTCTTGCATTCAAAATTAGGGGATGATTACAGAGACTGACGAGGAGATTCTTACACCTTTACATCTCAAAATATGGAGCGAGGAATCTTACATAGACCCTCATTCTGTTGTAGTGATAGGCTTGCAACATAAGGCCCATCATAGGGCTTGCATAAGGCCCATTTTACGGCTTTCCTATGCTCTCCCATTTTACGGCTTTCCTATGCTCTCCCATGGCTTGCATAAGCTTGCCCATGCTTGCATATGGCTTACCGGCCTACATAGGCTTTCATAAGGCCCGTCTCATAAGGCTTGCCCATGGCATCCATAATATGGGCATAGAAGCATACACAATGTCCATAAGCATAGACATACATTCCCTCCTATGCATGGATTGCCCTCCATGCATGCGGGTGGTTGCAAGATGAGGTTTCATGTAGTGGGCACCCTTGGCTTTAGCTTGAAAACATGCATTTTTTCAAGAAGAATAGCCAATCTCTCCTAGTTAGCCAAGGAGTTTCACTTCAAGGTCTTCTAATGAAACATCATATGCAAAGTTGAGCACCTAAAACTATAATCTGAACGCATATCCATAATTGCAAACCCCCTTTTCTTTGGGAACCAAAATTGTATACAAGCCCTGTTAGAGGTTTAGACAAGTACAATGATAAAAGTACAATGAATGTGAGTAAATTGCCTATAACTTTTACATTATTACTCATATGATGTTCCCACTTTGCATATCACAATACAAATAACATAGAGCTTAACTTGATTTATTGAGTATTTTTTGATGTGTTCTACTATTTTCTATATTATTCAAAGGCATTAGAGTTGTTAAAAAAATATACTATTTTGTTCTCCCACCACATCTACCATTTAAAATGCTCAAATTGTATGGATCTAGTCATGATTAGATTGGGGAAGATTAGTAGAATGTGGGTAAAAGGTAAAATTACAAATCCAACGGTTGGAGTTTTGTAGATTTACTTTGGAAAATTTGTTATGACTGTTAAAGGCCCATTAATCAATTGTAATTTAATTCTAGAAAATCAAATATTGAATCTTTCAATCTATAAACTCTAGGGATCAATATGCTTGTTGCCATGATTTTTTAAAAAAAATTTGGCTTAATTTGAGTATGGGAAGGTCCATTTTCAATCCTCCCAAGTGAAAAATTCCCATATTGTGTCCACTCTCCCCTTTTCAAGTCTAAAACCAATCCGAGTTAGGTTTGGAAATCTAGGCTTGGTAAACTTCAAAGCCTAGATATCATTTCATGTGTGAGGCTTGGGTAAGCACAAATCTTATATATGCATGCCACTTTATGTCCACATTAGCTTCGAGAGGATCCACATAAGCATCTTTCCACCTCACCTTGCCACCTCCACCCTCCATGTCAGCATGGTTAACCTAGTTGACTCCCCACCTCATCATCCTAGTCATCATTAATGCCACATCTTCTTGCCACCTCGCACTTGGTGACATGACATGCCACATCAGCCATAATAGTGCCACATGTCAAGAGAATGCCACGTGTCATGCATGCATGTGACACATGGCACCCCCTTCCCACCTCCCCATTTTTTTTCAAAAACATATTTTTAAAAAAGTTAATTTAGTAATTTAGAGAAATAGAATATAAAATTTTAAATAATAAAATATATATAACTTATTAATATAAAAAATTTTAAAATCACTAATTTTAAAGGATTATATTTTGGAATTAGAGCAATAATACTATTTTTAAAGTTCATGTTATTCAATTTAAAAAAATAAATTTTTAAATTTAATATTTCTTGAAAATATTTTATGTAGGATAAATCTTTAAATAAAATTTTAAAAAATATATATTATAAAAGAAAATATAGTTATATAATTATAAAATAAAAGATATATTTATATATCCAGTAATGATAAATATTTAGACTTGTTAATAAATATTATTAATAATATTAATTTTTAAGTGGATAATAGTTTATCTTTATGTTTATCTTAATTATCCAATTAATCTTAGATAGAAAATCCAATGAGATTTGAAGTGAAAAACCTATTTTTCCTATATAATCACACATCTCTAGTACTATCCCACACTTATCTCTAGTACTATCCCATCATTGAGCCTTCATAAATTTTACTCTCTTAGCTTCCTTGAGAATGGGTTCTCAAAGTCGTAGTTGTCGGAAACGTGATAGGACTAGACTTCCCCCCATCCACCAAGTTCACAACGACAAGGAGGAGAGGAAAAGGGTAGCTCGTGATAGGACTAGACTTTCCCCCATCCACCAAGTTCACGCGAGGAGAAGAGGAAAAGGGTAGCTCGTGAGAGAAAAAGAGAGTGGAGAGCAAGTCAACAAGCAACACCTTCCGTTGGCAATGATCCAAGCCTTGCTCCTCATCTTCCACTTCCTCTCCCTCCGCCCTCTTCCCCCCCACTACCCCTTATTTTAGATAATCCACATGAACCCGCCCTTCCTGAGCCCCCTTCTCTTCCACAAGAACCCACTCCCCTCCTTTGGGTGCCCATCATGTGGATAGGAAAGAACTATCAAAGTCAGGGGTGCATCGTCGTGTCCATGCAATCTTCCATTTTCCTATTTCAAAGACCTCACGCCTTCATCTCACAGGCATGCGTGCTTGATGCTTTGATCGATCTGCCCAACATGGCTAAATGCAAGGCGCTTTCCGACATTGGAGGTTAAAGAGAGAGGAGAGCTGGCATGGCGGTGCCCATCATGTGGATAGGAAAGAACTATCAAAGTCAGGGGTGCATCGTCGTGTCCATGCAATCTTCCATTTTCCTATTTCAAAGACCTCACGCCTTCATCTCACAGGCATGCGTGCTTGATGCTTTGATCGATCTGCCCAACATGGCTAAATGCAAGGCGCTTTCCGACATTGGAGGTTAAAGAGAGAGGAGAGCTGGCATGGCGGTGCTACAAAGTGTTCGTCGTTCCTATACAGTTAACAAGAAGAGGAACTCTGCGGACGCTTTGGCTGCTCGACGGGCTATTGTGGCAGCCTAAGTAGCTCCCAAATGAAGGGTAAGGTGAGTGCCACATCTCGCATCCTTTCCATAGCACCACACGCACTTAGAGTTTGGTCTATTAGACGACAAAGTTTAGATGCCATTGTGGTTGGTGCTTTGTGGGCAAGTAGTGGTGTGTAGCTAGGCATGATTGCCTACTAAATGAAACCACGAGAGCCTTGATAGAAAGTTTTTGGGAGAAGAATTGTCGTGTCTCGCCAGTTTTGCATAAGAGAGTGACAAGAGGAGTGTTCATTGAGCACAATGCTTGCTTTCTTGAAATGACCCAAACATAGTTGTATTTTCAGCTGAGTTTTCTCATTACCATCCTAGAGAATATGAAACGGTAGAATTTTTTCTCACAAAGTATTTACTTATTCATTTACCAATATTCATGGGATTTAAACATAAGATTAAAGAGAACTCTTATTTTGATATAAAAATTTTGTATGCATCTTTTTATGCATAAAATACAACTTCTATGGAAATAATACTTTTATATAAAAGAACATCCTTTTATGCATCTATTTATATAAAAGAAAATCTTTTTATGCATCTATTTATGTAAAAGAAAATCCTTTTATGCATCTATTTATGTAAAAACATCAATTTTGATGAAAGTAACACTTCTATAATAATAAAAATCTTTTGTGCATAAAAATCAATATTGGTGAAAGTAACACTTTTATAATTAAAAAAATCTTTTATGCATTATTTTATGCATAAAAGAATCAATATTGATGAAAGTAACACTTTTATAATAAAAAGAATATTTCCAATATGCGTCTTTCTATGCATAGAACTTAATTCTAATGAAAATCACACTTTTATAATTAAAAAAATATCCAATATGCATCTTTCTATATGCATAGAATTTAAATCTAATGAAAATCACTCTTTTATAATAAAAAAATAACCAATATACAGCTTTCTATGCATAGATGTTAAAACTAATGAAAATCACTCTTTTATAATAAAAAAAATAACCAATATGCATCTTTCTATGCATAGAATTTAAATCTAATGAAAATCACTCTTTTATAATAAAAAAATAACCAATATGCATCTTTCTATGTATAGAATGAAGATAACACTTTTAGAATACACAAATGGTTGGGGAATACTCTTTTTGAATAACAAAAGATAAAACTTATTTCACAAAATTTAACAAAATTTCGCCATAACCTCCTTTGTATGGCTGACCATTTTTTAATTTTTTCTATCCTCAAGTTACTTAAAAATTATTCCAAATGGTTTAAAGCATTCTAAACTAATCAAATTTCACTTTTAAAAGAGAAACAATATGAAAAGTTTAATTCTAACAATTTGATTACTTATCTAGTATAAAGAAAGGCTGAATTTAAGAATGAAGAGAAGTTTCGCCTTTCCAACAAGGCATAACATTATTTTTTTCATTTCAAAGAAAACAAAAATTAGAAAACCATTAAAAAGAAAAAGTAGGATTTCTAGCTTACTTGAATGTGTGTGAGCTTTCCTTTGGCTTGATGGTTTGAGGGATCTACTCTTGTTTGCAACAAGAGTGGCCACCAATTCTTTTGAAGAGAGAAAGGTCAAAAACTAATGAATTATCAATAAATTCACTGTTTTTGGCTCTGGGGTGAAGTAGAGTAACAGTGCATAAAACACTATCTCAAATGATCGTTCCCTAGAAAAATGAGAAGTTGAGGGTCTATGTGGATTACAGGAAGCTGAGTGCCACCAAAAATCTCAAATCCTTTCCCTTTGTTGTTCACAAACTCTCTGCTAGTAGATGTTGTAGATGGCCATGAGATGTACTCATTCTTGGATGGATTCACTGGCTATAATCAAGTCCAAGTGGCACTAGAAGATCGAGAAAAGACGACCTTTATCATTGAATGGGGAGCCTTTGCATTGAATGGGGAGCCTTTGCATCCAATGTCATGACCTTTGCATCCAATGTCATGACCTTTGAGCTCAAGAATGCTCCTGTCACATTCTAGGGGATGGTTCAGGAGATTCTTGTTGCATTTTCCACCAACTTCACGTGTGTGTTCATTAGTGATTTCAGTGTCTTCGAGAAATCATCCTAACATTTGACACACCTATAGCAGCAGTAGCTATGCTTGGCCAAATGTTGAGTTTCCAAACTAAGCTTGAATCCCGCTAAATGTGCCTTTGTCGTCCAAATTGGTATGCTCCTTGGCCACATTATATCTCAGGAAGGCATTACCGTAGAACCAGCCAAGGTGGAAGTAATCTGGAAAGCTCCGATTCTAACTAGTGTGAAGGAGCTGAGATGGCATAGCCCTCCGATATCTTTCCCATGCAATAGTCCCATTGAAGCAACAAATAGCCCATATAAAAATGCCATTGATCCACCAGTTGAGGCAAGCCAACCTCAATTGGATGGAGAAATGTGACATTGCATTTCGGCACCTCAAGCTAATGTTGTCTCTGGAGCACCTGTAGTTCAAGCCCTTAATTGGATATTGCCATTTCATGTCTTCATGGATGCATCAGATGTGGCAATAGGAAGTGTGCTCATGTAGGACGCCGACAAAAAGTGGTTCTGGCCCATTTTCTACGATAGTCGATGACTATCATATGCCAAGCGGCGGAATTACTCCACCACACATAGGGAAGCGCTTGGCATGATCTACTGAGTTGGCAAGTTTCACCACTATTTGTTGGGCAACAAGTTCACCTTCCATGTGGATCATTCCGCCTTGCTTTATCTTGTGGATAAGCAAATCTTGGCAGGAAAAGTGGTGAGGTGGATGTTGATCCTATAGGATTTCGAGTTCAGAGCATAGTGCACACCTTGGGCACAAACCATACAGTGGCAGATTACATTGCCCCAACTGGAGTTTGGTGAATCCCTGATCGGAGTAGCGGATGATCTACCCGATGCGAAGCAACAAAAGCAGTCATCCTGATTCCCCAGACATGGTATAATGAAATGTTGGTATTTATGATAGCCTTTCTCAAGATCAGAGCAAGCATATAGCTATCCACCAAAGCAGGCCTTTTGAAGTAGTGCCAATGGAGTTCCTAGTACCAAGTCTTTGGATCGTCATAGCTGAGAAATTAACCCCCAAAGAATCCCTACACCATCATCTGAATCAGCTCCTTGAGCTAGATGAAGATCGATTCAAGAGCTTCTTCATCACTATAATGATCCAAAAGTGGAGGAAGAAGTGGGTCAACCGCCACTCCAAGTTTTGGCTATTCAAGGAAGAAGATCTGGTCCTATAGTTCCAGTCACGGATGGGTCTCCATTCGGGAAAGCTAAAGCTCAGGTGGATTGGACCTTTCTGGATCATAGAAAATTTCTATAAGATGGAACATTCCTCCTCGACATGCTCATAGGGGAGCGCTTCCAGAAGCAAGTTAATGGCTACTGCCTACAACCGTACAACGGGCCAATGCCACCTAATCTATTTATTTTTGTGGCAGTGCCATTAACCCACTACCTCAAACTCCATCACATTAATATGGTCACACCTCCAAGAACAATCCTCATAGATTCTCTTGGGAAGTTGAGTGATGTGATACCCCTCCATCATGGTTATTCGAGATTTCATGCATGCCACAAAGCACGATAACTAATTTCATGCATGCCACAAAGCACGATAACTAATTTTGTATTATCAGGAACTACAATTAACTTTCTTGTATCTCTATTTGTTTGCATGCAAACCCTCTTCTTGCTCAAAGCTACAACTCTATGCTTGTGAAATCCTTTTCTTTGCCTGCAACTATCATCTCTCTTCTCTGTTGCTGCACACTACCTACTTTTCTCGCAACCATGGTGACCTTCAAGCCGTTCAACAGCATCATCACTGCGAATAATGAGATGCAGTAGTGGCTATGCATCACCCGCTTGGAAGATTTCCTCAACATACCGTGGCACACAGTACCTATGCACCCTTAAGTTGAGGACCTGGTGTGGCAGCTATGAGTCGGTACGAGAGTCACCGTACATGGCAATGAAACCACACTCACAGAGGCTTTGGTCACCAAGCACTTGAGGCTGCCCCTTATCGGCCTCACAGATGTCACCCCGGCCAAGCATGATTACATGGTGAGACACTTTGGTGACCATGTCAGCGCGGTGACCACAAGATCTACAATCACAAGAAGCCCACCTCCATTCTGTGTTACAGAATGTTTCTAGAAACTATCTCGTTGCAGAACAAGTTGCAACATATCTTAGAAGCAACCATGGGCTAGCTCCAAAAGGCCGAGAAGGGAGAAGACATCAGCTGGGTGACCCTATACTTTGCAAACCTGCAAAAAGAAGCCACCCTCCTTTAGAAGAGTAACATAAACACTAAGATGGACAACTGCTCACACTGTTGTTTCCATTCGGCATTGGGCCAGTGCCCATCCCCTGCCTCACCACCACCGATGCTGAAGTACTGCCCGCAGCTTAGGAAGTGCAAAACACTCTAGACACCCATCCAGAGGAAGTGGTCAGCTTGGAGCACACTTCCAACCAAAACAATGAGATGGGATACACCCGTCCCACCGTTGTGGCATCCCAATCCAAGCGCAAGCTGCTATTGGCCTCCAAGGTCTCTAAAGAAAAGAAGTAGTGCATCTTGTTGGAGATGCCATGTACTCAACCTCCCCAGAAACCTCCGCTAGTCTCAATTACCCCAGCACAGTCCATGGTAGCCTCTAGCACTAAAGGTCCCTCCAGCCACCAGCGGCCACCCCCATCGACATCCCCATGGCCTAACGATATGCCGAGAACCTTGCTTAGTGCTTCCAAGGAGAGTATCCATTTGGCACCCCTGTCGCCAACAAGCGGAAGCCCAAATGCTTTACCTGTAAGATAATATCAATAGCTCGAGGAGGAGGATAATGCCCTCTGAGATCGGATGACAGATGGCCAACGGGAGCTGTCCATGGCCAAAGAAACCAAAAACCGAGCCGCCACCTAGTTCATCGGTTTCCTTGACTCCCTTAAAGCCCAAACCCTGAAAGAGAAAACGCAAATCGCCACCCAGTTCATTGGTTTCCTCGAGTCCCTCAAAGAGAAAACCCAAATCACCTTCCTCGACGCCCAACTTAAGGCCCATACAAACCCTTCCCCCGATACCATCCAGATCAACATGGCATCTTGGCCGACCCCTCTTTGACAATCTTTAGGATAAGATTAGCCGTGGAAGAGCTCCGCTTGAATGCAAGCAACTAGCCATCCATCAGAGCGCCAAGTCGGATGCTTGCCCCACTCCACCCCGCACTTTTATAATAAAAATTTATTTTATGCTTAAAAATCAATAATGATGAAAGTAACACTTTTATAATTAAAAAATTATTTTATGCATAAAAATCAATAATGATAAAAGTAACACTTTTATAATTAAAAAAATCTTTTATGCATCCCTTTATGCATAAAAAATCAATAATGATAAAAGTAACACTTTTATAATAAAAAAATATTCTTTCATGCATACTTTTATGCATAAAAATCAATAATGATGAAAGTAACTCTTTTATAATAAAAAAATTCTTTTATGCATAAAAATTAATAATGATAAAAGTAACACTTTTATAATTTAAAAAAAAATCTTTATGCATCCCTTTATGCATAAAAAATCAATAATGATAAAAGTAACACTTTTATAATAAAAAAATATTCTTTCATGCATACTTTTATGCATAAAAATCAATAATGATGAAAGTAACACTTTTATAATAAAAAATTTCTTTTATGCATTATTTTATGCATAAAAATCAATAATGATAAAAGTAACACTTTTATAATTAAAAAAAATCTTTTATGCATAAAAAAATCAATAATGATAAAAGTAACACTTTTATTAATAAAAAATATTCTTTTATGCATAAAAATCCATTTTGATGAAAGTAACACTTTCATAATAAAAAAATTATTCTTTTATGCATAAAAATCCATTTTGATGAAAGTAACACTTTCATTAAAAAAAATCTTTTATGCATAAAAATCCATTTTGATGAAAGTAACACTTTCATAATAAAGAAAAAAATTATTCTTTTATGCATAAAAATAATAATCAATATGCATCTTCTATGCATGAAAATGACACTTTTAGAATATAGAAATGATAGGGATTACTCTTTTAGAATAATAAGAGATAATACTTATTTTCAAATTTTTAAAAATTTCACCATAACCTCCTTTGTATGGCTGATCATTTTTTAAATTTTTCTACTTAATTTTTCTTTAAAATTAGCTCTAATTAGTTTAAAGTAATCTAGACTAATCAAAATTCACTTATAAAAGAGAAAACAATATAAAAAGTTTAATTCCAACTATTATCACTTAACTAGGATAAAGAAGGGCTTATTTTAAGAAGAGAGAGGGCAAAAGCCTTTCGACCAAGGCATAGCGTCCACTTAACACAAAAATTAAAAAAGCATAAAAAGTATAAAGAAAAATATAAAATTTCTAACTTACATAAATTGTGGAAGCTTTCCTTTGGCTTGATGGTTTGAGGGTTCTACTCTTGTTTATAACAAGAGTGGCCACCAAATCTTTGGAAGAGGGAAAGGTCAAAAACTAGTGAATTATTAAGAAATTCACAGTTCTTGGCTCTTGGAAGGAGTAGAGTAACATCGCATAAACACTATTATTTTTCAACAAAGGGGGAGGCTTTTATTTATAGGAAAAAGTGAGCTCCTAACCAAGCAAACTCATTCTAGAATTTTCCAATTTAGTTTGGTCAATGTTTGACCATTTTTAGGTCAGTTTAGCTTACTTTTTGAATTAGGAGAGAGGAGAGATGAAATATCTCAATTTTAGAAGATTTAAAACTCCACCCCACATGTGAAGTAGGCGCCTCATTCATGATGGGAGAATCCCCATTGTGAGGGGTCAAAAATCCATTTTTTAAGCTTTTCCTTTGGTCCTTAGTCCACTCTTCATCTTATGTGAGTATTTACTTTTGGTCCTTAGTCCACTCTTCATTTTTTTAGCTTTTCCTTTGGTCCTTAGTCCACTCTTCATCTTATGTGAGTATTTACTTATTTTTGGGGGGATTTTCTTTATTTCTTCTATTTATCTTCTTCATACATTTGGATGAATTTGATTAGCCCTTCAAAACCTTAATTTAAAATTTTTCGAAAATGTGGATCCTTAGGATAAGGCCTCTTGAACAGATTATACTTGATTTCCAATGTACCTTCTGAAAATCTTTTTGAACTTCTGTTTCGGGGGAACTTATTTTAATAAGAAGAGATATTTTTCCATCCAAAAATATTCAAAATCTAAATATTCTCTCTCTAGAATAATTTCTCTCTCTAGGTCAAAATAGGTAGAAACAAGATCTTTTATATTTTTGAAGAGGGATTTGATTACAGGAGGAAGATGCTGGACATCTTGAGAGGCTGGGGAGGAATCTTACAAATTACCAATCCAAACATACTCTGATTGTGACCAAACTTTGCAAACATATGGGAGTGGCCCCCCCCCCACATGCTTGCAAAGTTTGGTTCCCATCGGAGCATGTTTGGGTACGATGGTACGGGGAAGGCCCCGATTTTCCATGGCCTCTTAAGCACCAAGAGACTTGAAAAAACCGCAGTGGGCGCTAATTACTAACCCAAACATGCTTTTTGCAAGCATGTGGGGGTGGGCTCTCACCATATGCTTGCAAAGTTTGGTCCCCGTTAGAGCATGTTTGGGTACGATGGTATGGGGAAGGCCCGGATTTTTCATGGCCTCTTAAGCACCAAGAGACTTGAGAAATCCGCACTCGGCGCTAATTACTAACCCAACCAAACTTTGCAAGCATGTGGGGGTGGCCCCCCCCACATGTTTGCAAAGTTTGGTCCCCATCGGAGCATGTTTGGGTGCGATGGTATGGGGAAGACCCAGATTTTCCCTGGCCTCTTAAGCACTAAGAGACTTGAAAAATCTGCACTGGGCGCTAATTACCAACCCAAACATGCTCCGATCTCATGACCAAACTTTGCAAGCATGTGGGCGTGAGTCCCCCACACATGCTTGCAAAGTTTGGTCCCCATCGGAGTATGTTTGGGTACGATGGATGGTATGGGGAAGACCCAGATTTTCCATGGCCTCTTAAGCACCAAGAGACTTGAAAAATCCACACTGGGTGCTAATTACTAACCCAAACATACTCCGATAATGACCAAAATTTGTAAGCATGTGGGGGTGGGGCCCCCCCACATGCTTGCAAAGTTTGGTCCCCACCATCGGAGCATGTCTGGGTACGATGGCATGGGGATTTTCAACAAACAATATAATAGCCAAAGTGTTAGAAAAATAAAAAAACCAAGAACATCGACTAAAATGTAATGATACTCAATAATGAAAAAACTCATAATGATAAAAAAACCAAGAACATCGACTAAAATGTAATGATACTCAATAATGAAAAAACTCATAATGATATAAACATCAAATAAGTACATCAGAATGTGACCTTACTCAGCTACTATTGAATTTTATGCATAAAATAAATGCATAAAGGAATTTTTTTTAAATTGTAAAAGTGTTACTTTCACTAATATCGATTTTTATGCATAAAAGGATGCATAAAAGAATTTTATTTTTATATTAAAATAACTGTTCTCTTTAATCCTATGTATAATTCCCTTGAATATTGGTAAATGATTAAGTAAATACTTTGTGAAAGAAAATCCTAGCAATTCATATTCTCTGAGGTGACAATGAGAAAATTCAGTGAAGCTATCGAAATCGAAATTTTAGATAAATGATTCCTCATAGGAATTCGTGATGATTAGTTTTAAATTCAATAAAGTAGTAATTGAAATATTTCCCTTTGATAAAGATAGTTCAAGAAGAACCTTTCCAGACTCAAAACCTGAATCAGACTATAACCAAGACATAACTCCTTCGTTAGTTTCAAGAAATGACGATGTGACCAGTTTCATAATTCCATAATCTACACTCAAATCACCCACCAAATCTTAAAATAAGTTGAGACCTTTGATTTTGATCTGAGGATTAAGAATTCAGAATTCGAGGAATTCTACTTGGAAATCCAGACTATGATCTAGAAGTCTTGGGATACGGGATTAAGATATACTCATTGTATTCAAAAGAAAATCAAAACTGAAAACTTGCATAGAAACCCTGTTTTCTTAAAGGACTGTCTTACACCCGAATGCTGGTGGAGGGAGCATTTGGTATATGTGTTTTCTAAGGGAAGTTTGGTTGCAACGCTGGCGGCGGGGAGTATTCAAAGGACAGCTCACGCGCGGCAAAGCCTGCCAAGGTCTTGACCAGCCTCGGTATGGTTAAAATGGTGCACTTCCGGTACGATGGACGAGGGCCGACAAAGCGGTCCCTGAGTGAAGTGCCAAGACACCTAAGGAGGATCCTGGAGGGTTCTGACCAGGTGATGCATAGGTTCGTGGTGCCGAGGACACCCATGCATATGTCGAGGAAGATATTGTATGATGGATCAATGTTTATTGTTTGTAATCTATTACTGGATCTCGTTGTTGACCCGCTGGTTTCAACGGAGAGTTCAGAGTGATACTGTTTTGTGAGAAACAAAGACTCAATGGGATTGTTTTATAAGTTAAAGTTTAAAGAGGAGTGTGTGCATATCTGTATTCTAAAGCAAAAGTTAAGAAAGGCATTCAATTATGGGTGGGTGAGTACTTGTCTCGTTCTACTATTCCAGTGGTTGAGCGGTGACTAACCCATGGGCCGGATGGGGTTAGTAGGCTGGAATCTCTAGAGTTTTAATAATAAAATTGATAGATAGGAATACGCTTAGAACTTGAGTAGTTAATTAGAATCCTAAAGACTTCTCTAAAGAATAAATCAGCGGTTGTGCCTGATTCAATCAGGAAAAAAGCCTTGATTCATTCAAGTTAAGTCTGTAATAGTTTCCCTTATATTTGGTTTATTCAGATAAAGATTAGTTCAGTATCTTGACCTCGTTAGAAAAATTTGTTAAGAAAATAAAAATGGTGGAATCATCCTCGCTTTTTGGGCATGGGAAATTTTTCGAGTTTTGGTTTTCGGAATGACCACCAGCCTAGTCTCCCCGCACATTCGGGGGGCGAGGCCCCGAGTGTAAGAAACCCTGCCCCGCACAAGAGGAAGCTACTTCCGCTGTTACCATCCGGGAATCCCGGTGCGCAGAGGGGGCAGTGGGATCTCACAGTTGGTATCAGAGCACTGTTGTAAAATTTACGTAGTAACAGCAGAGCAGAAAAAACTGCTTAAAATTTTAAAGTAAATCTGGAAAATAATATTCTCACGAGTTAATATTATGTTGAATAAACTTCAAAAAAAAATTAAAAACTTATAAATTGAATTAGAAATTATAGATGGAAGTTCCATACTTATCCGGTATTCCCGACCTCACCCAGTCTCAAGATATGACTGCATTCGCCTTCGAGCATCTCATCTCTTCCACTTAACAAGCCGAGCAAGACTCGCACGCCATTTCAAGGATTTATATTTTCCTGACCTAGCAGAGAGACAACAACATAAGTGGTTTGCAGGGCAATATGTCCATGCCTCTTGCGAGACTGGCGTGCAATACTGTGTGGCAGAACCTCTCATTGGCAATGATTCTGTTAAAGCTGAAAATGGTGCGTGGTGTCATTCTATATCATTCATCACCTCGAAATTTCAGACTTTCATGCCAAGTCTACAGACTCCTTAGTTGCTTTATTCCTAAGGAGAAGATAATAGCTCCCTTGTCAATAAGTGAACATTTGTATTATCAAGGCATGGCTATGGCCCAGTACCGTCATCTTATGTGTCTCCCGAGGAGATTTTGAATTCTGGAGCCGAGCTGCTCTATGTATATATTGTAACTTTTATATAAATAAAGAAATGTTTTCTGGAGAAAAATTCCCTGTTGTATGTGATTGTTTATATAAAGAAAAAATTGTTATTGGACATATGTCATAGATCTCCAATAAGATCATTGTCTTTTTTAAGAAATTGTTTTCCGAACCTCTTAAGTCTTAGGATCTCGTGGATGATATCAAAATAAAAATTTAATAGAATCATGAGACAAGAAAACCGTGGCCGTCAACCAGACCCTCTCTCTAATGATGAGGATCTTGACCCTGATGTTCGCAAGGCTCTTAATAGGACTCAACCAGGACCCTTCAAAGGAGAAGGGGAGAACTTGGGCGAGGCTGTGAAGAAATGGGTGGAAGCCATGGAAGAATATTTTGACGTCACAGGCTACAATGAGCGGAGCAAAATGGCTCTTGCCAGGATGAAAATAGTGGAAACAGCCAGGGTAGCATGGAGGAACCACTGTGACACCAACCGTCTGGATAGAAATACTCAGTCCTAGAACGACCTAAAAACCTATTTGAGAAAGAGATTTTGTCCCCCTGGATTTTTATAATTAAAATGAACGAATTCTTAGAGCTAAAGCAGGGGAGCAAAACCATCGAGGAATATCACCACGCCTTTGCTCTTCTACTCAAATATTCACCACCTCTAGATGAAGAGCAACTCATGGCCAGGTTCATTCAGGGAATGAACGGACCCTTGGATACACTGGTCAAAAATGCCAAGCCAGTGTCCACGGCAGAAGCTGTCAGAATGGCGAAGGACTTTGCCAAAGCCTTCATCGTAAAAGTCCCGCCAAAGCCAGATCCCTCATCCTTCAAGAGATTTCAGACAACGGGAAGTTCTTCCAACTTTCCACCTCCAAAGAGACACCAAGGTTCTAACCAGAATGTGGAGACGGGAAGCTTCAGAAATGAAGGAAGACCTTTCCCCCGAAGTATATTTTCCAAAAACTCAGAACGCATGAAAGGAATTATGTTGTCCACAACCTGGAACTACTTTCAGTAGTATCTACCCTGAAGTTGTGGAGACATTACCTACTGGGTCAAAGATTCACTTCTTTGATGATAGATCATCAGAGCTTAAAGTGGATCTTCACTCAGAAGGATCTCAACATGTGCCAAAAACGGTGGATGCAGGCCCTGTAGGAATTTGATTTTGAAATCAAGTACCACCCAGGCAAAGAAAATGTGGTAGCAGATGCCTCCTTGCTTGCAATTACTGTAGTGTCAAATCCCTTGATTATTGAAGCAAGAGAGAAGATTATGCAAGATAGATTCTTTGGCCCTATTGCTACCCTACTTATGCAGGAAAGCAAAACTCCACAGAAGTTGTGAACCGAGTTCAAGGGTACAGCCTGGATGATGGAATTATGTATTATAATCGCAGGCTATGCATTCCCAATGATGAGGGAACTAAGGGTCAAATTCTGAATGAATCCCATGATTGACAGCCTTATTGTTTGCAGGACATCTAGGTTTCATCAAAACCTACATGTCTGTGAAGAAAAGCTTCTTTTGGCCTGGTCTAAAAAAGGATGTGCTTAATCATGTACGTCAATGTCTGACTTGTCAAAAAGTCAAGGCCGAGAGAGTAAAAATGCCTGGGAAGCTACATCCTTTAGACATCCCCCAGATGAAGTGGGAATGTATCAGTATGGATTTTATTAGTGGATTACCTTCAGTGCAATCAGGTTGTTACAACTCCATCTTCGTGTGGTAGTTGATAGATTAACCAAAGTTGCCCATCTGATTCCAGTAAAAGAAACCTACACTGCAGTGGATGTGGCCAGAGTGTTTCTCAAGGAAATCTTCAGATTGCATGGCCTACCCAGAAGAATAGTAAGTGATCGAGACCCTAAATTCACGTTAAGATTTTGGCCTGCATTTTTTGAAGCAGTAGGAACTTTCTTGGATCTCAGCACAGCCTACCACCCTGAGACCGATGGTCAAACAAAAAGGGTAAACCAAGTAATCGAAGATATACTTCGGTCATTCTGTGGGGCAGGAAACCCAAGAAGTGGCTAAGCTATCTGCACCTAGTTGAGTTTGTCTACAATGCTTCACAGAAGTATTGGGATGAGCCCTTTCAAAGCTTTGTATGGACAAGATTGTTTAACTCCATTAACTTGGTCCGCCGACCCATTGATTAGGGTTGAGATGTCCAGATGCTTGATGACATGGAGCAACAGATACAGGCAATTCGTAAATATATAAGGGTTGCCCAGGATAGACAAAAGTAGTATGCAGATAAGAAGAGGACAGATAGAGAATTTGAAGAAGCACATATGGTCTTCATTCGAGTATGCCCCAAAAAAAGTTCTCTATCTCTTGGGAAGTACAAGAAGTTATCCCCCAAATTATTTTCGGAAGAAGGTGCATTAGAAATCAAGTATAATCTGTGTAAGAGGCCTTATCCTAGGGATCCAAATTTTTAATAAAATTCAAATTAAGGTTTTGAAGGGCCAATCAAATTCATCCAAATGTATGAAGAAGATAAATAGAAGAAATAAAGAAAATCTCCCCAAAAATGAGTAAATACTCACATAAGATGAAGAGTGGACTAAGGACCAAAGGAAAAGCTAAAAAAATGGATTTTTGACACCTCACAATGGGGATTTTCCCCTCTTGAATGAGGTGCCTACTTCACATGTGGGGTGGAGTTTTAAATCTTCAAAAATTGAGATATTTCATCTCTCCTCTCTCCTAATTCAAGTCTAGTTCCAAAAAGTAAGCTAAACTGACCTAAAAATGGTCAAAAATTGACCAAACTGAATTGAAAAATTCTAGAATCAGTTTGCTTGGTTAGGAGCTCACTTTTTCCTATAAATAGAAGCCTCCCCCTTTGTTGAAAAATAATAGTTTTTATGCGCTGTTACTCTACTCCCAAGAGCCAAGAACTATGAATTTCTTAATAATTCACTAGTTTTTGACCTTTCCCTCTTCCAAAGATTTGGTAGCCACTCTTGTTACAAACAAGCGTAGAACCCTCAAACCATTAAGCCAAAGGAAAGCTTCCAGAATTTATGTAAGTTAGAAATTTTATATTTTTCTTTATTCTTTTTCTTTATTCTTTTTATGTTTTTCTTTATTCTTTTTATGTTTTTCTAATTTTTGTGTTAAGTGATAAATGGACGCTATGCCTTGGTCGAAAGGCTTTCCCCCTCTCTCTTCTTAAAATCAGTCCTTCTTTATCCTAGTTAAGTGATAATAGTTGGAATTAAACTTTTTATATTGTTTTCTTGTTTATAAGTGAATTTTCTCTTTTATAAGTGAATTTTGATTAGTCTAGATTATTTTAAACCAATTAGAGTTAAAGGAAAAATTGAAAAATGGTCAGCCATACAAAGGAGATTATGGTAAAATTTTTTAAAAATTTGGAAATAAGTATTATCTCTTATTATTCTAAAGGAGTAATCCCTATCGTTTCTCTATTCTAAAAGTGTCATTTTCATGCATAGAAGATGTATATTGATTATTATTCTTATGCATAAAAGAATAATATTTTTAAAATGAAAGTGTTATTTTCATCAAAATGGATTTTATGCATAAAAGAATTTTTTTAATTATGAAAGTGTTACTTTCATCAAAATGGATTTTTATGCATAAAAGAATAATTTTTTTATTATGAAAGTGTTACTTTCATCAAAATGGATTTTTATGCATAAAAGAATATTTTTTTATTATAAAAGTGTTACTTTTATCATTATTGATTTTTTATGCATAAAGGGATGCATAAAAGATTTTTTTTAATTATAAAAGTGTTACTTTTATCATTATTGATTTTTATGCATAAAAGAATTTTTTTATTATAAAAGTGTTACTTTTATCATTCTTGATTTTTTATGCATAAAGGGATGCATAAAAGAATTTTTTTAAATTATAAAAGTGTTACTTTTATCATTATTGATTTTTATGCATAAAAGAATTTTTTTTATAAAGTGTTACTTTCATCATTATTGATTTTTATGCATAAAAGTATGCATGAAAGAATATTTTTTTATTATAAAAGTGTTACTTTTATCATTATTGATTTTTTATGCATAAAGGGATGCATAAAAGAATTTTTTTAAATTATAAAAGTGTTACTTTTATCATTATTGATTTTTATGCATAAAACAATTTTTTTATTATAAAAGTGTTACTTTCATCATTATTGATTTTTATGCATAAAAGTATGCATGAAAGAATATTTTATTATATAAAAGTGTTACTTTTATCATTATTGATTTTTTATGCATAAAGGGATGCATAAAAGAAATTTTTCTTAATTATAAAAGTGTTAATTTTATCATTATTGATTTTTATGCATAAATAAATTTTTTTATTATAAAAGTGTTACTTTCATCATTATTGATTTTTATGCATAAAATTTTTTATTATTATAAAAGTGTGACTTTCATCACTATTGATTTTTATGCATAAAATAATACATAAAAGAAAAAAAATTATTGTAAAAGTGTTACTTTCACTAATATGGATTTTTATGCAGAAAAGGATGCATAAACGAATTTTATTTTTATATCAAAATAACTGTTCTCTTTAATCCTATGTCTAATTCCCATGAATATTGGTAAATGATTAAGTAAATACTCTGTAAAAAAAAATCCCACCGTTTCATATTCTCTAAGATGACAATGAGAAAATTCAGTGAAGCTATCCAAATCGGAATTTTAGATAAATGATTCCTCATAGGAATTTGTGATTAGTTTTAAATTCAGTAAAGTAGTAATTGAAATATTTCCCTTTGATAAAGATAGTTCAAGAAGAACCTTTCCAAACTCAAAACCTGAATCAGACTATAACCAAGACATAACTCCTTCGTCAGTTTCAAGAAAATGACGAAGTGACAAGTTCCATAATCTACACTCAAATCACCCACCGAATCTGAAACTAAGTTGAGACCTTTGATTTTGATCTGAGGATTAAGAATTCAGAATTCGAGGAATTCCGCTTGGAAATCCAGACTGTGATCTAGAAGTCTTGGGATACGGAATTAAGATATACTCATTGTATTCAAAAGAAAATCAAAACTGAAAACTTGCATAGAAACCCTGTTTTCTTAAAGGACTATCTTACGCCAGAATGCTGGAGGGAGCATTTGGTATATGTGTTTTCTAAGGGAAGTTTGGTTGCAACAGCTGGGAGTGTTGAAAGGACAGCTCACGCGCTAAAGTCTCCCAGAAATTGACCAGCAAACGGTATGGTAAAAATGGTGCGCTTCCGGTACGATGGACGAGGGCCGACAAAGCGGTCCTTGAGTGAAGTACCAGAACACCTAAGGAGGATCATGGAGGGTTCTGACCTGGTGATGCACGGGCTCCCGGTGCCGAGGACACCCATGCGTATGTCAAGGAAGATATTGTATGATGGACTAATGTTTACTGCATCTCGTTGGTTGACCCGCTCATTTCAACGGAGAGTCCAGAGTGATACTGTTTTGTGAGAAACAAAGACTCAATGGAAATTTTGAGTTATGACATGTGTAACCAGTAATTGTCAATGGATTGTTTTATAAGTTAAAGTTTAAAGAGGAGTGTGTGCGTATCTATATTCTAAAGCAAAAGTTAAGAAAAGCATTCAATTATGGGTGGGTGAGTACTTGTTTGGTTCTACTATTCCAGTGGTTGAGCGGTGGCTAACCCATGGGCCGGATATGCTAAAATCTGTAGAGTTTTAATAATAAAATTGATAGATAGGAATACGCTTAGAACTCGAGTAGTTAATTAGAATCCTAAAGACTTCTCTAAAGAATAAATCAACGACTGTGCCTGATTCAATCAGGAAAAAAGCATTGATTCATTCAAGTTAAGTCTGTAATAGTTTCCCTTCTATCTGGTTTATATTGAGATAAAGATTAGTTCAGTATCTTGACCTCGTTAGAAAAAATTCGTTAAGAAAATAAAAATGGTAGAATCTGTTGAAATTTGAGCATAATGATGAGCTATGGTGGATCAAACACTAGAATCAACATGATTAACAAAGTGATTAGCAAATGATTAAGACATAATTAGTGAATAATTAGCAAATAGATTAATGTAGGCATGGATACTCAAAAACCAGCAAATTCTCATTAGGACTATGCCTCAATTTATAGAGCTTACATCAAGCATCAAATCCCATTGATTTCTCCATGATTCACTCCCAGAATATCTCCACCTTTTGCCTAATTCTCTCCACCTCTTCTCTTTTCCCTGAATATCTCCCAGAATAACTCCACACTCCTAAATTCCCTCATGCTACCCATTATTCTCTCCCAGTAGATTCTTCTAACCTTTTCACAGGTTCTTTCACAATTACATCTTCTCTTTTACAGCCTCTAACCAAGGGCTTGTTCCTGCACACACCCTATTCACTTGTATTTTCAACACCTCCCCTCAAGTGAATAATCCTAGTACACCTAGACCTTATACCAAGTTTGCCTCCCCTTACTTGGTAGTCCACGACCAGTGTCTACTCCTCCCCTCAAGTTATCTCAGCACACGACCAGTGCCCTTACTTGGTAGTCCACGACCAGTGTCTACTCCTCCCCTCAAGTTATCTCAGCACACCTGGACCCTGTATCAAGTTTCTTTCTTACTTGACAGCCCGCGACCAGTGCCTCAAGTCCCTAAACTCCATAGTCCTTGACACTCTCTCTCTCTATGTGTCCAAGGCTACTATAAGTGCTCGCAACCTTGACTAAAGTGCTCACACATACATCTACCACGTGGCCTACATCATCGGCGGTGGCTCAGAGGTGGTTTTACTTTATTGGGGCAGGTTACATTGGGTTGTGGGGTCTCTCTCTCTCTCTCTCTCTCAGAGATTTTCACATGGCTCCTCACTCTTTGGAGCCTCACATCTTCTCTTGTCTTCAGTCTTCTTGTCGTGGCAGCTTCTCTCCACGCATCCGTGTCTTCTTTCAGTCTTCTTGGGGCAGCTTCTCTTCTCATGGCAGCTTCTCTTCTCGTGTCCATGTCTTCCTTTAGATCTTCTTGGTGTGGATCCACTTCTTGGAAAGAGATATTCTTCTTCTTTCATGGTTGGGGCCATGAGCTCGTCCGTCAGGTCTTTTTGCTCCATGTGAGCAACATGTTTCAATGTTTTGCTGACAGTTCCTTTGGGCTTTTTATGTTTATTTTGTATCATTATGCAATGCAAACCCAAATTTATGCGGGAGGTCTTACCTCTTGCCTTAATCTGGACAAGGGCAGTGTCTGTTCCCATTTTTACACTGATAAAATGTGCCCAATACATAATGCGTATAGCATTCATTCTCATGCACATTCCAAATGCAACTCTGGTTGTGAATAATCTTGAATTTGAGTGAGATTTACAGGCATTAACCAAGGGTTGAATGCAAAATGATGATTTTCACAAATTTATCAGCACAATTTTACCAGAAATTACATTAAATCAAGGGTAACCAATTTGTACGGGATGGTTGGAGTATCAAACCAACTCCGATTTGCAATCTGAAGTTTATAGGGATCTGTATCAGATACCTAATGGTTAACTTGAACCCTCAATTGTACCAAAGTATAGTGATTAGCATTGATTAATCACTGATTAGCAAATTAATGCTCTATTTTATGTGCAAAAAACAGAGTATGCGGGGAGTCCAGATCTGGTGCCTTCCACTTCAAATGAGCTCAAATGCTTTCAAAGGCATCAATAGCAATGAGTCTAGTAGAGGATTAAGCCAAGAAACACAAGATTTGACCAAATAATGAAAGCTTAATCTCTGTTTTACCAAAGTCACCTGCAGATTTGATGAAGAGCTTTGATCTCAATGTAGACTTGATGAAACTCAATTCTGTCTTCACCAGCTTGTAGAGCATGCTTGAAAACCCCCGGGGCTAAGAGAAATTAGCTGAATGATGAGCTCAAGATCTGCAGATTACTCCCAGAAACAGGCGCCTGCAAAAATGACGATTTCTCCCAAACGCGTTGGCGGTTTGCTATGCCATTTTGATGAGCATGAAGAGCTTAGGGTTGGCTATTATGTGCTAGAAGGGTTTGCCCTAGTTGTGAGTGTGCAAGGTGCTAGAGATCCTCCACCGGCTGGGGGTGAGGGGAGAAGTGAAAACTCACTAAAATTTTGATTTTTTACTAATTATCTACTAATCCTAATTAATTAACTAATGGGCTCATAAACCTAATTGATTCTAGGCATGGCTCTGATACCATGTTGAAATTTGAGCATAATGATGAGCTATGGTGGATCAAACACTAGAATCAACATGATTAACAAAGTGATTAGCAAATGATTAAGATGTAATTAGTGAATAATTAGCAAATAGATTAATGTAGGCATGGATACTCAAAAACCAGCCAATTCTCATTAGGGCTATGCCTCAATTTATAGAGTTTACATCAAGCATCAAATCCCATTGATTTCTCCATGATTCACTCCCAGAATATCTCCACCTTTTGCTTGATTCTCTCCACCTCTTCTCTTTTCCCTGAATATCTCCCAAAATAACTCCACACTCCTAAATTCCCTCATGCTACCCATTATTCTCTCCCAGTAGATTCTTCTAACCTTTTCACAGGTTCTTTCACAATTACATCTTCTCTTTTACAGCCTCTAACCAAGGGCTTATTCCCGCACACACCCTATTCACTTGTATTTTCAACAGAATCGTCTCCGCTTTTCGGGCATGGGAAATTTTCCCGGTTTTGATTTTCGAAATGACCACCAGCCTATTCTCGTGCCGCCGCCCGGACATTCGAGGGTGAGGCCCCGAGTGAGAAATCGTGCCCCGCACAAGAGGAAGCTACTTCCACTGTGTTACCATCCGGGAATCCGCCGGTGCGTAGAGGGGGCAGTGGGATCTCACATAATTAGCACCCACCAGTGTGCCGATTTTTCAAGTCTCTTGGTGCTTTAAGAGGCCATGGAAAATCTGGGCCTTCCCCATACCATCGTACCCAAACATGCTCGGATGGGGACCAAACTTTACAACCATGTTGGCGAGGCCCACTCCCACATGCTTGCAAAGTTTGGTCACAATCGGAGCATGTTTGGATTGGTAATTAGCGCCGAGTGCGGATTTTTCAAGTCTCTTGGAACTTAAGGGGCCATGGAAAATCCGGGCCTTCCCCATACCATCGTAACCAAACATGCTCTGATGGGGACCAAACTTTGCAAGCATGTTGGGGGGGGGGGCACCCCCACATGCTTGCAAAGTTTGGTCACAATCGGAGCATGTTTGGATTAGTAATTAGCGCCGAGTGCGGATTTTTCAAGTCTCTTGGTGCTTAAGAGGCCATGGAAAATCTGGGCCTTCCCCATACCATCATACCCAAACATGCTCCGATGGGGAGCAAACTTTGCAAGCATGTGGGAGGGACCTACCCCCACATGCTTGCAAAGTTTGGTCACAAAATCGAAGCATGTTTGGATTCATAATTAGCACCCAGTGTGGATTTTTCAAGTCTCTTGGTGCTTAAGAGGCCATGGAAAATCTGGGCCTTCCCCATACCATCGTACCCAAACGTGCTCCGATGGGGGGAACCAAACTTTGCAAGCATGTGGAGAAGACCCACCCCAACATGCTTGCAAATTTTGGTCATGATCGGGGCATGTTTGGGTCGGTAATTAGCACCTAGTGTGGATTTTTCAAGTCTCTTGGTGCTTAAGAGGCCATGGAAAATTTAGGTCTTTCCCATACCATCGTACCCAAACATGCTCCGATGGAGACCAAACTTTGCAAACATGTGGGGGGGGCCCACCCCCACATTCTTACAAAGATTGGTCATGATCAGAGCATTTTTGGGTTAGTAATTAGCGCCCAGTGCAGATTTTTCAAGTCTCTTAGTGCTTAAGAGGCCATGGAAAATCCGAGCCTTCCCTGTACCATCATACCCAAACATGCTTTGATGGGGACCAAAATTTTCAAGCATGTGGGGAGCGCCCACGCCCACATGCTTACAAAGTTTGGTCACAATCGGAGCATGTTTGGGTTAGTAATTAATGCCCAATGCGGATTTTGCAAGTCTCTTGGTGCTTAAGAGGCCATGGAAAATCGGGGCCTCGTACCCACCGATGGGAACCAAACTTTGCAGAAATGTGGGGGGGAGGGGAGGGGGGGCACTTCCACATGCTTGCAAATGTGGGGGGAGGGGAGGGGAGGGGGGGGCACTTCCACATGCTTGCAAATTTTGGTCATATCGGAGCATGTTTAGGTTAGTAATTAGCACCCAGTGAGGAGTTTTCAAGTCTCTTGGTGCTTAAGAGGCCATGGAAAATCGGGGCCTTCCCCATACCATCATACCCAAACTTGCTCCAATGGGGACCAAACTTTGCAAGCATGTGGGAGGGGCCCACCCCCACATGCTTGAAAAGTTTTGTCCCCACCATCAAAGCATGTTCGGGTTAGTAATTAGCACCCAGTGCTTGCAAAGTTTGGTGATTTTCAACAAACAATATGGTGATGGTGATTTTCAACAAGCAATATGATAGCCAAAGTGTTAAAAAATAAAAAAACCGTGAACATCAACTAAAATGCAATGATCCTCAATAACGAGAAAGCTCATAATGATATAAACATCAACTAAGTACATTAGAATGTGAGCTAACACAACCACTCTAGGTTTAGCCACTAACTCAAAAGATCAAGATATAATGAAAACGAGCTACCCCAGCTATTCTGAGGTTAGCTCCCAAAAAATCTAAGTACAATGTAAGTGAGCTAACCCAGCTAGTCTGAGTTTAGTCACTATCAAGATAGAGATCTAGTCAGTAGCACTCTCTCTAGCTCTCAACTGCTCTAGAATGCTCTCATGGTCATCCACTCGAAGCCAAAAATGAGGGCGAGAACCGTGTTTTCGGCTCTGTTACTCGATCAAGAGAGAGTGAGCCTGGTAGCAACCACTAGATGAGAGAACTGAAATGCCTTAAACTCCCACTTCCACTACTAGAACTTAAGACTCCCCCGATGAAGTCAAACCTGCTGGTAGAACCCGCCTGCCACAATTATGCCATGGGCGTCAAAAGAAAACCCATGATCATCCAATGTATCCTGGTCAAGGCTGGACTTTGGCCTAGTGCAACTCATTAGATAGTAGTCTACTCGTGTAAGATTCCTCCCTAGCCCCTCAAGATGTCCATTATCTTCCCTTGTAATGAACTCCCTCTTCAGAATAATAAAAGGTCTTGTTTCTACCTATGGCTTAGAGAGAGAAAATATTCTAGAGAGAGATTATTCAGACTTTAGATATTTTTGGATGGAAAAATATCTCTTGTTATTAAAATAAATTCTCTCGAAACAGAAGTTCAAAAAGATTTTCAGAAGGTGCATTAGAAATAAATTATAATCTGTTCAAAAGGCCTTATCCTAAGGGTCCAAATTTTAAATCAAGGTTCTAAGGGGCCAATCAGATTTATCCAAATGTATCGAGGAGATAAATTGAAGAAATAAAGAAAATCCCCCCAAAAATGAGTAAATACTCACATAAGATGAAGAGTAGACTAAGGACCAAAGAAAATACTAAAAAAATAAATTTTTGACATCTCAGAGTGGGGATTCTCCCTCATGCAGGAGGCGCCTATTTCACATGTGTGGTGGAGTTTTAAATTCTCAAATATTGAGATATTTCATCTCTCCTCTCTCCTAATTCAAGTCTAGTTCCAAAAAGTAAGCTAAACTGACAAACTGATTTGGAAAATTCTAGAATCAATTTGCTTGGTTAGAAGCTCACTTTTTCCAATAAATAGAAGCCTCCCCCTTTGTAGAAGCTTGATGGCATTCAGCTCCTACCAACACATGCTCTGCGCTTAGAGATGATTCAACCAGATGCTCCAAAGTCATGGTGGCAATATCGGCACTAGCTATGGCCCTTTTAAGGTGTTTGTTGAGGCCCTTCATGAAACAAAAATTGAGGATCTCCTTTGCAAGATGATTTGCTGCATCCAATCTGTGGAGAAGCTTTCGAAATTTAGCAGCATAGTCTTCCACCGTGAGGCTTTTCTGGTTCATCTAACAAATTTATCAAGCATATGCACCTAGGTCTTATCTTCTCTCAGTTGTTGAAGAAAGGAATCTGTGATTGCATCATAGGTGGGAAAATGAGCATACTTGTACTGAGCAACCCATAGAGCAACACTTTTTTGTAAGGTCGGGACAAAAGCTGCTTTTCTGAGATTTTGGTCCATTAAGATGGGGACGTTTCTGCACCAGGCACTGTTGAAAAGAAGGATGTGAGCATCCGCATCCTCCAGGGACTTCTTGGATAACTTGAGATAATTCACCCCCATGATAGGCAGGTGGTCGCTAAAGCATGTTGTAATTCAAGGCGGGGATGTGGTGGCAGGGGTGGTGGTATTAATAGTTGTGGGATTGGGGTTACCCATTCTTGTTTAGATTCGGATTTCGGTTCTTCTAGTTCAGGTGTGCTGCAGTGGGTTCTTCTTCAAGTCTAGAGAACTGGAGTTCCCAAGCTTTGAGCTGCGCGCCAAGTAGCGCTGACATGAAGGATTGATTCGAAAACAAGGGAAATTGATTCAAACACAAAGTCAATCAAGTAGCAAGCAAAGTAGCTCAAGAAAGAGGCAACAAGATGCATCGTGGTCGCCAAAGTGTTTTTCGGGAGGACAAACCATTGTCCCGATCAACCTATTGAGTGTCTCTGGTTACGTGCGCAGCAATACACCAGTCTGCAGAGCAGGCACAAGACAACACATACACATGTGACTACACAATGAAACCAACTACTTAAGACTGATCGACTCATGTAAGATTCCTCTCCAGACTCTCAAAATGTCCAGCGTCTTCTCCGATAATCAATCCCCTCTTCAGAAATATAAAAGATCTTATTTCTAACTGTTTTAACCTAGAGAGAGAAAATAATCTAGAGAGAGAATATTCAGATTTTTAATATTTTTGGATAGAAAATTATCTCATCTTATTAAAATAAGTTCCCCTGAAACAGAAATTCAAAAAGAACTTTCCAATGTGCAATTGGAATTAATTGGAAATGGGTATAAAGGACCTTAGCCTAAGGGTCTAGATTTTCAGAAATTTTTGGATTATGGTCCAATTAAGGTTCATATGGGCCAATAGCATCAATCCATGTGTAGGGAGGAGATAAATCCAATTTGTAAAAGAAGATACCCAAAAATGAGTAAATGCTCACATAAGATGAAGAGTTGAAAATGTACAAGGTTTATTAGTAAAAAACTATGAGCAAAATTTAAAAATATGAGATATTTTGGGTATAATGATTCCATTTTGACACATATGTAAGGAAGGGGAGTTCTTTAAAGGAGGTGCACATTTCACATGCTTGAATGAGTTTTAAACTAAAAAATAATGTGATATTTTTATCTCTCCTCTCTCTTGAACCAAACCAAATCAAAATGGAACCAAACCGAATGAAAAAGTAACCAAACTAGGTCCAAATCTAGTCCCAATTCAACCAAACTGAATTTAAAAAATTCTAGAATTCAGTTAGCTTTGGTTAGAGCTTCCCTCTCCTATAAATAGAACATGAGTCCTTTGAAAAAAACATAGAAGAATTTTACTATACTAGAGTTATGCTGAAATAATGCTAATTTCTACTATTCTCTAAAATTCTCCCCAAATTGAAGAAATTGGAGCTTCCCTCTTTCTTCAATCCCCATTGGTGGCTCCATCAACATACTTAACCAATTGATTGGTTGGGGGCCCCTACCGTGAACAAAGAATCAAGCAAATTGTAAGGTAAATGGTGAATTTTGATCTTTTCTATAATTTCTCAATGCTTCTCTCTTCTCAACCCCTCTCAAGCTTAAGAAGCTTAATTGGAATGGTTTTTGAATGCTATTGAAGTTAATTGATGAATGGTAGTGAAGAGTTACATAATTTGATGAATGCTATTGAAGTTAATTGATTAATGATAGTTAAGAGTTACATAAATTTCCATTTATGTTTAATTCAAATGGTTTTTATGTAATATCTCTCTCACACTCAAGAAATGGTCATACTCATGACCATTTCTCAATCCAAATAAAGCTTTTCATAAAGTTTTTTCTTAATCCAAGATTAATCTATGCTTAAGACCAAATTAATGGCTTTCCCTATGCTTTTAGTTTATGTATTTCATGAATATTGATGATTCAATCCATTATGGATTAATGATCCAATTGGGGATCATTCTAATTATTTCCTTAATGATAAGCTTTATCCCTTAGAAAAATTGAGATTTATCAGTCATAGCAGCGGAGCTATGGCAAAATTTTTATAAAATTTATGCATAAAATAATTTCATTCAAAGCATGAAAAGAGGATTTCCTACCATATTCTAGGAATTATCATCCTAGATTAATTGAAAGATATTCATTGTAATCCTAGAGAAATTGATTTTTATATTATGCATAATTGATTTTCATGCATAGAGGTATGCATAGAAGATGATTATTTTATTATAAAAGAGTTACTTTTAGCATAATTGAATTTCATGCATAGAGGTATGCATAAGAGATGAATATTTTATTATAAAAGAGTTACTTTTAGCAAAATTGAATTTCGTGCATAGAGGTATGCATAAGGGATGAATATTTTATTATAAAAGAGTTACTTTTAGCAAAATTGAATTTCATGCATAGAGGTATGCATAAGGGATGAATATTTTATTATAAAAGAGTTACTTTTAGCATAATTGAATTTCATGCATAGAGGTATGCATAAGAGAAGAACATTTTATTATAAAAGTGTTACTTTTAGCATAATTGAATTTCATGCATAGAGGTATGCATAATAGATAATTATTTTATTATAAAAGTGTTACTTTTAGCATAATTGAATTTCATGCATAGAGGTATGCATAAAAGATATGGGAAGTGATAAGATGTGATGCATATGAGATGAGTTAGGATGTGATAAGATGAGTTAAGAAGTGATAGGATGTGTATGGGATGAGGTAAGAAATGTATGTGATGGGATAAGATGTATATGGGTTGTGATAGGGTGAGATTATGGATGTGAATGTGGAGGTGGATGTATGCATGTAGATGTGAATGTGAATGTGGATGTATGGATGTGAATGAGGATGTGGATGTGAATGAGGATGTATGGATGTGAATGAGGATGTGGATGTAGATGCATGGATGTAGATGTGGATGTATGTATGTAGATGTAGATGTATGAATGTGAATGTGAATGTAGATGTGGATGTATGCATGGAGATGTGGATGTATGCATGTAGATGTAGATGTATAGATGTGGATGTGAATGTGGAGGTGGATGTATGCATGTAGATGTAGATGTATAGATGTGGATGTGAATGTGGAGGTGGATGTATGCATGTAGATGTAGATGTATGGATGTGAATGTGAATGTGGATGTGGATGTATACATGGAGATGTGGATGTATGCATGTAGATGTAGATGTATGAATGTGGATGTGGATGTATGCATGTAGATGTGAATGTATGAATGTGGATGTGGATGTATGAATGTGGATGTGGATGTATGCATGTAGATGTGAATGTACGCATATAGATGTGGATGTATGGATGTGAATGTGCATGTAGATGTGGATGTGAAAATAGATGCATGGATGTAGATGTGGATGTGGATGTGGATATATGTATGGATGTGAATATATGATATGTGATGTGAAGGAATCTGAAGTGATGAGATGGAAAATGATGTGATGGGATGAGTACACATATAAATGGAATGTGGAATAAGTAATGTGGATTGATGAGGGATAATGTGAAAAAATGAGAGTTTATATAGAAACTGTATTTGTAAACTGTTTGTAAATACTGTTTGTAAATGGCTATTTTATGTCAAGAATGCTGGGGAAGCATTTTGACCGTCTTGTGATTAAGGTCGTGGAGACCTAACTGATAAAGTTACAACTGCTGAGACGGAGAGTCAATGGTGGATATCTCGCGTAGCAAGGTCGGCCGAGGTCTTGTGACCAGCCTCGGTTCGATTAAAATGGTGAGCTTCCGGTACGGTGGATGAGAGACCAAGGAAGCGGCCTATGAGTGAAGCGCTAGGTCACCTGCGAAGGATCCTAGAGGGTGCTGACCATACGGTGCTCGGGCTCTGGGTCGCCTAGGATACCCACGCGTGCATCGAGGAAGATATTGGAACAAGGAGTAAGAGTTGTTTTCTGAAACCGGGCATGGATCTGGTTGATTGACCTTGCTGGTCTTCAATGGATAAGTCCATGGCTCTTTTTATGGATCTGTTGGTTGATCTTGCTGATCTTCAACGAGAGTCCATCTGGATTTTTATAAGTGATTATATTGCCGAGTATTATGGGCTAGGAACTATTGAAAAGGCCCCTAAGTGGATAGGTGGTGAGCGTTCTAGTTGCCAATGAACACCATATTGGGGAATATGGGAATTTCCCACAAGTTTGGGACACGTGGTCAAAAGTTTGGATTAACCATAACTTGAACACCACTAATCCAAAATGAGCACCTTATAGCTCTTTAGATTCCATTTTTCAAGCGCTTTCCAATGATAGGTCATATGATAGGGTTTTGAGAAACTTACAAACATGGTATCCATGTCTCCTTTTTTAAGTATTAAAAAATGGGAATTGGAAAATTCCCAAATTCACTAATATGGTGTTAATGATGCCATAGATACTCTGATGAAGGAATGATGGGAAATTAAGAATCAACCGGATAATTTGGAAGATTGTGATCAGTGGGACTATGGTTTCATTAAAGGATTGTTTTAAAGTTAAATGATGCTAAGAAAAAGGCAATTTCATATTGGGTGTGTAAGTGGTATGACTAGTTTTATTTTTGCATGAACTTCCGGCTAGGGGGCCTTGGAACTTTTTCCTTGGTACCCGGGGCAAAACCTAACCAAATTCCAAATTGGATCCCATCACTACAGTGGTTGGACCCATGGGATCGGATGGGGTTAGGCTGGACTGATGGATCCGTAAATCGAGACTCAAATTCTGTTATTACGATAGATAAAGTAAATCTCGGATAGTAATTGTTCTATGGATAGGAATCAACGTCTGTGCCTCCTTGATGGGGAAAAAAGCATTGATCCCAATGATCCAAGTGCAAGTTTCTTCCTTGATCTGACCGAGTATCTTTATAGGTACAATCCGATCAGCTTGATCAGTAATGGTCTTGACTACGTTAGAGTAAAAAGTTATCCTGGTGGAATCGCCCATGCTTTCCGGGTAAGGGAAGTTTTTCCGAGTCCGGTTTTGGAAAAACCGACAGATTAGTCTCTTGTCCGAATATCCGTGGTGGACGAGGCCCCGACTGTGGGACCCCTGTCCCGCGTGAGAAGTGCTACTTCCGCTGCTAGTACCCCGAATCCGTTGCTCGGTGGGAACAGGGATCTCACAACTCATGTGGATGATCCCGATTGTTGCGTAAAATACTGGAGACTTAACAGACAGACTCACTGTAAATAACACTAGACAAGATGATTATATAGAAAGACATATAGACTCAAGGAATGTACAGAGATGATACAAAATGATCTTCTTTTATTCCAAAGAGATAATATAGTAACAACACCTTTACAAAGTTCTGATTACATCCTTTTATATATTTCTTAACTCACATTTATAGGGTGGTACAGAGATACCCTCGTGCCCTGAGCACGGTTGATTTATTACAGAGGTAATGATCTATTAATTAGTGTTAAAGTGCACCATCTTTGACATTTTGGCGATGGATATGAATGAATGAGATGTGATGTCATGTGAATTGAGATGTGAGTGAATGAGATGTGATGTAAATTGGGATAGATGTGAATGAGATGTGATGTAAATTGGGATAGATGTGAATGGATGATATGTGATGTGAATGAATATGATGTGATGAGATGTGGATATGATCTGATGGTGGCACTGCTCTGTGTCCACGGCAGATGGGCGGTTGTCCGGTTGTGGCTGTTCGTGCCGCCATGGTTGTTCGACCCACAGTAGCCAACATCTTGCATACAGTCATGGCTTGCCTAAGTTTTCATAGGGCTTGCCTTGCCTATGCTTGCCCTAGGCTCTCCTTGTCTATGCTTGCCCTAGGCTTGCAGTGTATAAGAGCCATTTATAAGCTTTCCAATAGCATTGTATACATAGCCGAATAGCCCATAAGCATAGCCCTAACACAATGCCTTAATTAGCCACATAGCATAGTATGCATAGTCCAATAGCCATAAACCCTTTCCATAGAACATTTGCATAGCAATAAGGCCCATAACCATTGCCATATGCATAGCCTTATGATTTTTCCTAATGCATAGCCTTATGATTTTTCCTAATGCATCTACATCCCACTACTAGATGTCTGGAGGAGATGGCAAAGATAGTTCTTGAGATCCTCTTCAATCTCGAGTAGTGGACTCCATAGTGGATGATCCACAAGTGGCTACACTATGATAAACTATAACCTCACATTATGGGCATGACACATGGATCCTACTGACACACACAATATGGGCATGACACGTGGATCCAACTGACACACAATACTTTCTCTCTTAATAGACATTAAAAAATTGGGCTGTATTTTATATGTGAGTTAATTTAAATTTATGTTTTTTTTATGGCATGGTTCCCTCCTCATACTCCTTGTGTATGCACTTGGGTTGGTCCGTCGACCCTATCCACCCCAGGACCTTCCATGCCTCCTAGTTTAGGACCCACCCCTCCATGGCACACTTACAATAATCCTACTAGCTGTGTAAGGTGTGGTTCTGAGAGTAGGCAAACCAACCCATCTACTATCTCCATCCTCTCAAGCTACTCCACCCTCTCGAGATCCAACTTCCATAGCCTCAACCCATGGCTTCATCCTCTCAAGCTATTCCACCCTCTCAAGATCCAACTTCCATAGCCTCCTTTCCACCTTGACAACATGGGTATACCTCTCAAAATCTAGGAGAGAGAATGACTTCTTCTCAAAGTAGTGGTGGTGGGTGTGTGGCATTTCCTGATTTGGTGGGTCTCCTACTAGACCTCTACAACCAATTGGCTCATACACAAATCCACCAATGCTTGCCTCCGATAGGTATAAGCCATCAGAGTTAAGTGAGCCCTCCCAAGAGACAAAAACAAGAATGAGGCCCATTCCCCATTATGAGCCCAAGCAATTATCTTACCATGTGGATATAGTGAAGGAGGGGTAATTTCTGATACTACCTGGGAAGCAAGTAATGGGGCAAGGATGTATAACTTAGTTAATTTAGAGCTCCCATATTGTTCTAACAGTTGTGGAAATGTGTATAAGATGTCTAAGAAATACATGCTAGATGTATTAAGAAGTGAGTTTCCATAACCTCACATTGGCCTCGATTTTTGTGATAAGTGGATGAAGAATAGAATGAGGCTCTCCCTACCTAATAGGAGAAACCATGTGAGTAGGTGTGTAGGAGAACATAAGAGAAAGTCAGATGGATGTTTTGCATGAGAGTGGAGGCATGCTCTTCAGTTGATTCATGAGATGAGAAACCATCTCCAAGTCAACAAGGATGCGAAAGTGGGGTTCTTCCCACTTTGGGGTGAGGAGAAAAGTAGGCATTCATAGCATGCTTTGTGAATAAATTTTTTAGTTAAATTCTTTTATGTTTTTTTATATACTAAGTTAAAAATTATCTTCATTTACTTGATATGTAGAAAGAGATTGTTGGTCGTTCACTAATAAAGGATGAGTATTTGTATGGGTTTAATCATAACCAATTCGATTTGTGTTAAATTTGCAGCAATGTGATGAGCTATGGTGGATCAAATGCTAGAATTAACATCATTAGAAAAGTGATTTGATGATAATTAAGATGTGATTAGTGAGTAATTAACTGATAGCTTAATGTGTAGGCATGGATAATCAAAAACCAGCAAATTCTCATTAGGCCAATGCCTCAATTTATAGAGTTTACATCCAGGCATCTAATCCCACTGATTTCTCCTTGATTCACTCCACCTCTTTTGCTTGATTCTCTCCACCTCTTCGCAGAATATCTCCACACCTCCTAAATCTCCTCATGCTACCCTTTATTCTCTCCTAGTAGATACTTCTCACCTTTTCACAGCTTCTCTCACATTTACAGATCCTCTTTTACAGCCTCTTGCTACTAAGGGCACGTTCCCGCACACACCTATTCACTTGTATATTTCAACACCTCCCCTCAAGTGAATACTTCTAGCACACCTTGGCCCTATACCAAGTTTCCCTCTTACTTGATAGTCCACGAAGAGTGCCTCAAGTCCCTAAACTCATAGTCCTTGACACTCTCTCTCTCTATGTGTCCAAGGCTACTACAAATGCCCGTGACCTTGACTAAAGTGCTCTTACATACATCTACCACATGGCCTACATCATCGGTGGCTCAGAGGTGGTTTTACTCTGTTGGGGTAGGTTAGAAGTCCCTAAACTCATAGTCCTTGACACACTCTCTCTCTATGTGTCCAAGGCTAGTACAAATGCCCGCCGTGACCTTGACTAAAGTGCTCTTACATACGCCTACATCATCGGTGGCTCAGAGGTGGTTTTACTCTGTTGGGGCAGGTTACATTGGGTTGTGGGTTTTCTCTCTCTCTCTCTCTCTCTCTCTCTCTCTCTCTCTCTCTCTCACACACACACACACACACACACACAGATTTTCACATGGCTCCTCACTTCTTGGAGCCTCAAATCTTCTCTTGTCTTCAGTCTTCTTGTCGTGGCAGCTTCTCTTCACGCGTCCATGTCTTCCTTCAATGCTTCATCTAGCTCTTCTTCTCGGTGTTGATCTTCCTCTTGGAAAGAGATGTTCTTCTTCTTTCATGGCTGGGGCTATGAGCTTGACCGTCAGTTCTTGCTCCATGTGAGCAACATGTTTTAATGTATTGTTAACAGTTCTTTTGGACTTTGATGTTTATCTTGTGTCATTATGCAATGCAAACCCAAATCTATGCGGGAGGTCTTGCCTCTTGCCGCTATTCTCGACAACGGTAGTGTCTGATCCCAATGATGTAACACAGCCCAATACATAATGCATATAGCATTCATTCTTAAGCACAAAATGCAACTTTGGCTCTGAATAACTTGAATTTGTGTGTGGGTTAAATGCAAGATGATGATTACCACAAATTTATTAGCATAATTTAACTAAAAATTACATTAAACCAAGGGTAACAAATCTGTACTACGGAATGGTTGGTGGAGTGTCAAACCATCTCCGAATATTACAATCTGAAGTTATAGGGATCTGTATCAGATACCTCATGGTTAATTTGAACCCTCAATTGCACCAAAAAATAGTGATGTTTAGTGTTGATTAATCACTGATTAGCAAATTAATCCTCTGTTTTGTGTGCAAAAAATAGAGTATGTGGGAAGTCCAAATCTGAAGCCTTAGAGTTCAAATGAGCTCAAATCCTTTCAAGGCCATCAATAGCAATTAGTCTAGTAGAGGATTAAGCCAAGAAACACAAGATTTGACCAAACATTAAATGCTTATGATTTGATGAAGAGCTTGGATCTCACTGTAGACGATCAAATCCAAATCTGTCTTCACCAGCTTGTAGAGCACCCTTGAAAACCCCTAGGGCCAAGAGGAATTCGAGCAATTTGATCTAGAGAAGAAGACATTTCATTTTTCCTTGAGAAAAATGACGCCTACAGATTTGCGATTTCCGGGAGCTGTAGAAGAGGGTTTGACGTTTTGATTGAATAGGCTAAAAGGTGGGCAAGGTAGCTATGCTTGCCTAGATTCTTTTCTCCTAATGTTTCTCCTGGAGGGAGATCAAGCCCCTCCATTGGGCTGGGGGTGTAGAGAGCTAGTTGAAAAGAGGTAAAAAAAAATCTTAATTATCTACTAATCCTAATTAGCCAACAAGTGATTAGCAAGATAATGGGCTCACACATTGATGGATTCTAGGCTAGGCAATGTGATGAGCTATGGTGGATCAAATGCTAGAATCAACATCATTAGAAAAGAGATTAGATGATAAGATGTGATTAGTGAGAAATTAACTGATAGCTTAATGTAGGCATGGATAATAAAAAACCAGCAGATTCTCATTAGGCCAATGCCTCAATTTATAGAGTTTACATCCAAGCATCTAATCCCACTGATTTCTCCTTGACTCACTCTACCTCTTTTGCTTGATTCTCTCACCTCTTCCCAGAATATCTCCACACCTCTTTTGCTTGATTCTCTCACCTCTTCCCAGAATATCTCCACACCTCTTCCCAGAATATCTCCACACCTCCTAAATCTCCTCATGCTACCCTTTATTCTCTCTCCCAGTAGATACTTCTCACCTTTTCATAGCTTCTCTCACATTTATAGATTCTCTTTTACAGCCTCTTGCTAAGGGCTTATTCCCGCACACACCCTATTCACTTGTATATTTCAACAAATTGTGGCAATGCCTCCGTGACACTGGTCTGAAACTTAATAAACACATAGGGCCATATTAGGGAGTTTGGGAGAATCCCATTACCTTGGGAATTTTCTTTTAAACCTACTTTTTGGTGTATCTCAATCATATCAACTCCAAAGTTCTCAGAGAATGTGGATTTAGAATCTGCTCTTTAAGATCTTTCCAATGCTACATCACATGAGGGGGTTTTAACAAAATATTAAAAGGGTTCACCGTGGCCGCATTTTTTAATCTTACAAAAGGGGAATTGGGATTTTCCCAAAGTCATGTTACATGATGAGGTATAGATATATTATTTTATTTAATTACATTTTAATTCATATCATTTGTATATCTTTTCTTGCCACATGATAACTATTGATATTTGATTATTTTCTTGACATGCAGACTGACGATATCAGAGAAGATAATCAAGATGATGACAAGGATAATGAAGACGACAAGGATGAGGATTACGAGAATGAGGACGAGTAGCTTTGGCAACGATTTTCCCTCTTGTGTAATGTTTTAGCCCTTGTGCTTTCATGTCTCTAGATTTACTTTGTATGCCATTCTTGACCTTATGGTCAACCTTCCTCAATTTAGGTGATCCACTTTAACTTGGCATCTTAAGATTCCTTAATATATAGTGAATTTTGATTATAATGCAAAAATTGTGACTTGTTATTTTTGGGATCTCTCTCTCTCTCTCTCTCTCTCTCTCTCTCTCTCCCTCTCTCCCTCTCTCTCTCTCTCTAAACCTGGGGTTGACTAGGAACATACTTAATATGTCCTCAGTTTGCCCCCATGTTTTGCAAATTCAAATTGCTGGTATGGGCATTGGTGAATTTACAGGTATAATCATTGGTAAGATCGCTGGATATACCAGTAATCTTGTACCAGTGATGCTACCAATGGTTGTACTAGTGATCGGCAAGTTTAAAAACTCACCAAAAATTGATGGTACAGGCATTGGTTCACCCTTCTCTCTTTGTAAAGAAAAACATTATAAAGGTTGGATTGATGACATTCCACATTTATATTTGGGATGTGAAATGGTTGAAGGATTTGGTGTGTCGAGGTCCTAAAGCAACCATGAAAAAGGATCCAAATGGATTTACGGTGATTGACTCTATAAAGTTTTGGGAAAAAGAGAGAGACACATTTGTGCTACCTCAACATTATGAACAAGTAAAATATAACCATTAGCTTTTGTTATATAGTTCCTTGTGCATGTTTAATTAACACTTTGTATATTCTTTTGTCCTAGATTATGCTTCAACCAAATCTATATAACAATAATCGATGGTATATCATAGAAGTTACTTCTCTTAAAAGAGTAGTTTTCAAGAGGTGAATGTTAAAGAGCTCAAGTATAACGTGGAGAGTTGAAAAAAACATGTATCAAGTGAAAGATGCTCGGTGAGATACAAGCAATCTAATCTTTATATACCAACGATGATATAGATGATGATGATGATGATGTGGAGTCCACTATAGCTAGGAATGGCATAGATCTTTTTGTTGATCTTGTAATGGGTGGAGGTATTGACTTGACTAGATAGACCAATTAGCATGTATCGATTTAATTGAAGATATAGCCGATGCTGGGCAAAGATCACCCTAATACATTATTTGATTTCTCAATTAGCAATGTTAATTTCATATTTTTCTATATGAGTTATTATTTCTAAATATGATCATGTGGATCTCAGTTCTCCTAAAAAATGAAGATGCACACCATGATGGACTTCATCCCAACATAATTAGCAATGTTAATTTCATATTTTTTATATGAGTTCTTCTTTCTAAACATGATCATGCGGATCTCACTTCTCCTCAAAAATGAAGATTCACACCATGATGGGAAACTATACTTCATCCCAACATAAACCAACACACATTAGCATGATAACTGGTCTCTCTTAGGCATCTCTATTACATCCCATCACAAACCAACACACATTTTCTCTAGGATGACTATGAAATTCTACTCTTGTGTATGTTTGTAGAATTATGTCTCAGTACGTGGATATAGTTGTGTATCTAGTCATGTACTACAATTTTCTGCCCTTGCAACATTCACTCACTGTAGCTACCACTCTCCTACAATCTCTCACTGTAGCTACCACTCTCCTACAATCTCTCACTAATGGCATGGCTACATTGTGTGGCTATGCCCTCATCCTCTTGTAGTACTTGCTCATCATCTCCATTATCACTTTGTTGTTACACAAGAGAGTTGCCATGCTATCAAAGTGTAAAGGAAGGATTAATTACACCTTCATGGAGGCAAGTGGAAGGTCTTAATTAGTTCACTCAAGCAATAGGAAGCTCATGTTAAGAGGATCCATCTCTCTCTCTCTCTCTCTCTCTCTCTCTCTCTCTCTCTCTCTCTCTCTTATGAATACCCCTCATTCTCTTTCTATCTCTTTGTCTCTCACCCTCCTCTAGCATTCTCTAGAGACAATCACAAACTCACCAATTAAAGGAACCCCTCCCCCCCAAACTACTCGGGGCCGCTCCTCCCCATTGAGATGGACCTTTTACTGAATGATGCCAAGAAGTTGAAATCACCTTGAAGATGGTTGCTGCCAATTTCACTCGGATAACTAGTTCTAGCACTTCTTTCACCACCTTATGCATTATAAGTTAATCCCTGAAATGAAGATAATTATCATTCATTGAATTGGAGACCCTTCTTAGCTTATCCCTATTATAGATGGCATCATAAATGATGTTACTATTGAGGGTTTACTGCATGAAAACCCTATATATCATCTATATATGCAAGAGGCATTTTCCTACATTGAATATAGTACACCCCTCATGCAAGATTTAAGGTTCTAGAGATCCTTTTGTTAAACTCATATATGCTAGGTTAAAAAGTTAATCTCTATGAAACATTTGTGAGTTTGTTGGTATACTTTTGTCCTCTTAGTATGTTTTTGGAGGGCATTGATAGCCTCCAAAATCGAGTGCCCTATATTAAAAGCCCCTTAGGGGGTTTCCTTATATAGATAATTGATACATCATGTGCGTCTAAGCGAAATCCCTATATTAAAAGCCCCTTAGGGGGTTTCCTTATATAGATAATTGATACATCATGTGCGTCTAAGCGAAATCCCTTGAGAATTTGAAACATTTATGATGACCCTTTTTTAAGGAGCAATAATAAGTATTATATATAGACTGAAAAAGGACCAAATACACTTTATGACAAAAAGGATCTGGGTTTCTCCTACAATCCCCTACACTTTTTTCTACACAAGCGTATAACATTTTCCAAATCCCACCCCTCCCTCTCACTCCACAAAGGGGTGAAAGAGTGTGTGTGACAAACATCTCCATTTACTTTTGGCGTCTATATATCACTTATTTGTAACCTACCATGTGGCAAGCAAAGGAGAGCCCCACTTGGCAAGAGGAGAGCACTTTCCATAAAGGAGAAAGGAGATTTTTTTAATGAGTCATTTGAGAGAGAGAGCATGAGTGCACGCACACACACACACACACACACACACATATTTATAGGTATGTATATATGTGTATGTAAATAGATCTATATGTATGCCAACATAAACACATGCATGTGCATGCAAACAACGCAACACACACACACACATGCACACATAAAAAAAAACACACACACTCACACGTACGTGCACATTCACAAATATGCACACTGACATGCACACAATTACTCAACCTCACACATACGCATACATGCATATGAACTTACATACATATACACGCATACACACACTCACATACACAAATACATGTGCACACACGTGGATAGGAACACATATATACATAGATGCACATGCGCACACACATTTGCACGTATACATGCACACACTCTCACACACATATGCATGTGCATGTGCACACAAATAGACATAAAAATGCCCACATAAAAAAAATCACATGCCCGCACACACACATACACATTCACATATGCACACACACGTTCATATGTGTGTGTGTGTGTGTGTATAATAAACATCTATCTATATCTTTATTATATTATGGCAACAAGCACGAGCCACACAGCCACATGGTGGCTCCACTCCACCCTCCATGCAGTGTGAATGTCACACTCCACCAGAAGGCCACAGAATCTCGACCATGGCACCAATGGGTTTGTTGCCCAAGGCTAGCGAGACTAGATATATGTATATATATATAAATTTTTATAATATTTTTATCTAGATATAAATACATACATACATACATATATATATATATGTATGTATGTATGTATATGTATATATATCTATGTGTGTGTGTATATCTATACATATATATATATGTATACCTATATATAGATATATAGATATACATATATATATATATATATATATATGTATATGTATATCTATATACATATATATATATATATATATATATATATATATAGACACACCCACACACACACACACACACACATATGTATGTATATATGTATATATATATATATATATATATATATATATATATATATATATATATGTATATATATACATATATATGTATATGTATATCTATATATATATATATAGATATACATATATATATATATATGAATATATATACATATATATATATGTGTGTATATATATACATACATATATGTGTGTGTGTGTGTATCTATATATATATATAGATATACATATATATATATATATTTATAAATAAGCATATATATATATGTATCTATATATATATATATATATATATATACATATATATACATATATATATAAATATATATATATACATATATATACATATATATGTATACATATATATATGTATATCTATATATATATATAGATATACATATATATATGTATACATATATATTTATTTATATATATATATACATATGTATGTATGTATAGATATACATATATATGTATAGATATACATACATACATACATATATATATATATGTATAGATATACATACATACATATATATATATATATATATATATATATATATATATGTATATGTATGTATATCTATATAAATATATATATATATATACATACATACATACATATATATATATATATAGATATACATACATATATATATATACATATATATATATAGACATACATACATATATATATAGATATACATACATACATATATATATATATATAATGTAGCCTCCCAGATCAAATGGTAATGTGATCCATATGTCCATTATCATGAAAACCAGTAGAGTACTCGGACCATATGGAATTAGACATGGTAAAATCTCATAAATGCCAATTGGATCGCAAGTATGCCTCATGTGGATAACCATACCAAAATCACATGGAAGAATAAGATCATGGTCCCCTAAATGCAAAACATCATGCCCATGCATAACCATACAATCCATGAGTATCCATGTGAGCTTCAAAGCTGCATCATCTATCCATAGGAGTCCTTCCAGATCATAAGGCATGTCAACATGATGATCCACAAAAACATAGTAGTGAAATATCTCCCCAAAAAGCATATCACCATAGGAGTCCTTCCGGATCATAAGGCATGTCAACATGATGATCCACAAAAACATAGTAGTGAAATATCTCCCCAAAAAGCATATCACCAAGTGGATAATCCATCAAATGACATGTATGATCAAAATCTAACCCATCAAAACAAAATACTTCCATATGAGCATCCCAAATATCCACGAAAAATGCATCCTTCATGAGTAATGATCTTTGGAAATCCCCATGTGGCTCCAAATCCAAATCTCCAAAATAGAAAGCTTCACGATCATGCAAGGATGAATGAGAGTACATAGATGCTACTTGTCGTTGCTCTATGTAAAAGTTTATGCCCATGCATAACCAATATGTGCATAAGTCCATAACATTAACAAAAGAGAAGCTTTCATATGACATAGCTTCCTTTATGCAATTGATTTCCAATCCATCATCTTTCCAAGTGGTGTATGCATCAAAATAATCCATGTCATAATCACTTGTCTCTTCCAACTTAGGAGTATATGTCTCTTCTAAAATCATAGGAAGCCTCATCATCTCTTCATGCTTAAGATCCATGCATGAATCAACACCGCATGACATAGGTGCATCCTCATTCTCAAAATATGTAAGAAAACACCGTCCATAAAGTGGAAAAGAGTTTCCATTCTTGCATACAAGCTGTCCACAAGCATCCCCATTCATTAATCCATGTAGCCAAGTATCAAACTTGCTCATAGAGGAGGAAAGAACTCCATTATCTTCCAAACACAAGAGCTATAAATTTTTAGCTTGCATAATAAGCATGTAGTCAACCATATCGGTCCACATAACATCACAAAAGGGTGTTTCCATGATGCATGGAACTTCTCTTAGTACATGGGAACTATCCAACCATGATATTATGTCAAAATTGCCAAGATAATTAGTGATGAAACCACATGTACCAATCTGTCCAGAAATTGCAGCATGCTCTTCTTTGACTTGGGACTATATAGCAACCTTCAAATATCTTCAATGTCCATCTCCATGCAAAGCCCAAATGCGAAAGTGAATGGAAACCCTATTTTGCAATTAAATTCATGTACAAGAGTATACACCAAGGAAGGTATACCATCCCCTTCTTCTCCCAAGTTAAGCCACACTTTCATGCATGGAAGTTCTATCATTTCCATTTGGCATTGCAAACAAGAAGATTTCCCATCCTTCCCAAATGAAGAAGAACTAAAAGAAGCAACATCCCTTAATGGTAATCTTCTTATAACCTCAAATGTTCCTTGGAACTCTTGACAAAGCCCTTGAATATCTTCATGCATCTTTTGCCACTCCTTGAGCATGCTTGCCCTTTCGTTACAATTGCCTTGTGTCCAAACAAGATTGGTTGTAGAAGCATGAGCGATTGAAGAAGTTGATGAAGTTGAAGAGTGCAAGGTTGAGGGTAAAGGGTATGAAGGAATTGAAGAAGTAGATGAAGAGGATGAAGGGTTGGCCGCTTTTAGGTCCAAACGATAAAGCGAAGGCTCTTCTTCAAAAGCATATTCCTCCTCTTCTTGGTCATTGGTCTCCTCTTCAAAAGCATCCTCTTCTTCTTCATCTTCTTGGCCAATTGGTCTCCTCTCTTCAAAAGCATAACCACTTTGTGAAGACTCCTCTCATGGACATCATAATGTGCATACTCATAAGCATAAGGATGTACATGTTGCCCATAATACATGCCTTCACCTTGACAAGCATTCCTCTTCCTATATTGCCCATGAGTACCAACATTTCCATATTTGTCTTCATACCATACATGGCCAAATGCATCTTGAAAAGCATGCTCCTCACCCATAAAAGAATCATCGTAAGAACACTGTCACAATCGCTTGCATAGTGTTGAGCATACTCTTCTTCACATGTCTCTTGTTGAGCATACCCTTCATTAAAAAAATCACCATAGGCATCACTTTGCCTATCATTGCATGTATCTTGATTATCATTGGAAAGCATACATCTTGGCCCATCTGTTCCTCTCTTGCTCCTCTTGTTCTATACCATGTTGTAGCATAAAATCCAGAAATGGTAACATAACATTTACATGTAAAACACAATCCTCCACATAGACTAAATGAAGGGGTGTGAACCCTATTACATTCTTCTTTGAAAACCTATAAGCCCACAATTCTCTATCTCTAGGGTGATCTACAAGCTTGAATAGTAGCCTTTATAAATGTAAACCATGTTACATTCTTCTTTGAAACCTTGTAAGCCCACAATGATCTATCCATATACATATCCCAATTTTTAGGGTGATCTACAAGCTTGAATAGTAGCCTCTATAAAACCCCTTAAATGCTCTCTACCAACCCATTACACTAAGGGTGGTAAGGTGTAGTGAACCTATGTTTGATATGCAACAACCTGGTTAAATCCTAAATGAAATTCATTCTAAAATCTCTTCCCTGATCTATCACCAACTCCAAGGGAACCCAAATTTTTAGCAAATCATCTCATATAGAAATTGACTTACTTGCCTTACATCTGCGTTTTACTGGCTGCCCTTGCCTCTGGCCATCTAATCAAATAGTCTACTGCAGTGATGATATATAGTTTCTTGTTCTTGGTTCGTAGAAGAGTTCCTATGACATCTACCCCCCATTTCTCAAATTCACCATAACTCTTAACATGCTGCATGGGCTCTGGCACCAACATTTTTTTTTGGAAGGCTTGACATTCTGTACACCTCCTACACCCATGGTGGGTGATGTCCTCCTTGTTCATGCTTGGCCACATCAATTGAGCTCCTAAGATCTTCCTTCTGGTGATATCTGCTCCATAGTGTCCTCCACAACCTTCCTCATAACATGATGCCAAACATGGCTATATCTCATCATGATATAGTACTCTCCTTAGAGTCCCATATGAGCTCTTGTGATATAGTTTCTCTCCTATTAACACATATCATATGGCCTTTTTAGCTACTCTTTCTTGTTTGAAGCAAGCATACCTCCTCTAGAAAAACCAGTCAATCAAGAGGATATACTCTTCCTCCTCATGTAAAGTCTCTCTCCCTCCGTATAGTGGATCTTGAAGTTTTATGACCTCTTCTTGATTAACATGAAAGGATTCATGTCCTTCTTGACACTTTCTATTAAAAAAAAACTTTATCACAGTCTCTAGCTATAATTATGGCTACTGAAATAGAGGATGGTTTCACATTCTTGATGAGGTTATTCAAAGGTAGATTAAGCTTCCAAATGAATCGATGGAGGAGAGTTACCTCATCCATCTCTAGAGCAAATTGGAGAAGTTTAACAAAAGTTTGGTGGTATTCTTTTAAAGTCTTCCTTTCTTGGGTTAGCTTCAAAAACTCATTCATTTAATCCTCTCAAAATCCTGGGAGGACAAAACCTTTCATGAAGGTGTAATTTCATGGCGTCCCATAACTGATTCTGGTTCCCGTGGTTAGATTGACAACAGTGCTTCCAACTAATTTGGCATTTCTTACGATTTTTAGACGAGCAAGGGTGAATTTGCTTCTTTCATTGTATCCATGAAAAGTTCAAAACTATCAAACACTTATCATAGCGCCACATCTAAAGCCACTCTGGGTTAATATATCTAAGATCTTCATTTTTTGAGAATTGCACATTTGGTGCCTTGGGATTGACACATCCAAAGATTATCAAGATTAACACGTGTGAGATGATTAGTTTTCTGAAAATTACACATCTAGTATCTTGGGATTAACACATCTAATAGCATGATCCTCTGGGAATTACACATCCGAAGTTATACCCATGTTTGTCTGAGATGGGTTCAAGATCTTGGATGTTTGTCTGAGATGGGTTCAAGATCTTGGATGATTGTCCTAGTGTAAAGCATCCAATGGATGGCATTCACACGCCAACTATTCAAACCTTAGTGGAGTTATAATCTTAACAATTTAGAATATGCAACAAGTTAATGAGATATATCTTGAAAATTTCTCTAAACAAAGTTTTGGTCTATCCTTCTATTTAGTCTCTCACTAGTTTCTTAATTTGATCACCTTATGTTTTTCCTCACAAAAGGTTCTCTCCCCAATATTATTTCTCAAATTTATTGTACAAATATCTTGTGTGTGCACCCCCAAGATACAAGCACAATTTCATAGGATGATTATCCCAACATGTGAGGATATTCAAATCACTTCTATGGCCAGTAGAGATGATTGATTCGTCCTCATATGATAAAAAATCACTTGTTTTAATCCCTTTGATAGTTAACCTTTGAAAAACCAATCCTAGGAACTAAGATCCGCTCTGATACCACTTGTAAGGTTCCCCCCTTCCAAAATAGGGGAAACGCTTAAGATAGTCCACTAAGTCTTAACTTGGAGAAAATTTCCTACTCATCGACACCTTGACCATGCAGAGATTCAAGAATACGATTCATAGGTAAGACCTAATTCTATCTCGCAGGGAGAGCGTAGTCTTCTAAAAATCAAATCACCCATAGGGTAATTCATCATAAATTGGGCAACTACCAGACTTGATTTCTAGAGGCAACTACAAGACTTGATTTCTAGAGGCAATGCTTTTTTCCTCATCCATGCAAGGCACAGCCCGCTGGCCTAGTCTTCTATAATAGAATTGCCCGAGAACCTATTTATCTAACGTAGGGCTTTCACTTAATATGTTGGAAAGCTACCCAACTAATCGGGTCCACCCGTCCATAGGATGGTGCTGTCGGGGCATTCCATCCTCCCACTTTCCACCCTACTCACGCGTCAATTTGTTTTCTAATTAATCCTACCACACTGTTTGACATAAATAAACATGTTCTTTAATTAAGGCCCTTTTCACAAGGTTTATTAAAACAGCCTTTTTCCACAATACAATAATGCCAAGACAAGATTTAAAAGAAAAGTTTATACATGAATCAATTTCATACAAGCTAAACCGGCTCTCTTATTCTTTTCCTTTATACCCCCGATGATCTAGAATTCGGCCTTCCAGCCTCTACATGCTAGGCAAAACCCTACGGGACCATACACCTCATCGTCCGGCCGGCTGTCGAGGACTCAAGCCGGCCTGTCGCCCTCTCAGGCTCCATCGCTCGATCCTCCTACCCCTCAGAGGGATGTCTGCGCACTAAGGTGGGCTAATTCACCACACTAGCCTGGGCCCTCAAATCTAGGCAGCATCACAATCACTCACCTCAATCGGCAAACCTCATTCTCCCAATGGTATGAGGGATACCATGGGCCAACTCCGGGCCTTACTAACGTCTCTGCCGTCCGGCTACACAAGCACAAGAACGGGGCAGCGTCAAGGCAGGGAGAGTTGTACCTGTACCTTAATTTAACCAAGATAACAATCCATTTACTCAACTAAACCATAGGACTAGAAAACAATCCTTTTCACAAAGATTTTTGCATTTCAACTTGAGATTGCGGATAAGACATTCTTTATTTAGGCATATGCTGTTGTTTAAAAGAATACAAACTTTAAATAGTAAATCAATCAAATAGATCACTAATTAACAAATAATAGAAAAGACGGGGCCATACCTCAACCCCTAAGAATGATATATAATTGAAAAACAAAATATGTATATACCTTATAGAAATTTGTCGTTTATCGTTAACAAGAGCTTTAGAACTTGACATATGAGAATAGAGTCTTCTAATACCTTGTCTTATGATTGAAATCATCTAATCATCCCCAAGCTTTATCTCGTCTTACTCGTACTGTGACTCTTCTCTCTTTCTAAGGTCTATGGCAAAATAGTCTTCTCTTACAAGGCTACGGCATACTATTCTTTCTCTAGAAGAAAAGCTATGGAGTTTTGGGTCTCTTCCTTCGAAAGACCATAGCAATCTAAGCTTCTTTTCTAAGATATTAGATAAGAATGAAGGGATATATACATATCAAACTCTAGGATTACCTTGAGGCTATTTGTTGCCTTCTCACAGTTTTCTCTGTGTAGAGACCCTGACAGAAACAGCAAATTGTTTCGGCCATAACTCTCTAATAAAACTCAGAATATAGTCATATAACCAGTCAAAAGAACGGGAAGGCATCGGGTCTACAAGCCATCGTGAGGCAGAATAGGCAAAAACGTCTGTATATAGCCACAAACGCACCATCTTTAGAAACGTGTTATTTTTTCACATTTTTAGTATGCATGGACTCTAAATGTGTAAAAGTACTCTAAATATGACCTCTTATCACCTAAATTCGAAATTCTATTTTTGTGGGGATACTTATCTCTTAATAGAACTATTCTTATGTTCTTATTTCTTTTAGGATTTTTGGAGCTAATATTTTTATTCTAACACTTTCCTAATGTTTCTAGCCTTGTTGTCTCCCTCTTCTCTAATTACACTCGCTTTTCTTATTGAATTCTATATTAAAAGAGACACATACATACATGGCTTGGGAGGGACCTTACAATCTCCCCCACTTAAAAGATTCGAGATGTCCTCATCTCGCGAGCTGGGGTAGTATCTAAGTAAATCCTCCTGTCTCTTTCAAAGTGGTGTCCCCACTAGGTAAAAATCTTCTTTTATCTAAATATTGTTCTTAAAGAGTCATTTATTTCATGTGCTTGGCCCGTTTTGTTGTGCCTCTAAAAGGTCTTTATTATTCTAAAGTTAATTGGCCTTATTATCCTAATTTCATGTATCCATATACCTCTCATATGGTATGAACCTTAGAATTCCTTGTTCTATACCCCCATGTAATATGGTACTTAACAAATTATCATGGAAAAATGTAAGGGAATCAATCCTTTACGCAATCTAACCTATGATAGCTATTTCATAATCTTAGTATCATCTTGTAGAATACCTCTATTCATCATGCACATTACTTCACATAAATCTTGCACCAATCCTCTTCTATTTACTCGTAGAAATACTTGTTGAATTCGGTTACCTCTATTTCTTGACCTAATTTTTGCTCTAGCTCATGATTCCTTCTAGCCTGGGCTTGACGTTCCTCTTGAATTAGGAGACCTCTTCTTGATTAACATGGAAGGATTCATGTCCTTCTTGACTCTTTCTATTAAAAAAAAACTTTATCATAGTCTCTAGCTATAATTATGGCTTCTGAAATAGAGGATGGTTTCACATTCTTGATGAGGTTATTCAAAGGTAGATTAAGCTTCCAAATGAATCGATGGAGGAGAGTTACCTCATCCATCTCTAGAGCAAATTGGAGAAGTTTAACAAAAGTTTGGTGGTATTCTTTTAAAGTCTTCCTTTCTTGGGTTAGCTTCAAAAACTCATTCATTTAATCCTCTCAAAATCCTGGAGGACAAAACCTTTCATGAAGGTGTAATTTCATGGCGTCCCATAACTGATTCTGGTTCCCGTGGTTAGATTGACAACAGTGCTTCCAACTAATTTGGCATTTCTTACGATTTTTAGACGAGAAAGGGTGAATTTGCTTCTTTCATTGTATCCATGAAAAGTTCAAAACTATCAAACACTTATCATAGCGCCACATCTAAAGCCACTCTGGATTAATATATCTAAGATCTTCATTTTTTGAGAATTGCACATTTGGTGCCTTGGGATTGACACATCCAAAGATTATCAGGATTAACATATGTGAGATGATTAGTTTTCTAAAAATTACACATCTAGTATCTTGGGATTAACACATCTAATAGCATGATCCTCTGGGAATTACACATCCGAAGTTATACCCATGTTTGTCTGAGATGGGTTCAAGATCTTGGATGATTGTCCTAGTGTAAAGCATCCAATGGATGGCATTCACACGCCAACTATTCAAACCTTAGTGGAGTTATAATCTTAATAATTTAGAATATGCAACAAGTTAATGAGATATATCTTGAAAATTTCTCTAAACAAAGATTCGGCCTATCCTTCTATTTAGTCTCACTAGTTTCTTAATTTAATCACCTTATGTTTTTCCTCACAAAAGGTTCTCTCCCCAATATTATTTCTCAAATTTATTGTACAAATATCTTGTGTGTGCACCCCCAAGATACAAGCACAATTTCATAGGATGATTATCTCAACATGTGAGGATATTCAAATCACTTCTATGGCCAGTAGAGATGATTGATTCGTCCTCATATGATAAACAATCACTTGTTTTAATCCCTTTGATAGTTAACCTTTGAAAAACAAATCCTAGGAACTAAGATCCGCTCTGATACCACTTGTAAGGTTCCCCCCTTCCAAAATAGGGGAAATGCTTAAGATAGTCCACTAAGTCTTAACTTGGAGAAAATTTCCTACTCATCGACACCTTGACCATGCAGAGATTCAAGGATACGATTCATAGGTAAGACCTAATTCTATCTCGCAGGGGGAGCGTAGTCTTCTAAAAATCAAATCACCCATAGGGTAATTGATCATAAATTGGGCAACTACAAGACTTGATTTCTAGAGGCAACGCTTTTTTCCTCATCCATGCAAGGCACAGCCGCCGCTGGCCTAGTTTTCTATAATAGAATTGCCCGAGAACCTATTTATCTAACGTAGGGCTTTCACTTAATATGTTGGAAAGCTACCCGACTAATCGGGTCCACCCGTCCATAGGATGGTGCTGTCGGGGCATTCCATCCTCCCACTTTCCACCCTACTCACGCATCAATTTGTTTTCTAATTAATCCTACCACACTGTTTGACATAAATAAACATGTTCTTTAATTAAGGCCCTTTTCACAAGGTTTATTAAAACAGCCTTTTTCCACAATACAATAATGCTAAGACAAGATTTAAAAGAAAAGTTTATACATGAATTAATTTCATACAAGCCAAACCGGCTCTCTTATTCTTTTCCTTTATACCCCCGATGATCTAGAATTCGGCCTTCCAGCCTCTACATGCTGGGCAAAACCCTACGGGACCATACACCTCATTGTCGGCGGCCGCTGGTGAGGACTCAAGCCAGCCTGTCGCCCTCTCAGGCTCCATCGCTCGATCCTCCCGCCCCTCAGAGGGATGTCTGCGCACTAGGGTGGGCTAATTCACCGCACTAGCCTGGGCCCTCAGAACTAGGCAGCATCACAATCACTCGCCTCAATCGGCAAACCTCATTCTCCCAATGGTATGAGGGATACCATGGGCCAACTCCGGGCCTTACTAACGTCTCCGCCGTCCGGCTACACAAGCACAAGAACGGAGCAGCATCAAGGCAGGGAGAGTTGTACCTGTACCTTAATTTAACCAAGATAACAATCCATTTACTCAACTAAACCATAGGACTAGAATCCATGCTAACTTCTTAAGAAAACAATCCTTTTCACAAAGATTTTTGCATTTCAACTTGAGATTGCGGATAAGACATTCTTTATTTAGGCATATGCATTTCAACTTGAGATTACGGATAAGACATTCTTTATTTTTTGCATTTCAACTTGAGATTGCGGATAAGACATTCTTTATTTAGGCATATGCTGTTGTTTAAAAGAATACAAACTTTAAATAGTAAATTAATCAAATAGATCACTAATTAACAAATAATACCTCAACCCCTAAGAATGATATATAATTGAAAAATAAAATATGTATATACTTTATAGAAATTTATCGTTTATCGTTGCCTTTGCTCGTTAACAAGAGCTTTAGAACTTGACATTTGAGAATAGAGTCTTTTAATACCTTGTCTTACGATTGAAATCATCTAATCATCCCCAAGCTTTATCTCCTATTACTCGTACTGTGACTCTTCTCTCTTTCTAAGGTCTATGGCAAAATAGCCTTCTCTTACAGGGCTACGGCATACTATTCTTTCTCTAGAAGAAAAGCTATGGAGTTTTGGGTCTCTTCCTTCGAAAGAGCATAGCAATCTAAGCTTCTTTTCTAAGATATTAGATAAGAATGAAGGGATATATACATATCAAACTCTAGGATTACCTTGAGGCTATTTGCTGCCTTCTCATAGTTTTCTCTGTGTAGAGACCCTGACAGAAACAACAAATTGTTTTGGCCATAACTCTCTAATAAAAACTCAGAATATATTCATATAACCAGTTAAAAGAACGGGAAGGCATTTGGTCTACAAGCCATCGTGGGCAGAATAGGCAAAAACGTCTGTATATAGCCACAAACGTGCCATCTGTAGAAACGCGTTATTTTTTCACATTTTTAGTATGCATGGACTCTAAATGTGTAAAAGTACTCTAAATATGACCTCTTATCACCTAAATTCGAAATTCTATTTTTGGGAATACTTATCTCTTAATAGAACTATTCTTATGTTCTTATTTCTTTTAGGATTTTTAGAGCTAATATTTTTATTCTAACACTTTCCTAATATTTCTAGCCTTGTTGTCTCACTCTTCTCTAATTACACTCTCTTTTCTTATTGAATTCTATATTAAAAGAGACACATACATACATGGCTTGGGAGGGACCTTACATTGTGTCACATCTTTTGGTGGAGACGGCGGGCAGGTTTTACTTAGAATTATTCTATTTTACCTCAAGGTCCCGTATGATTAAAGAAAAGTTATTTTGAAATAAGTAAATTTTTCTTGTTGCTGCTAAGCCTTGTTCATCAAATATCAACAAGCTGCTTTACATGTTGTTGCTTCTTCTTTTTCACCTTCTATGGGAGATTCAAAGAGTTCTTTAGCAAAATGGAGCACCTTAAGATGAGCATGTTTATCATGGCTTTGGATCCCCACTTGCATGGAAAAGTTCTTAGCAAAGATCCCACTAGTTTTAAAGAGGCTCTTCGTATTGCTTTGAAGAAGGAGGCCACTCTTCATATTGAGTTCACATTCTAATCTTCTCCGAGTGTGCCGACCCCACCATGAGTAGAGATAGCCTCAACATCTCAGGTGTGCAAGCTCCATCCTTGGATCATAACATTGCATAACTTATGGCAGAATTTGCTGATTTGAAGTTACACTTAGTCAATGCAAGGCCACCTAGGGTTCCACGAGTTAAGGATAAACCTAGGGATAGAAGTAGTGTCACATGCTATGAATGTCAAGAGAAGAGGCACTATTGCACTGAGTGTCCAAAATTGAGGAAAAGAGAGGATAAAAGTTTAGCACTTTTAGAGGAAACATGCTCAGAAGAAGAAGAGGAAACATTGATGCCATTAATGGCAAAAAGGGGTCGTAAAACTAGGAACTAAGAAGAAGAAGAACAAGAAGATAAATATGAAGAAGAGGAGAAAAATAAGAAGAAGAAGAAGTCGTCTAGGAGAAAAATTGGACAATCTAACTTCCCTCTTAGACAAAGATCTCTTAGTTATGACCTCTTAACATATTCTAGGCAGAAAACGGCACAAATCACATTTGGGCAGCTTTTGGCACTCTCTCCAAAGCTATGAAAGGAATGGGGTAAGCTGGCTACCTAGCACAAGGGAATCTAAGAAAAAGAAGAAGAGCGATAATGGGACTCCTATGACTCAAAAGGTGGATATTGATATAGGAGATGATGTGCTTGTGAGATTAATGTCATCATTAAGGGGAAAATAATTTCTAATGCATACATTGATGGAGGTGCGTCAATCAATGTCATGAGTGAAAAAACAATGAAAGATGCCGATTTAAAGTTTTCTACTAACTCTCCCTATCGCATCAAACTTGCTGATAATACTAGGGTGAAAACCTTAGGAATTGTCAAGAATTTGGAAGTGGATGTATGTGGTATTTCTCTGCCTATAACTTTCCAGGTCATTCCTATAAAGCCTTATGCTAGGGCTTAGCCATTGATATTGGGTAGGCCATTCAAAAGTGGGAGGCAGGTGATCTTATTCTACAAGGTGAGAATAAGAAGGTCCACTACAACATCAAGAGTCATCGTCTCGCAAAAAAGTGGTAAGAGGTGAACCTTCAACTTCCAAAAGTTCAAAGTCAGAGTCATCCACAATGGAGACAAGTGGTAGCTCCGAGGATTCCATCTCAGAAGGCGAGGTGGAGAGAGTTGCATTTGGTCTTTCCCTTGGAAGGGATCGAGGGGATGCTGAAGACAATGGAGCCTTGGAAGGGGAAGCTTCTTCAACCATGTTCAAGAAAGGAGATGTGGACCTCACTAGTCTTCACCGCCAATAGAATGAACTTCTTCTTGATGAGTCCATAGAGAAAAAGCTAAAAGGGAGAATTACTTAAAAATGTTGGATGGATTTCCTAACCTTTTTGCAAACAGCTACTCACAAGTACGCCAAGTTACCCTAGTAGAGCACAAGATTGATCTCTCAAGCCCCAAAGTAAGCCAATGGTACAACGGCTAAGGCGTTTGGGAGTAGTGCAAGCGGAGGTGCTTAAGAATGAGGTAACTAATTTGCTTGAAGCTGGATTTATTTTTCTAGTAGAGAATTCAGAGTGGATTTCCCCAGTTGTAGTCACTCCCAAAAAGGGTGGAAAATGGCGTGTGTGTGTGTGGACTTTCGCCCTCTGAATGTAGGCACAAAGAGGGATTATTATCCTCTACCCTTTCAGGATGAGACTTTGAATCAAGTTACAGGTCATGAGTTGTATTTAGTGTGTGATGGATACTCTGTATACTTTCAAATCGAGATTTGTGAAGAAGATCAAAGGAAAACCTCATTTATCACCCCTTGGGGAGTGTATGCCTATAGGGTGATGCCATTTGGCTTGACCAATGCATTAGCAACTTTTAAACGCTTCATGAGTTAGGTATTTGCACCTTACTTGGGAAAGTTTATAATGGTCTTTTTGGATGATTTTTGCATTTATTCAAGCCGCATGGATCACTTGGAAAAGTTGAGGTTGGCCTTGCAAAGTATTGATAATGCAAAATGGTGTCTCAATCCTAGAAAGTGCCGCTTGGCACGAAGGAAGGTGGTTCTCTTGGGACATGTTATCTCAGAAGAAGGCATAGAGATGGATCCTCAGAAGGTGCAGGCAATTGTAGCCCTCCCACCACCTACCAATGTAAGGGAGGTAAGGAGGATTTTGGGTAAAACAAAGTATTATCAACGCTTTGTTGACATGTTCTGTGAGAAGATGTATCCTATAAATCTATTGACAAAGAAGAATGTTTCTTTCCAATGGGGGCCCGATCAAATTCAATCTTTTTGTTTGCTCAAGAAATGCATGAGTCAAAGTCCAATTGTGTAGCCTCTTACGTGGGGGGAGGACTTTTATGTGAAACCAAGTGTCTCATCACATTCGGTGGGTGCTATACTCTTGCAAAAGGGAGAGCAAGGGCATATACAACCAGTGTATTATGCAAGCCGACAACTCAGGAGAGGTATGGTGAAATGGAGAAAGGTGTCGTGTCTCTTGTTTTTGCAGTAAAGAAGTTCAGGTCATACTTGTTATCTCGCCCTTTTTTCTTCCTCACATCTCAACCTTCTTTACAATTCTTGGTCCGCAAACCTAATCTTGCAGAGGGGAGGGAAGTTTGCAAAGTGGTTTTGTGAGCTTCAAGAATTCTCTTTCACTTTTATTACAGAAAACACCACTAGGGCCTCTCTTACAGATTTTCTTACAAGGAAGGAAGAGGAAGAAGGAACAGGAATAAAGGAAGAAGTATATGAAGATTTGGAGACACCACCAACAACTACTTTCACTATGCATTTTGATGGAGCCTTTAGCCCTTCCAGGCAATGTGGGACTAGAGAGATAGTTTTATTTGATCCAAAAGAAAAAGAGGTATGGGCCAAGGGTAGGGAATTTCCAAGGGCTATATCAAATAACCCCCAAGACAAGCATGGAGGATCTACTTGGGGGAGGGAAAGATGTGACATGAAAATTTGATATCTTTCATTTTCAAGTTTGTACATATTTTGATGGTTTCTCAATGGTAATAAGGTGGAAGCTTGTCCAAGAAGATTGCGGCACCCACAATGGAATAATGGCATGGTGATACAGCAGCTTGGCGGCTACCCTGATAACCGCATTCTATCTTCAAATATAATGGTTTTACTTGATTTAGGGTACACACATTGTAAATGCCACAAGTATGCTTGATAAAAAATTTGGTATGGTAGATAGGCTAGTGATGTGGAAAATAAAAGTGGGCCTTCATGCTTACATAGATTTTAATTGTATTATTAATATTCACCATAAGGCTACAAGTTGGGGAGTGTGGAAGGCATGTGGAGGAGTGTGTGTAGGTGCATAATTGGGAAAGATTCTTCTTGAATGCCTACATGGAAGAGGAGAATTCCGCCATGTGTAAGTGGAATCTCCACCTACATGCCACTTAGACTAGTATCTCATCACACTTTCAAATTCAAAAAGTCTTCAATTTAATAATCAAAAGAAGACTTAGCCTAAGAGGACAATTGATGGTGACATCTACCCTTATGTCATTGAAGGGTTGAAGATTTTTATGTTGTAATTTGTAACAATGGAAGAGAGGGTGATCCTCCACCTATAAAAGGAGCCCTCCTCTCCCTTTCAAATCAATGAATGAAGCCTCCTCAATCGAGCATTTTGTGTCATTGCCATTCTCTTATCTTCAAACCCTTATTCAAACACTCTCTTTACATGTGAATGTCTCATTTAGCATTAGCTCCTCATGCTTAACCCAATGTTGGACCTCTTTGATGATTCATGATAAGTGGGATAAGGAGTTATTATCTTGGTGGTGTAAGTTTCCTCCCGAGCCCCTCAAGATGTCCAGTATCTTCCCCTGTAATCAAATTCCTCTTAAGAAATATAAAAGATCTTATTTCTACTTGTTTTTGCTTAGAGAGAGAAAATGCTCTAGAGAGAGGTTATTCAAATTTTAGATATTTTTGGATGGAAAAATATCTCTTCTTATTAAAATAAATTCCCCAAAAACAGAAGTTCAAAAAGATTTTCGTAAGGTGCATTAGAAATCAATTATAATCTGTTCAAAAGACCTTAGCCTAGGGGTCCAGATTTTTTGAAATTTTTAAATTAAGGTTCTGAGGGGCCAATCAGATTCATCCAAATGTGTGGAGGAGATAAATAGAAGAAATAAAGAAAATCCCCCCAAAAATGAGTAAATGCTCACAGAAGATGAAGAGTGGACTAAGGACCAACAAAGGAAATACTAAAAAAATAAATTTTTGACACCTCAGATGTGGGGATTCCCCCTCATGAAGGAGGCGCCTATTTCACATGTGTGGTGGAGTTTTAAATTCCCAAAAATTAAGATATTTGATCTCTCCTCTCTTCTAATTCAATTCTAGTTCCAAAAAGTAAGCTAAACTGACCCAAAAATGGTCAAAAATTGACCAAACTGATTTGGAAAATTCTAGAATCAGTTTGCTTAGTTAGAAGCTCACTTTTTCCTATAAATAGAAGCCTCCCCTTTGTTAAAGCTTAATAGTGTTTTATGCACTGTTACTCTACTCCTCCCTAGAGTCAAAAACTGTGAATTTCTTAATAATTCATTAGTTTTTGACCATTCCCTCGTCTAAAGAATTTGTGGCCACTCTTGTTGCAAACAAGAGTAGAACCCTCAAACCATCAAGCCAAAGGAAAGCTCCCAGAAATTCATGTAAGTTAGAAGTCCTACTTTTTCTAATTCTTTTAATGGTTTTCTAATTTTTTGTTATCTTTAAAATGATAATCTGATGCTATGCCTTGCTGGAAAGGCTTTCCCCCTCTCTCATTCTTAAATTCAGCCTTTCTTTATCCTAGTTAAGTAATTAAATTGTTTGAATTAAACTTTTCATATTGTTTCTCTTTTAAAAGTGGAATTTGATTAGTTTAGAATGCTTTAAACAAATTGGGGATAATTTTTAAGTAAATTAAGAATAGGAAAAAGTGAAAAATGGTCAGCCATACAAAGGAGGTTATCACAAAATTTTCTTAAATTTTGTGAAATAAGTATTACCTTTTATTAATCAAAAAGAGTAATCCCTATCGTTTGTGTATTCTAAAAGTGTTATTTTCATTCTATGCATAGAAAAATGCATAGTAGATATATTTTTATTACAAAAGTGTTATTTCTATTAGATGTAAATTTTATGCATAGAAAGATGCATATTGGTTTTTTTATTAAAAGAGTGATTTTAATTAGATTTAAATTCTATGCATATAAAGATACATATTGATTATTTTTTTATTATAAAAGAGTGATTTACATTAGATTTAAATTATATACATAGAAAGATGTATATTGGATAATTTTTATTATTATAAAAGTATTACTTTCATCAATATTGATTTTTATACATAAATAGATGCATAAAAGAATTATTTTTAATTATAAAAGTGTTACTTTCATCAATATTGATTTTTATGCATAAATAGATGGATAAAAGAATTTTTTTATTATAAAAGTGTTACTTTCATCAAAATGGATTTTTATGCATAAATAGATACATAAAAGAAAAATTTTATTATAAAAGTGTTACTTTCATCAAAATTGATTTTTATGCATAAATAGATGCATAAAAGGATTTTCTTTTATATAAAAGTGTTATTTCCAAAGAAGTTGGATTTCATGCATAAATAGATACATACAGAATTTTTATATCAAAATAAGAGTTCTCTTTAATCCTATATTTAAATCCCATGAATATTGGAAAATGAATAAGTAAATACTCAGTGAAGGAAAATTATACCGTTTCATATTCTCTAGGATGGTAATGAGAAAATTCAAAAAAACTATCGAAGTCGGAATTTTAGATAAATGATTAATTTATTCCTCATAGGAATTCATGTGACTAGTTTTGAATTCAGTTAAGCAAAATACTCAATGAATGAAATTCAGTAAAGTAGTAATTGAAATATTACCCTTCGAGAAAGATAGTTCAGGGAGAACCTTTCCAAACTCAAACCTTGAATCAGACTATGACCAAGACGTAACTCCTTCGTCAGTTTCAAGAAAAGACAATGTCACCAGTTCTGGAAAATTCACTCAAATCACCCACCGAATCTAAAACTAAGTTGAGACCTTTGATTTTGATGTGAGGATCAAGAATTGAGAATTCGAGGAATTGTGCTTGGGAATCTAGACATGTGTTCTAGAAGTCTTGGGATACGGAATTAAGCTATACTCATTGTATTCAAAAGAAAATCAAAACTGAAAACTTGCATAGAAACCTTGTTTTCTTAAAGGACTGCCTTACGCCAGAATGCTGTGGAGGGAGCATTTGGTATAGTTCCGTTGTAACAGGTGCTGCTGGCGGGGAGTGTCCAAAGGACGGCTCATGCGGCAAAAACCTGCCCAGGTCTTGACCAGCTTGGGTATGGTGTAAAATGGTGTGCTTTCAGTACGATGTGCGAGGGCCGACAAAGCGGTCCCTGAGTGAAGTGCCAGGATACCTAAGGAGGATCCTGGAGGGTTCTGACTAGGTGATGCACAGGCTCACGGTGCTTAGGACACCCATGCGTATGTTGTGGAAGATATATATATGTATGATGAATGAGAAAATTATTGTAATCTGTTACTGGATCTCGTTTTGCTGACTTGCTGGTCTCAACGGAGAGTCTAGAGTGATACTGTTTTGTGAGAAATAAGGATTGAATGGTTTTGGGTATGGGAAATTTTCTCCATTTTGGTTTTCGGAATGACCACCAGCTTAGTCTCGTGCCCGGACATTCGAGGGGGCGAGGCCCCGAGTGGGAAACCCTACCCCGCGCAAGAGGGAGCTGCTTTCGCTGCCAGCTATATCGAGAATCCCACAGTTGAGTATCAGAGCGCTGTTGTAAATTTACGTAACAGCAACAGATATTGCTTAAAATTTACGTATCAGTGCACAGAGGGGGCAGTGGGATCCCACAGTTGAGTATCAGAGCGCTGTTGTAAATTTACGTAACAGCAATAGATATTGCTTAAAATTTTAAAGTAAATCTGGGAAATAATGTTTTCACTTGTTAATATTATGTTGAATGAACTTCAAAAGTTGAAACTCATAAATTGAATTGAAAATTTATAGATGGATACCCCGAATCTATCTGGCATTCCCAGAGTTTTAGGATATGATAGCCTTTGCATTCGAGCACCTCATCAACTCTGCTATACGACCCGAGTAAGCAGAGTGAGAATCGCATGTCATTTTGTGTCTCTTTACTTTCGTGATCCTCTTGAGAGCGACGTCGGTATATGCAGTTTTGTGGAGGACGATGTATTAATTTCAGTACCAGTCAACGTCAGAGGCTCAGGCAAAATATTTCCTTAGCCATGATTTTGATAAGGCTAGGGCTTGTTCAGCATGTTCAACTCTTTGATCATTCACCTAGGAGCTTCAGAATTTCATGCCGAGTTTTTAGGCTTCATAGCTGCTTTTTATCCCTAGAAGTAGAATTACAGCACCCCTTTCTATAATGAATCGTATGTACCTTGGCATGTCTCCTTCGCAATTTCGCTTCTTTATGCGTATACGATTGAGGCAGTGATTTTAGGAGCTTTGATGCTCTATGTATATATCGAAAACTTTTGATAATAAATGATGTTTTGCAAAAAAATTCCAAATTGGTTTTATGATTGTGAATATGGTTAATAAAATTATTAGAGTAAATCTTGTTTCATGTGATGATGTATGATGAAATAATTATTTGTTTAAAGAATAAATCCCAAAAATTAAATAAAATTATATCTGTTGTCAAAGTTAAGTTGACGAAAATCTCGTTTTGTTAGAGTCATGAGACGCGTGGCCCGTGCAAGGCAACCGGATCCTCTAACCGACGACGAAGAGTTAGATCTAGATGTTTGAAAAGCCCTGCACAGATCCCAACCTGGTCCCTTCAAGGATGAAGGGGAGCATTTAGGTGAAGTAGTGGAAAAGTGGATTGAGGCAATGGAGGAATACTTTGATGTAACTGGCTACAATGAGAGAAGCAAGATGGATCTCGAAAACGGCCAGGGTTGCTTGGAGGAATCACTGCGAGACTAACCGTCTCGACCGGAATACCCAGACCTGGACCGATCTTAAGGCTTACCTCAGAAAGAGGTTTTGTTCTCCGGGCTTCCTTGAAACTAAAATGAAAGAGTTCTTGGAACTAAATCAGGATAGCCGGACAATTGAAGAGTACCATCAGGCTTTTGCCCTTCTCCTCAAATATTCCCCGCAATTGGATGAAGAGCAACTGATGGGGCCAGATTCATTCGAGGAATGAACGAGCCATTGGACACCTTAGTAAAGAATGACAAACCTGTCTCAATGGCCGAAGCAGTAAGAATGGCAAAGGACTTTGCCAAAGCCTTTGTAGTTAAGGTCCCACCGAAGCCTGCACCATCTAATTTTAAAAGATTCCAAACCCCGAGAAGTACTTCAAACTTTTCTCCCCCAAAGAGGCAGCAAGGGCCCAATTCAGAATCATGATGCAGGAAGATTCGGAAGTGAAGGAAGACCCTTCCCCCAGAACACTTTCTCAAGAGCCCCACCTATTTTAAGGATTCAGAGGGATGAGCTCAAAAGTGAGAACTAGTGTTTTGGATGTCAAGGTTTTGGTCACCAGCTGAAATACTGCCCAACTCCTGCCATATCAAGGGGACAGGGAAGTCAAGGACCGAGAGTGTAGAGACCAAACCCTTCCTATCAGTCAACCATCTCGCCCAAATCAAGGAAATCCCAAGAGAACTCCAGCTCAGCCATCTGCCTCTGCATCTGCATCTGGAGTAGCCTTAGAACTCTTCCCAGAACTGGGGCAACCAAAAAGAAAGAGTTCCACCTCAGACTGCAAAGCAGCCAGCGCAGTCACAATAGCAGAAGTAGTGGAAGAGGAAAGAGGACACATTTATGTAGCAATTGAAAACCAAGGGCCAAATCGTCAATTCTTCGTCATTCATCAAGGTAAGCCTTTTAAGCTTGGGTGCATCTATTTAGCGAGCCAAGAGCAGTGAGCACAGAGCAGTGAGCACAGAGCAGTGAGTTGAAATAAAGTCCTTGTGAAAGTGAGCAAGTAGGGGCATGGTATGATGTTAAGCGAGCACGTAATGTTAAAGAGAAGAGTGAAACCATAGTGCAACTCTATAATGAACAGAACAAAGAAGACTAAAAAAGTTTAAAAATGACTATTGCAAATAAAGCACTTTCAAATGAATGGTGCGGATATAAAAAATCACTACAAAACTCATACTACTTGGCTCGCTAAAAAGACGTTGAATTGGCCATTGAGCTACTAATAGAAACAAACTATTGTTGTTGCAACCACATGGAAACCACAGCGAGCGACGAGAGAGCATAGAAAGCAAGCCATTAAAATGCACACCAATTTTAATAGCCATACCACTGACATAACAATATAATACTCTACCACTGACACAACAATATAATACTCTTTAGAAACCACTAACGCTCTGTGCAACATGCTCAATGGTCACTCCTTCTTCCATAGTGTAAAGGCATGTAAAGAAGCCTCGATCCAAGAGACAAGAATCAACAACTTTAAAAGTAGAGTCATACATGCCATCCCCAATCTTATTCCAATATGGAACCTTGTTTGCAACAAAACCTCCAATGATGATATTTGAGGGGAAGTCTGCAAATATCAACTCCACACAGTAATCGGACCCTCTACTCTTGACATTCCCTACTGTGCAAATAACATTCATGGCGTTAAGCACTTGCTTTCCCAATGAGGATGCATCCTCCATGTTCACAAAAGTAGCTGCAAGGTCCTCAATACTGACATTGAAGGCATAAATGGTTCCTATAGTCTTAAGTCAAAACAATCGGATCATAATAGAGATGAGGTAGGAAGCTCACATACCTGGAGCTTGCAATGTCTTGGTTATGATGTCAGTTGGCTGTATCTTGCCTGCACTACTATTGGATGTCTGTTCTTGACTCTGCTCCCTATTTGCCTCCATTGCTCGATTCACCTCCAATGCACGATTCACTATTTCCCTCCCTAAATTCACTGGCAATGACTTACGAAAAGAAGCCGATGCAATCGATGTTGCATGTGATGTGGATGTGGCCTCATTATGATCAATTTGCTGGCTACGAAGCTCCAATATAGACTTATGTTGGCAATACAGAGAGAGAGCTCCTCCTCAGGCACATGGTTTCTTTCAAGGTCTAACCACCACCCACAGGCAGAAACGAGACGCCATGCTTGACATGGCCTGTTCAATGACAAACATGGGTAAACACAACTCACCCTCAATATGAACATGTTTCTCAATCATGGATTCAATATGACAAATTCAATCACTTACTCTTCCAAGCTTCAAATCGGCATACATATAAGATTGATTGTGTCAACACAAAGCCACACGCTAGCAAGAGGGGGTAAAATATCCAATTGGTGCTCCTCAATTTCAGAAAGCAACCATCTGCAAGCCAAAGCCCAAATGATAAAACAAGGAAAGAAGTATGCATGTTTTTTAACAAGGAATATCTGGGTTATGTTGTAGGAAAACCTATAAACGACTCACCGTGCGGCACTTTGTAGGCCTGGTTGATGGTCAATATCATGGCTAACTTTTATGCCTCCGTGCACTTTGAAAGCCCTTTTGAAGTACTTTCTTCTACATAGAACAACAAAAGAGGTGAATCGGCTCTCACCTGGCAACCTGACTCGATCGGCATTTTTAATATCATTTTGGATTCTCAAACCCAGCTTCGTGATCTGAAGCCAGTAGGAGTACATGTGCAGCCATTCCCTAACCTTTGTCTTATCATTTGGCATACCCTCAAAGTGATCGCATTGTAGCCTAAGAGTTGTCCAATAGCTTGACAATGTGAGCCTTATCTGTGTCTCTGATGCATGCAAAACCTATCATATTGAGCTTTTCCTCTGTGGCCACATGATTGGTTGACGCGTGCCATGGGAGGGAGAGCACCGCACACCAAAAGGCCTCACCGTTGGAGGGATCAGCAATCCTTGCATATTTTGATGTTTTTCCTCTGTAGAGAACTATCTTTCAAGTCACATTCTCCCTACTAGCAGACTCGGCAAGTGGTCCATTTGATGCCTCATCAATTTTTTGCTCCATCTCGTCCTTGAACAAGAGCCAAGTCTTAATCTGGATTGGCAAATGAAGCCAACTAGGCCTTCCTCTTGGCAGATGCACTCTGCATCTCTCTCTCAACCCACAACTTGTCCTCATTGTCCAAATGTGCCATGAGAGTTGTTAGGTCGAACTCTCCTAATCTTCTTAGTTGAAATAGACGATCACCAAATGTGGTTAGCACAAATGCATAATCATGCGTCCTACAAAACAAAGAAAAAATATGTTAATATTCTTGAGTACAAACAACTTACTTGACATAGAAGGAGACTCTGATAACAAATTAACTTACTTGTTCAACCTGGACAATGAAAACATAATCTCACCCACATCCCTCCGCTCGAACACATAAAATTTACAGAGAACACAACAATGCATGGACAAATCCCCTTGAAACCCTGTAATAAAACACAAAATTAGGAAGGACAAAGAAGCATAAGAAACTATAACATCCCAATGATAACTCACCTGTAGAAATGCAGTCCATCCAAGCATTGTATCGATTATTACCATCAAGAATATGCACCATTTTTTGGCTCAAGTATGGACCCCAATCGGGGTCAAGCACTACAAGGGATCGGGCTCATACCCGCGCTCCTAGCCACAAAAAATGACTTGTGAGAAAAAGTAGTGGGCCTGTGTATCAACGCGCAGACATGCATGTAAAAGCGCGTGTATAGGACCTCCCAGACGCGCAGACATGCATGTAAAAGCGCGTGTATAGGACCTCCCAGACGCGCTTATACACGGGTGTATACACGCATTATGTTCAGTTCAGATGTACTCAGACGCGTTGATACATGCCTCTATACACGCGTTTTTTTAATTTATATGCGCTTATACACGCATAATTGTCATTTTTGACGCGTTTATACACGCATATTTTACAGATTATCTGCGTATATACACGCGATTTTTAGCAGTTCTGACGCGTGTATACACGCAAACAGAGAGCAAAAAAAAATCCAGAGAGTTCTATTTGGTGCCTGAATACTGTTCCAACATTCCAGCACCCAATAACACTCTCTGGATTTTATTTTTTTTTGTGCATTACGAAGAACATATGCACGAGGAAAATTAAGACAAGAATGACATGAATGCATACATTGTCAATACACGATTCAAGACAGACATGAATGTAATACTATCGATTCACGATTCAATATTACTATCAAAATTTCACACATATGTACAAGGGAGTCCATATCTCGAAGTAGCCCATGGCTTCAGTTTACAAAAAAATATATACAACCACATCCTCAATATGGAATGTGATACTATAAGTCTGAGTACTACTCAGACCCAGATGATGACTCGGTGCTCCCTCCATGCTCAGATAAGCTCACATCGGTCGGAATGTCCAATGAGTAGTGCTCACGTCCACCCTCTACAGTGGCGACGGGTGGATCATCAGCAGCTTGTGCCTGTTCAAGTAATATATAGTATATAAGTATATATATATGTAATTCAATAAACCAAAATCATTCGTTTAGAATTTTCAAGTACCTGTCGACCGTATGGTCTCATGGCCATCTCAAACTGCGCGTCCGTAATACGTCCCTCGGCTCTGAAGATGGCCCACGTGTCATGTCTGCTATGCTAGCGAGCATATGCAGTATCGTGGGTTGTGGGCTTCCTCCCCGTAACCCGTCGCTGTATCATAATCAACACAATTTGTAAGATTAAAACAATCATAGAATCAATGAATTAAGTAAACAATCAAATAAAGTGGCAAGATACTTACGAACTCTGCCTCTCCCATGACTTGAGGCCGCCAGATCCAAAATGCAAAGATCCAATGGTCTCCATCTGGATCCGTCGTGCCTCCACATGCTGCCTGCTCTTCACGCCACCCTCTGCTCGTTTCTTTGCCTCCTTCCACTCGCGTTTGTGCACAGTGGGGCAGGTTTCTCGGCAAGATAGCCACCCGCAGCTACATTTAGTCGGTCATCGTACGCGAGTTTTTTAAGGTGAGATCTTTTATTACTTAAGATCTCCCTTATTCGCATCCTTCCCCATACATCCGAGAATGTAGCATGTGGGGGATTGGGGTACCGACTATGTACAGCCTCTATCACCTCCCCAACTAATCGGCTATTTTGATCTTTAAATTTAATAAAACAATTTCTATATGAGTTTGATACTACCCCATGCATGTACTCCATTACCTCCCTCCCCCTTGCATCCATCACTATCCCGCCCCTATCCGTCACATCATAGCAGATCACTCTCTCCACCTCTCTCATCTCCTCCTCTTCCGAACTGTCTCCTCTAACTCTTCTCCCTCTATCTCCTCTCTCACCGTGTGCCCTACTACGTCCTCCACCTCCCCCACCTCCCCCACAAAGCACCCGCCACATCCTCCACTCCCACTCTTCCTACTACTACGGGTGGAGTCACGACTGGGGGATTGTCTACGTGACGGTGGCTGTGAGCCTTGACGTGACGGTGGCTGTGAGCCTTGACGTGACGGTGGCTCTGAGGGAGCACGTGATGGTGGCTGTGAGGGTGTGCGTGAGTGTGTCTGGGACGAGGTATGTCTCCTCGGTGGACGTGGAAGAGGAGAAGCTGCATGCCGTCTCGTCGGACTCGTAGGCATAGACGACACTAGAGTGCCCTGGATACTCGCGGTAGCATTAGGACCTCAATGGAAGGCTTCTTGGGCCCTTTTATTTGGCAGTTTAAGGGAGTCAAACTTTTCTCTTAAGAAGAAACGTTTTCTAATTAGAAGCTTCAAAACGGCTACTTTATTCGAATTTGAGGAAAAATGGAATTTAAAATCTAGCGGATAAAACCATATCATGTAACATATCTATGGAAAGCTCTTGATGCGTAGATCACGGATCTGTAATCTCCGCTCAAATCGGAGCTTGTATGTAGAAGTTATGGAGGTCCGAAAATTGTAAAATTGTCCCCTCCCCTTTTTGGGAGAAAAAGTGCACCCTTTGACCACTCTTATACCTCTCTTAAAAACCCAACATTTCAGTCCACATGGCAACCCCCCATTTGGCTATTCCTTAATCACCTTGATTAGGCTTGGGCAAATTAAAGGGCCCAAGAAGACCCCATTCACTTCCTAATGGGGGTATAGACACCAGGCAGGGAAGGAGGGGGATGGGCATACATATACTCTGTAAGCTCAACTGGACCAGGATGGTGCCCAAAATGATTCAGCATCTCCATCAGCCAATTGCTGTACGCAAATGGATCGGATGAAGAACCTGGAATATCCATAAAGAACGTGCAAAAATAATCCTCATGTACATCATGGGCTATCTCTTGACTCACACAAATATCATCATTCAAGTCAGTTGTGTTGCCTGCAAACCATAGAAATAGGAAACGCAGTCTCGTGTATACACCCGTGCAGAAACGCGTGTATACACCCGTCAAAAAATGCGTGAATACACCCGTCCAGAAACGCGTGTATATCCGCGTGAACAAACTCTGCAGACAGGATACACGCGCTCTTACACGCGTTTCTACACGCGACCTGCGCAAAAAAAAATTTCAAAGGGACCGACCTCCGACAAAGTGTCCTTATAAAAGGTCCACTGTCGCCCTTGTCAGAATCATTCACCCAATCGTGTGCACAGAAGCAAAAGGACGGAGACAAACCCAAAAAGCAAAGAGAAAATAGCATAAACAAATCTGAGGAAGGAGACAAAGCAAAGGACAAACTGACTCACCTCTGAAAAAGTGAGTCTTCTTTCTTGCTCGGTTTCCTCCCGTGTGTGCTCCTTCTCTGCTCCCTCCTTGCACTTAGGTTTCGTTTCTGTGGGAAGAGGCGAAAACGAAAGCAGTGTTGATATGTTAGTTCAAAATCTTTATTTGGGGAAGGCGGGCTATTTTTAGTTTAAACAGACCGTCGCGTTTATAAACGCGTGTATCTTCGCGTGTATGATAATTTAGCCGCGTTTATACACGCGTTTTGCAGGAATTACCCGCGTTAATACACGTGATTTCTAGGAAGTAGCCGCATTAATACATGCAATTTTTAGGAAATAGCCGCGTCAATACACTCGATTTTTAGGAAATAGCTGCGTCAATACACGTTGAAAGGAGGGCGAAGGACTGTTGGAAGGGCGGCTGAAAGGAGGGCGAGCGAAGGCGGCTTTTAAAATATATATATATATATATATATATATATATATATATATATATATATATATATATATATATTATACATTGACGTTGAAGAGCCTGCATCGAGGGGGGCACTGCATCGAGGGGGGCACTGCATCGAGCGTTGCAGTGGGGGGCGTCGGCTTACGTGGCAGCACAGCTGCAGAAGGGCCGCAGAGCAGGGTTGTGCCGGTAAAGGTGGAAAAGAGCATCTGCTGTGCTGCGAAGGCAAAGGTTGGCTGTCGGCGGCGGAAGGTGGCGTAGTAGCAAAAGCGCGCAAGGAGCGAAGGCAAAGGTTGGCTGTCGGCTGCTGGCTAGCGAAGAGCGCAAGTAGACAAGCGAAGGCAGCTAGGAGGAAGGAGACAATGGAGCCAAGGCCTGCTGTGCACAGCTGAGAGCGAAGAAGGCGACTGCTGGCCGAAGCGGAGGGTGCCTGAGAGCGAAGGAGGCGACTGGCCAATGAAGCGCAAGAAGGCCAGAGAGAAGGCAAAGCTCCTGTGGCTGTGAAGGAGGCGAAGCTCCTGTGGCTGTGAAGGAGGCAAGTAGCAGAGCGCCAGCAAGAGAAAAAGAAGGCGAAGTGTGTTGTTTACGGCGGGGCAAGAAGCAGAACGTGAAGGCGGTGATGGCGAAGTGTTGAAGGCGAAGGTTGAGCCAGCTGGTGGTGAGGTGGCATCTGACAGAAGACGCCGGCGAGCGGTGAGGCGCACAGGACGGCAAGAGGTGAGCGGATAAGGTTGGTGAATTTTTAATTTTTTTTATTTTTTATTTTTTTCTATTAATTTTTCATGTTTTTTATATTTTTTAAATAAAAAATACTAAATAAATAAAAACGACAAAACAATAAAAATAAGTATATATATATATATATATTTATTTATTTTTTAAAAAAAATAAAAAAAGAAAAAAAAACCATAAAACAATAAAATTATTTAAAAAAAAAGGAGAGAAAAAAAACAATTTTTGTGTTTGTATTTTGAATCCATTGTTCATTTTTTAAATTTCTGTAAAATTTTGCATAATTAAAGTAGCTTGAATTTTTTATTTTATTTTTTTTATAGAATTTTTATAATTACGTGCATAATTAGTAGATTCATATTTTGTGTAATTAGTACGAAATTTATTAGTATTAAAAAAAACAACCAAGGAGAAGAAAACAAAAGAAAAGAAATAGAAATTTTAAAAAAAGTTTCTATAAATTATGCGTTTTTTTTACGAGTCCATATTCTTTGCATATTTTGTAATTTTGTAATTTTTTTAATTTTTTTGCATAATTAGGGTAACTTGCATTGTTTTAAAATTTTTGTAATTTTGTGCATAATTAGTATTTTTTTAGCATGATTCATATTTTTTGTAATTAGGAAAAGAGAAAAAAAATAAAAAATATATATATAATAAAAAATAGGATAGATAGTTACACCACACATACTCATTTTAGTTGCCTTCATCAGTGGTTAGGTAGGGTAAAAAAACATATATATATATATATTTATTTATTTATAAAAAATAAAAAAACAAAAAAACAAAAAACAAAGACAAAACAAAAAAAACAAAAAAACACATAAAAAACCAAAAAAATTTGACCTTATGCACTTGCGGTCGGGACGTCTTATAGATTCTGCTATAGGGCCTAGGGCACCTTCTAGAGTACCTACGCAGGAAAGTGGGACCCAATCGGTAGGAAATTTGGCAGATATTGCTGAAACCCTTTCTGAATCCCAATCCGATACCCTTTCCTCTAGAACAACTAGTTCATTGTCCATGGACAATCTTGGGCCGTCAAATAGTCAGTCCGTAGCCCCAAATAGGACACCCGCAAGATCTTTTAATCCATTCGAAGCCGACACCATGGGGTTAACACTCAATGTGAGACTCCAATATGTCTACATGAATGCTCAAGGAGCTGAGATCTTTAGGGATCCACAACAACGGTATCTTGTTAAGATCGCAGACATTTTCTCAGAACTTGATAGAGCACCTCTAGTCAATGACCAGGGTAACATGTACATGGGTGGAGATGGTGTTTGCTACGAAGTCACCTACCATCTAGAAAATGTAGACAAATTAGGGGAGCTCTATAAAACCAAGTTCTTAGACTTATCGAAGCTTTCCAACGCAAGGGAGTCTAGAGATGACTGGTTCATTGAGCCGGACAAGCCTGGACCACCCAATGCCCAGTCCTCAAAGCCATCCATAGATGATTTACTTCTTGTAGATCTAAATTTGGAAAGGGATAGGAAAGGCAAGAACAAAATGGATTAGGGGGCTGAGAACCAATGGGAGTTTGTACGACAAATTCCAGTGACAAAGGTTTTACAGGATGACCCATTTCAAGAGGTCTATAAGGACTCGTTAGAGGGATATTATGCCACAACTAAATTGCCGGAGCTAGATCTTCCTCTAGCACTGGTGGTGGTAGTTGAGAAGCTTGCAGGACACATAAACCGAATAATTGATAAATGGGCCAATGAATATCGAACCTTAGATTGGAAAGAGATTCGGGAACTCACGTGGAAAGGACAACCATTATTCATGGAAGTGTTCTCAACAAATACAGCCAAACCAGGAGAGACAGCCTTTCTTGGAGAAACTGTTGCCCCTCCCCTACGAGAGTTCACTAGAGAGGGACCTTCAACATCTAAGTGGACCACTGCTAGTAGCCCAACTCTAGCACCAAGATATCATCCTACACCAAATGTGCGACCACAGGTCACACCACAACAATATCTTTCTCACTATAACAATAGGAGGGTAGGGGAGCAAACTCGGCCTCCCATAAATGCACCTCCTGAAATGCGGGTGACAAGATCTTTGGAAGGGTTTGGTGAGGCTGGTAATAGGGGACCCACACCAATCTTGGATGCATGTGGACCATCTTACCAAAGAGAGGAACAATTCCCACTGAGAGTGAGAGGCCGTAGGCCCTATGATGAGTATTCAAGACAAGTAAGGCCATCAACTCTTCAGAAACTGGTAAAGAAGTATGAAGGGTCGGGAGATCCATATGACCATGTAGCAGCATTTAGGCAAGCAGTTCGAGCTGGCTGACAAGTATACTCAAATTGAAGGATTTGGACTCACTCTTGAGGGAAAGGCCCTTGCTTGGTTTCAGGCACTAGAGGCTTCAGACAAATCTTCTTTACGAGTTTTGGAAGAGAGATTCATTGCTGCTTTTTCCTTGATGGGAATTCAACATGACATGGTAGCACACATCTACTCTTTCAAGCAAGGCGAGAATGAGAGTGTTAGAGACTGTGTAAATAGAATGAAGCAGTACATTAATCGTTACCCAGAAGATGAGAAGCCCGCCCAAAGTCGATTAATTTCTCTCTTCTTAAAAGGACTCAAAAATTCAACACTGCATACACATCTCTATGCAAAGAAGCATACAAATTTCAATGAGTGTTGCCATGATGCTATGGATTTCACCGATAACTTCAAATTCCAAGATGGGTCTGGCCCTGAGGTGAAAACTAGAGATCAGTGGGGTGATGACCAAAGTTCAGGGTCTAGCGCTCTAGTAAATCCAGACCAGATAGCTAACCTAGTACTAAGGAGATTGGGACAGACCTATCGTCCACACATGCAGCCACAACAACAGCAGCAGAGAATGAGGAGTGTACTTCCTACAGGTCCTCATCTTTGTGGAGCATGTGGCGGTAACCATAAAACAGAGGAATGTAATACCTTTTCTCCTCTAGTCACAAACCAACCCACAAAGAAGTGGTGCCAAGCCTGTGCTTGGAACTTTACCCATACCACAAAAGAATGTACTCGCATTGCAAGAATGAGACAGGAGCGTGAGCAGCCAAGGGGTGGAGTGGCTCCACAAATGTATCAACAGTATACTAATTTTGAACGTAAGCAACCGATGGCACAAGAGCAAGCACGACCTATTCTTGGTGCTCAACCTCCTGCTCGTGGGACTCTCGTATGCAACTGCATGCCCATCTTGATTTAGGACAGCTCCTATGCAATCTCCACAAGCATCATCGTGCAAAGAAATGTGTTGACTGACATTTCGAATCTTCCTAAGGGTTGTGGACTACGACAATTCAAATATGTGTAGAGACTTGGTAAACCCAAGCTTATATGTGGAGGAGGAATATGCATCATATTCATCCAAGGAAAATTGAAAGTCCCGCATACCCAAGCCAAGCACTGGAGGCTCAACCCAGGGGAACAAAACTCTTTGATGTTGCTCAGCGGCTACCAACCTAGGACTCCAGGACCCTCAGGTCAATGGCAGCCAAGGAAAGTAGAGGCCAAGCCAATGGGCCCCTGTTATGAGTGCGGAGAACCCCATTGGGCTCGTGATTGTCCACATCGCTCAAGGCAAGCATCACGATCCAATACAACAGTACAACAGTTTCCACCAATTGAAAGATATTGTCTAGGGTGTTGTGTAGAACACTTCCCAAAGGATTGTCTGCTGAAACTACATGAGGAAGGCACCTCTCATCCAAAGGTCTCACTCAACCTTGTAGGGGCAGTTCCATCACCACCTTCATCTCTGAGAATGAGGATGTCATGCCACTTAGAGTCATGACTAGATCACAGACACGAAATGCCGAAAGATAGACTGATGAGACACCTCAAACTAGGGATGCAAAGACAAATCTAGTGGATAAGACCCTACAGCCCAATAGAAAAAAAACCACTAGGAGGAGAAGAACCAAAACAAGCAAACTAAAAGTGCATCCACTAGTTCTCAAGAAGCCTCTAAACAAAACATGAGGGATCAAACCTTTACATCCCAAGAAGTGCATGAGGAACATCAACCTCAACCTGGGCCTAGTGCTAAACAAGATGAGACTGCTCTTCCTGAAAGGCTTGTCGGTGTTTGAGGGAGCAACTCGGTAGCATACATAGAGTTCAAAATAGTGAGCGGGGAGAGAAGAATATGCCGCATAGCTATTGGGCTGAGGCTGTTTCTACAGCAGTTTACATCATGAACAGGACTCCAACTGCAGCCATACATGATGTAACTCCAGAGGAGAGGTTTATTGGCAGAAAACTTGGTTTCTCTCATCTGAAAGTCTTTGGATGCATAACATATGTGCATGTGCCAGATGAGCTGAGAACTAAGCTGGATCCAAAAGCTGAGAAATGTGTGTTTATTGGATATTCCCTTGAGCAAAAGGGATACAGGTGTGATAACCCTGCTACACGTGAGTTGAGGGTAAGCAGGGATGTTGTTTTTGATGAGATGAGCAGCTGGTATGCTGCTGAAAAAGAAGCTGTTGGGGCTGATGTGAGTGGAAATGTGGTTGCACATAATGCAAGTCAGCAACAACAATCACAGTCTTTGAGTGGACCAAGAGAGTCCTCACCTAGTGGTTCAGTTGATAGACCATGGAGTGGCAGGCTGCATTATAATACCAGTCCTGCAAATGTGATTAGTACATCACATTAAGGCAAAGAGAAAGTGATTGAGCCCCTTAGTATGCCTGACATTTTTGCAGGGCATTCTCATGTTGACAGAGAGTCTAGTGGCTCAGAGATGAGCCTTAATGAGGATCTTGGGATACCAGCTATGAGAACACCTGGTATAAAGAAGGCTATGGAAGCCATGAATGCAAAGCTACAAAGATCTGGGAGAGTGAAGAGTCCTGTGCAGAGGTTTACCTACTATGATAGTTATGTGGCACATCACTATCCATATATGGCAAAAGTTGTACAGGTTGTAGAGCCCACATGCATTGATGAGGCTGTTGGAAATGTGTGTTGGGAGAAAGCTATAGATGAGGAGATGGATGCACTATATAGAAATGAGACTTGGGATTTAGTGCAATTGCCTGAAGGCAAGAAAGCCATTGGATGCAAGTGGGTGTACAAAGTAAAACATAACAGTGATGGAAGTATAAGCAAGTAAGTACAAGGCTAGATTGGTGGCCAAAGGATATGCGCAGACATATGGCATTGATTATGAGGAAACTTTCAGCCAAGTTGCCAAGATGGCAACAGTGAGAGTTGTGATAGCAGTGGCTACGTCAAAGCAATGGTCTTTACATCAAATGGATGTAAAGAATGCATTCCTGCATGGGGATTTGCAGGAAGAGGTGTATATGTTACAACCACTTGGTTATGAGGATGTGAGTCACCCCGAGCATGTTTGCAGGTTGAAGAAAGCCTTCTATGGCTTAAAACAAGCACCAAGAGCATGGTCTGACAAGATTTCTGAGAATATCTTGTCACTATTAGCTTTCATGTAGCCAATGCAGATTTCTCGCTGTATGTGAGACACAGTGATAGAGGGGTTGTGCTTGTTGTCATCTATGTAGATGACCTAATCATTACGGGGGACCATGATGCAGAGATCTTTGATATAAAGATCTTGCTTAGACAGAAGTTTGAGATGAAGGATCTGGGGGAGCTCAGATATTTCTTGGGCATTGAGATGATTAGGTCACCACATGGTATTGGATTACTGCAGAGACAGTATGGCTTGGACATGTTGTCCAAGTATGGTATGACAGGCTGTAAGCCTATCTCAATGCCATTAGATCAGAATGGTAAGTTGAGTGCAAATTCAGGAGAGATTTTGGAGGATCCTACTTTGTATAGGTGCATAGTAGGAATCTTGATCTACATGACAGGCAAGATTTGAGCTATGCTGTTGGGTTGGTGAGTGAATTTATGCAGGTTCCTCAAAAGCCGCATTTGGATGCATTGTGACGCATACTGAGGTATGTGAGGTCTACTTTGCATTTTGGACTATTTTATGAAACTGGGACAGAGATATGTGTACATGGGTACAGAGATGCTGATTGGGCTGGTAGTATCTTAGATAGAAGATCTACTAGATGCTTCATGTTTTCTTTGGGGAGTGCTGCTGTGAGTTGGAGCAACAAGAAGCAGCCTACAGTTGCTCTATCCAGTACAGAGGCCGAGTACAGAGGTGCTGCTATGGCAGCATGTGAGGTAGCTTGGTTGAGAAAGCTACTTGCAGATTTGGGTCTATCAGTGGATAGACAAGTTGTCATTTTCTGTGACAACATCAGCAGTATATAGTTGGCTAGGAACCCAGTTTTTCATGCTTGCACAAAGCATATAGAGATCCACTACCATTTTATCAAAGAGAAGGTTTTGGCAGGAGATGTTGACCTTGTTTATGTCAGCACACAGGATCAGGTCGCTAACATCTTCACCAAAGCATTGGGTACAGAGAAGCTCCGCAGATTCAGGGCTTCGCTTGGTGTACATGAGATGGAGTTGAGCTCGAGGGGGAGTGTTGAGATATCGAGCTCATCTAGTGAGGCGGTGGACACCGCCTGGGGAGATAGGCCCCACACTTACACCACTGGCATGGTTGGTGAGATCATGGGTGATATGCGGCCAGTGGGATGACAGACCGTGTGACAGCCATTCTAGAGACTGGCATAGTTATAGCGCTAGCTCATTTAGTTGGGTTCACACTATAGAGAACCCTAGTATGTATTTGGTTGAGTACCTTTTCATATAGTGTGTACTCTTATCTTTGTATATGGTGTGCTGAGTGTTGTGTGAAGAAGAAGAAGATTTTCAGCCTCTCACATTGTGTGTTCTCTTTTAGGGTTTTGTGAGTGTGTGTGTGCTTGCAAGAGCTTAAGCTCTCTTTTCCCCTTCATCTTTTCACCTTAATCATAAGGCTTATGTATAGGCTTATATATAAGCCCTAAGCCCTATGCATAAGACTTAAGTCTTAAACATAGGTTTATGCATAAGCCTTGAGTCTTATGCATAAGACTTAAGCCTTAAGCATAGGCTTATGCATAGGCCTTAATCATAATCGTTAAGCATAGGCTTATTCATAAACATTAAGCATAAGCTTAAGCCTTATGCATAGGTCTTAAGGCTTATGCATAGCCCTTAAGCATAGACTTATGCATAAGCCTTATGCATAGGGCTTAAGCCTTAAGCATAGGCTTATGCATAGTCTACATAAGCCTTAAGCATAAGCTTATGCATAGGGCTTAAGGCTTAATCATAAGCCTTAAGCATAGGCTTAAGCATAAACTTATGCATAAGGCTTAAGCATAAGCCTTATCCATAGGCTTATTGATAAGCCTTAAGCATAAGCTTATGCATAGGTCTTAAGGCTTAATCATAAGCCTTAAGCATAGGCTTAAGCATAAACTTATGCATAATCCTTAAGCATAAGCTTAAGCCTTATTCATAGGGCTTAAGGCTTATGCATATGCCTTAAGCATAGGCTTATGCATAAGCTCTATGCATAGGCTTATTCATAAGCCTTAAGCATAAGACTTAAGCACAATGCTTATGCATAAGGCTTATACATAGGGCTTAAGGCTTAAGCATAAGTCTTATACATAGGGCTTAAGGCTTAAGCATAAGCCTTGAGTATAAGGATTATGCATAACTTGACCTAACCCTAATCTCGACACCCAAAGAGAACACACGTAGGAGAGGATTGGCCTAAACCCTTGTTAGTTTTTCACTTGAATAAACCTACAAAAAAGAAACATAATAAATTAAAAAGCTAGCTCATTATAGCATAAAGCATTGAAGCTTTCCATGAAAGCTTGGGAGAAAGCAAGAAAGGAAAGGGGCACTTACCGTGGAGAGGAAGAGAGGCTTGATAAAATAGGTTTGATGGAAGAGGTGTGGTGGGAGGAAATACTACTGTGCAGGCGTCCTCTTCGCATGTTCAAGGAGTTGAAGTAGGTAGAAAGGAAAGACTCCCGTCTCGGCAGAGATTTAGGTGGGAGTCCCAGTTTCCAAGTCGTTGTCCCAGCAGCGAAATTTTCCTACTAACTTTGCTTTTAGGCAACGATATTTCACTGCCAAGCAACATTTTTAAAAACGCTGCTCGGCTGCTTTAATCACAGCAGCGAAACCCAGTGTAATTTTTTGTCTGCTAGTTCTGGATAGCTCAAGTATTTTTATACTAACACATAATCTGTTTTGGCCAGGTTTCAAATGTTTGACATTGATCAAGGGCCGGAAGTTGGTTCCAAATCATGGTTGAGAGAAAAAATTTATTGTACGTGTGATCAATGCAAGGGCCAATATATATGACAACATTGTATAACAATTGAGCATGTCCTGATGTATCAGCTTTGTGAGGCATTGGCACGACCAAGTGCAGATGATGACATGGAGGAGAACCATAGAAGAGTGCTAGGTAACATGTCACACCATTCGATGACATCGAGTATATTGTGAAAGGTGGCAAGGCTTCATATGGAAATCATGGCTAAGACTCATCTTTGCTAACCAATGAATGAGGTGCCTCCACCATTTCCACATGAGGAGGAAGCGAATCTAATCATAGACAACATGGTGAATGACTTCTTTGGACAGGAGGTCATAGATGATAGTAAGCAAGCTCCAATGTCACAAGAGGAGGAAAACTTGTATAGAGAGAGGTAAGCACTCCTTTGTATGAGGGATATTTGTACTCCATTCAACAAGCAAATTTTGATCTATTAAACTTACAAAAAACTTATAGATGGAGTGATGCAAGTGTCACAAGTCTTTTTAGGTAAGATCGCCTCATTCTATTCTCTTAAATAGAAAATGTCTCATGTTTTATATACTCTCCTTGCAAATATTTTGATGTATGATTTCTTATGTTATGTTGTAGACTTCTCAAGAATATTCTTTCCCCTCAAAATCTATTACCAAACTCACGAGATGGGTGTCGTAAAATGATCTCTATTCTAGGTGTAGATTAATAAAAAATGCATGCATGTCCCAATGATTGCATGCTATTTAGAGGGATTAATAAAGATGCAACACAATGTCTACAATGTGGAGAGAGCCGCTATAGGGATGATTTGTAAAGAGGAAAAAAATCCGTGGAAGGTGTTAAGACACTTCCCTATCATTCCTCGCATCCAACACATGTTTAAATGTAAGGGGATTGTAGAACTCATGACATGGCATGCCACTCATCACTCAACCAATAAGGAGACAAACTTCCCCAAAAGCTATTGAGACACATCCCTATCATTCCTCCTATCCAACACATGTATGAAAGGGGCTTCTAGAACTCATGTCATGGCATGCTACTCATTGCTCAACACTGATGGCATCATAAGGATTGTAGCTCATTCATCATCATGGCAACATGTGGAGCATCAATGGCCAGAGTTTAAAGATGAGCCCCATCACTTACGTCTTGAATTGGGCATGGATGGTGTTAACCCATTTGGCTTCAATTCCACATCGCGGTCTACTTGGCCTATTTTATTGGTTAATTACAACCTCCCCACATGGGTGGCAATCCAGAAAGCTCATATCATGCTTACTCTCCTTGTCCCAGGAAAGTATAATGTGGTGACCATGGATGTGTAACTTGAGCCTTTGATTGAGGAGCTTGAGAAACTATGGCGAGGTATAAAAGTGCATGATGTTTCAAGGCCAATAAATAGGCGTGAGGCAGAGGTGAAAGGAGTTTTGCTTTAGAAGATGCATGACTATCCCGGGTTCTTAGAGTGCTCAGGTACATACTTGAACCGGATAACTTTAAGTTTTAAGCTTTAAACTTTAACTTAATATCTCTGCCTCTCAATCATCTCAATTTTAAAATAGGTTTGGCAACCTCTAGACATCATTCATGTTCGATTTGTGGACCATTACTTGTTTTGGAAAGACCCTCTATGCTTAAGAAGGGGTGTATGACAAACATCATTGATTTCTCCCTCCTTCACATCCCAAGTATGTGCCCAAGTATGTGCCCAAGTATGTGCCCAAGTATGTGCCACAAGTATGTGCCCAAGTATGTGCCCAAGTATGTGCCCAAGTATGTGCCACATGATTTCTCACCACTTGTGAGTGATGAGAGGTAGAGATTGGTTTGAGGCATGGAGAAGCACCCCCAATCCAATGGGATGTATAGACACTCAATCTTGTTGTTTCGACTTCCATATTGTGACATGAGGATCAATCATCTCTTAGATCCCATGCATATCTTTTAACACTTGGTAAAAGAGATACAAAGGGTGCAAGGAATGACTTACAAAACATTGGATGCCTTTAAAGTTCATGGCCAATTAAAAGTGAGAGTGGTAACATGGTCCTACCAAAGGCACCATGGATATTAACTAAGAAGGAGCACAATAAAGTGAAAAGTGTGATTGCCTCTTTTCGTACACCAACGATTGTAATGCATATTGAAGGGTGCCTTCACAAAGACCAAAAAGAAAGGACAGGTACAATTATATGGCCTCAAGACACATGATTGGCACAAGATATTATAGGTACATAAATATTCACTTATTCATTTTCTCTTTATGGTATAGCTTTGAAATTTGCGCGCGATTTACCCAAGTGTCCACATAAGCATTTTGCCATCTCATCATGCCTTGTCATCATGCCACCTCAACTTAGTTAACAAGGTTGACTCCCTAAAGCCTACATGGCATGCCACATCACATGCATACATGGAATTTCCACGTAATCAAGAATATCCATGTCATATTGCCACCTTAGCACAGTCAACTTGGTTGGCTTTCTGTGCCTACATGGCATGGCACATCATATACATGCATGGCATTGCCACCTCACACTTGAGCATGAGGAATTCCCACGTGGAGGTTCCACGTCACCAACATTTTGACACATGGCGAAATGCATGCCACCTTTCTTGATTTTATTAATACCAAAAAAAAATATTATTAAAATAATTTATTTTTAATAAAAATTTTAAATATAATTATGTAATATAATTTTAAGACTCTCCTCCCAAAAAATAAAAAATTAAATATGATTTTTTTATCAAATAAATATTATTTATTGAACAAAATATATTATTAAAAACATTTTTTATTTTTTAGTCAATTGAATATTAGATATAATTAAATAAGTTCTTACTATTTAAAAAATTAATATTTTTTAAAAATCATTTTTTTGGGAGAAAACTTGGAATATGTATTATAAATGGGTCTAAAATTTTTTTAATATTATTTATTAATCAAATAAATTTTATGTATTATATAAATAAATTTTATATTATACAAATAAATTTTATTTATTAAATAAATAAAAATAATATTTTTAACTTAAAATAATGAATTAATTCATCATTTCTAAAATTGTAATTATCTTTTAATATTTTTCAGTATTTAACCTATGAAATGCTAACTAGCTTGGTATATAGCACAATTTTTTAGTCTCCCTTATTCTTAGAGCTTCATCAACTTTGGAGATAGCTCCATTCCAAGCATATGTTAATCTTATTCTAATATTACTTTAATCTTAATTATCTTCAATTTTATGCTTAATCTCTTTTTTCCTACATCTTAGCATGGGTTCACAAAGTCGTAGGAGTAGAAAAAGTAATAGGCAATGGGATCCCCCAATCCACCTTATTCATGATGAGGAGCAAGCAAGGGTTCACATATGGAAGATAGGAGAAGAAGAGATCATGAGCGCAAAGCAAGGGCTTGATCATTGCAATGCACGGCGGGTTCGAGCATTGCAATGCACAGAGGGTTCAATTGATGAGGTATCATCTCCTCCCCCCACCCATTCTCCATCTCTTCCCCATGAATCCACTCAACCTCCTTCTCCTCATTCTCCCACAATTCTTTCTCCACACTATTTTGAGCACTTTGCCACTCCTCCCTTACGTCTTGCTCATGCGGTTGTCACTCCACGCTCAAGCACCGCCCACGAGGTGGACACTCCTATCTTTGGTGCCTCTCCACCTTTTGGCATGCCCTCCGAGTTTGGCACTTCTCTCTGGGTTGGGTGTTGCCCACCATGAGCCACTCCTCCATTGGGCGTCTCTCCTTGCCTCTCCATCTTTGGGTGCACCATTCAAGCTTGCCACTCCTTTGTCGCGGTAGGCACCTCCCATGCGATTGCCACTCCTCTACTCGGTGCCTCTCCACCCTTGGTGCGGCCCACGAGTTTATCTCACCTGTCTTAGGTGACACCTTTTAGCTCGGCACTCCTCCATCTAGTAGTGTGGCCCATGACCTTCATGCAACTCCTCGATGTGGTACACATGCCCTTCCTACCGACACTCCTCACTTCGACGATGCTAATGACACTGTCGACCATGTGCTTGCCACTCCACCCTCATGTGTTGCTCATGAGGAATCTTCTCATGGGAAATACCTTTCCAGATCTACTGTACAAAACCGTGCCAATGCTATCTTCAACAAGTACTTTGTTTGACTGTAATGTGGCATCACAATCTAGTGTGCTAGATTTGCTACATCACTCGTGCATAGCACAATGTACCGCCACTTCCATGACTTGTAGCCCACATTCAAGGAGGGCCAGTGTTGGTGTGCTACTGAGCTTGAGGTAGTCCTAGAGCACATTCAAGCGTAAGATGCATCCAGATGGATTGGCTGCAAGATGTGCCCTTACAACATTTGTTTCCAGCAGTGTTCTACCAGGTATGCATCACGCCACTTCTCGCATACTTCAACTTCATCACGTCGAGCACTTCATGTAGGGTTTGTGAGGAGAAATAGCTTGGATAGTGGGATTGAGGGTGCTCTATTGGGCTAGTAGTGGCCATGCACCTAGATGTAGTCATTTATTAGGCCCTAAGATGAGGGCAATGATAGAGAGGATTTGGGAGGAGCATTGTCATGCATCACCAAAGTACAAGAAGAAATTACGACATAGGGTTCGTCGTGGTGGGAGTACATAGTGCATTTGGCATGCTTTCTTAAGATGACATAGACAGAGTTGTACTTTGAGTTCAAGTCTACACACCCTAAGATCACCATCAGCCAGCGTTCATTTGAGGCTTGCAAGCCTTGGTTTGTGACACATGGGTAGTCGAGGAGATTATAGCTAGTGGAGCACCGGTGAGTTCATGGAGCACATTTACAACTTCCATTTATGCTAACATACAACATGCTTACGATGCAAGTGGAAAGACCATCAGTTTCATGCCACCCTACAACAGTTTCCTATGGGGTTGCTACCCCTCCACACTCACAAAAATTCACCAACATCTAATGCCGGATGTGGGCGGGACAGTGTGCTATTTTCTACATAATGCCTAGGGGGTCCCCTATGCAAAAAATAGCGGGTTTGTGTGCAACATCATGCTCGTATGGCGTCCGATGGGGGGTGAAACTTTGTGAGTGGGTCCATGGGACTGCTACCCCTCCACTCACAAAAGTCTCACCACCATCGAACTCCAGATGGGTAGGACAGTGTGTTATCACCCGCTATTTTTGCAGTGTGTCCAAGGTGGGTAGGACAGTGTGTTATCACCCGCTATTTTTGCAGTGTGTCCAAGGTGTCCCCTATGCAAAAAAATAGCGGGTTTGGGTGGAACGTCATGCCCGTATGGCGTCCAATGGGGGTGAAACTTTTCAAGTGGGTCCATGGGGGTGAAACTTTTTAAGTGGGTCCGTGGGGCTGATACCCCTCCACTTGCAAGTGGGTCTGTGGGGCTGATACCCCTCCACTCGCAAAGTTTTATCACCATCGAATGCCAGATGGGCGGGATGGTGTGTTACCACCCGCTATTTCTCGCATAGTGCCCAAAGGGTCCCTATGCAAAAAATAGTGGGTTTGGGTAGGACATCACGCGTGTATGGTGTCCAATGTGTATGGTGTCCAATGGGGGTGAAACTTTGCAAGTGGATCCATGGGGCTGCTACCCCTCCACTTGCAAAGTTTCACCACCATTGGACACAAGATGGTGGGTGGGACATTGTGTTGCCACCCAATATTTTTTACATAATCCCCTATGCAATAAATAGCAGGTTTGGGTAGGACGTCACGCCCGTATATGGCATCTCTTGAGGGTGAGACTTTGCAAGTGGGTCCATAAGGCTGCTATCCCTCCACTCATAATATTTCAACCACCATCAAATGCTGGATGGGCGGGATGCTGTGTTTCCACCCGCTATTTTTTTTTGCATAGTGCCCAAGGGGTCCCATATGCAACAAATAGTGGGTTTGGGTGGGACGACGTGCTCGTATGGTGTCCAATGAAGGTGAGACTTTGCGATTGTGTCCATGGAGCTACTACCCCTCCACTTGTAAAGTTTCACCACCATCGAATTCCAGATGGGCGGTACTTTGTGTTGCCACCCACCTCTATTTTTAGTATAGTGCTGCCCAAGGGGTCCCCTATGCACAAAATAGCGGGTTTGGGTAGGAGGTCCACCCATATGGTGTCAGATAGGGGTGAAAATTTACTAATGGATCCATGGGCTTCTACCCCTCCACTTACAAACTTTCACCACCATCAGATGCCGGATGGGCGAGACGGTGTGTTGCCACCCACTATTTTTTCAATTATGCCCAAGGGGTCCCCTATGCAAAAAATAGCAGGTTTTGGTGGGATGTCACACTCGTATGGCATCCGATGGGGGTGAAACTTTACTAGTGGGTCTATGGGGCTTGTACTCCTCCACTCACAAAGTTTCATCACCAAATGCCACCCACTATTTTTAGTGCCTGGCAAGGGGTCCCCTATGCAAAAATAGCGGGTTTCGGTGGAAGGTCACGCCCGTATGGCATCCAATGGGGTGATACTATGCGAGTGGGACCACGGGGCTTCTACCTCTACACTCGCAAAGTTTCACCACCATTGGATGCCAGATGGGCGGGGAGGTGTGTAACCATTTTGCATAATGCCCAAGGGGTCCCCTATGTAACAAATAGTGAGTTTTGGTATAGGACAGCACACCCCTTTGGCGTACGATGGGGGTGAGACTTTGAAAGTGGCTCCATGTGGTTTCTACCCCTCTACTTGCAAAGTTTCAACACATTTAGATGCCACATGGGCGAAACAGTGTGTTGCCACCCGCTATTTTTTGCACTGTGCCCAAGGGGTCCCCCATGCAAAAAAATAGCGGATTTCGGTGCCCATATGGCATTCGATGGGGGTGAAACTTTGCAAGGAGTTCCATGGGTCTTCTAATCCTCCTCTCCCAATATTTAACCACCATCAAATGGGAGGGACGGTTTGTTGCCACACCCGGCTATTTTTTGCATAGTGCCCGCCAAAGGGGTCCCCTATGCAAAACATTGTGGGTTGGGATGGGCCAGAACGCTCGTATGGCGTCCGATGGTGGGTAACACTTTGTGAGTGGGTACGTAGGGCTACTAACCCTCCATTTGCAAAGTTTTACCACCATCGGATGTCGGATGGCGGATGTCGGATGGGCGGGACGGTGTGAGACGCCACACCCGCTATTTTTTGTGTTGTGTCCAAGGGTCCCGTATGCAAACAATTACGGGTTTTCACGGGACATCATACCCATATGGCATCCGATGATGGTGAGACTTTTAGAGTGGGTCCATGGGGCTACTACTCAAAAAGTCTCACTACCATCGGATGCCAGATGGGCAGGACAGTCTGTTGCCACTCGCTATTTGGGGTCCCCTATGCAAAAAATAGCGGGTTTGGGTAGGACAGAATACCCGTTATATGGCCTCCAATGGGGTGAGACTTTGTGAGTGGATCCATGGAGTTGCTACCCCTCCACTAGAAAAGTTTTAGCACCATCAAATGCCAGATGAGAGGGCTAGTGTGTTGCCACCCGCTATTTTTTGCATAGTTCCCAAGGGGTCCCCTATACAAAAAATAACAGGATTGGGTGGGACGTTACGCACATATGGCATCCAATGGGGGTGAAAAGTTGCAAGTGGGTCTATGGGGCTCACCACCATTGCCGGATGGGTGAAACGGTGTGTTGCCACATGCTATTTTTCGCATCGTGCCCAAGGAGTCCCCTATGCAAGAAATAGGGGGTTTGGGTGGGACAGCATGCCGATATGTTGTCCGATGGGGATCAGACTTTGCAAGTGGGTCCATGCAATTTCAACCCCTCCACTCGCAAATTTTCACCACCATCGAATGCCGGATGGGCGGGACGGTGTGTTGCCACCCGCTATATTTTGCATAGTGCCCAAGGGGTCCCCTATGCAAAAAATAACGGGTTTGGGGTGACATCTCACTTAAATGGCATCGGATGGGGGTGAAACTTTTCCAATTGATCAATGGGGTTGCTACCCCTCCACTTGCAAATTTTGACCACCATCAAATGCCAGATAGGCGGGACAGTGTGTTGCCACTCGCTATTTTTTGCATAGTGCCCAAGGGGTCCCCTATGCAAAATAGCGGGTTTGGGTGGGACGTCACACCCGTATAGCATCCGATGGGGTGAGACTTTATGATTGGGTCCATAGGTTTGCTATTCCTCCACTTGCACAAATTTTCACCACACCATCGGACGGTGTGTTGCCAACTAGTTTTTGCATAGTGCCCAAGGGGTCTCCTATGCACCAAATAGCCGGTTTGGGGAGGAGGTCCATGCGTATGGCATCATATGGATATGAAAATTTACGAGTGGTTCCATGGTATTGTTACCCCTCCACTCACAAATTTTCACCCACCATCGGGATGCCGATGGGCAGGACGGTGTGTTGCCACCCTCTATTTTTTGCATTGTGCCCAAGGGGTCCCCTATGGAAAAAAATAGCATGTTTTGATGGGATGCCACACTCGTGTGGCATCCGATGGGGTGAAACTTTACAAGTGGGTCCATGATGGGACTTCTACCCCTCCACTCACAAAGTTTCAGCACCATCGAACGCCAGATGAGCAAGGTAGTGTGTTGCCACCCGCTCTTTTTAGCATAGTGCCCAAGGGGTCCCCCATACAAAAAAATAGAGGGTTTGGGTGGGAGATCACGCCTGTATGGCATCCGATGGGGATGAGACTTTGCAAGTGGTACCATGGGACTGCTACCTCTCCATTTGCAAAGTCTCACCACCATTGGATGCCGGATGGGTGGGACCATGTGTTGCCATTTTGCATAGTGCCCAAGGGGTCCCCTAAGCAAAAAATAACAGGTCTGGGTGGGACAATATGCCCGTTTGGTGCCTGATGAGGGTGATACTTTGCGAGTGGATCCATATGGTTTCTTCCCCTCCACTCACAAATTTTCACCACATTCGGATGCCGGATGGACGGGATAGTGTATTTCCACCTGCTATTTTTTGCATTGTCGATTGCTGGTATGGGTGGGACATCACGCCCATATGGAATCTGATGAGGGTGAGACTTTGCGAGTGGGTCCATGGGATTTCCAACCATCCACTCGCAAAGTTTCACTAGCATCAGATGCCATATGGACGGGATGGTGTGTTGCCACCCGCTATTTTTTGCATAGTGCCCAAGGGGTCCCCATTGCAAAAAATAGCAAGTTTGGGTAGGACGAAACGCCTGTATGGCCTCCGATAGGGGTGGGACTTTGTGAGCACTGGGTCCGTGGGGTTGCTACCTCTCCACTTGTTGCAAAGTTTCACCACCATCAGATGCGGATGAGCGGCGGGCTGATGTGTTGCCACCCGCTATTTTTTACATAGTGCCCAAGGGGTCCCCTATGCAAAAAATAGTGGGTTTGGGTGGGACGTCACGTGCATATGATGTCCGATGCGGGTGAAACTTTTCAAGTGGGTCCACGAAACTACTACCCATTCACTCGCAAAGTTTTACCCCCACCATTGGATTCCGGATGGGCGGGACAGTGTGTTGCCACCTGCTATTTTTTGCATAGTGCCCAAGGGGTCCCCTATGCAAATAATAGCAGGTTTGGGTGGTACGGCACGCCCGTTTGGCATCCGATGGGGTGAGACTTTGTGAGTAGGTCCATGGTTCTTCCCCTCCACTCGTGAATTTTCACCACATTCGGATGTCAGATGGGCGGAACGGTGTGTTGCCACCTGCTATTTTTTGCATTCTTCCCAAGGGGTCCCCTATGCCAAAAAAAAAAATAGCGGGTTTAGGTGGGACATCACGCCGATGGGGGTGAAAATTTGTGTGTGGGTCCATGGGGCTTCTGATCCTCCTCTCACAAAGTTTCACCACCATCGGATGGGGGAACGGAGTGTTTCCACCCGCTTTTTTTTGCATAGTGCCCAAGGGGTCCCCTATGCAAAAAATAGAGGGTTTGGGTAGGACGGAACATTCATATGCATCCGATGGGGGTGAAACTTTGCGAGTGGGTCCATGGGGTTGCTACCCCTCCAATCGTAAATTTTCACCACCATCGGATGTCGTATGGGTAGGATAATGTTTTTTGTGTAGTGCCCAAGGGTCCCCTATGTCAAAAATTACGCATTTGGGTGGGACATCATGCCCATATGGCATCCTATGAGCGTGAGGCTTTGTGAGTGGGTCCATGGGGCTGCTTACCCTCCACTCACAAAGTTTCACCACCATCAGATGTCAGATGGACGAGACGGTGTGTTGCCACCCGCTATTTTTTGTATAGTGTCCAAGGGGTCCCCTATGCAAAAAAACGCAGGTTTGGGTGGGACTGAATGCCCGTATGGCCTCCGATGGGGGTGACACTTTGCGAGTGGGTCCATGTGGTGAGACTCCACTTGCAAAGTTTCACCACCATCGAATGCTAGATGGGCGGGACGGTGTGTTGCCACCTGCTATTTTTTGCATTGTGCCCAAGGGGCCCCCTATGCAAAAAATAGCGGGTTTGGGTGGGACATAACACCTGTATAGCCTCCAATGGGGGTGACACTTTGCGAATGGGTCCATGGGGTTGCTACTCTATCACTCACAAAGTTTCACCACCATCATATGCCTCTGATGAGCGGGCTGGGGTGTTGCCACGAGCTATTTTTTGCATAGTGCCCCAAGGGGTCCCCTATGCAAACAATAGTGGGTTTAGGTAGGATGTCACGTGCATATAGCATCCGATGAGGGTGAAACTTTGTGAGTGGTACCATGGGGCTACTACCTCTCTGCAAATTTTCACCACCATTGGATGCCGAATGGGCGACACGGTGTGATGCCACCCACTATTTTTTGCATAGTGCCCAAGGGGTCCCCTATGCAAAAAATAGCGTGTTTGGGTGGGACAGCACGTCCGTTAGGCATCCACCAATGGGGGTGATACTTTTCAAGTGGGTCCATGTGGTTTCCTCCCCTCCACTCACAAAATTTCACCCCATTCGGATGTTGGATGGACATGACAGTGTGTTACCACCCACTATTTTTTGCATTGTGCCCAAGCGGTCCCCTATGCAAAAAGAATAGCAGGTTTGGGTGGGACATCACGGCCGTATGGTGCTCGATGGGGGTGAAACTGTGTGAGTGGGTCCATGGGGATGCTACCCTTCCAATCATAAATTTTCACCACCATCGGATGCCGGATGGGCAGGACGATGTATTTTGCGTAGTGCCCAAGGGTCCCCTATGCAAACAATTGTGGGTTTGCGTGGGACGTCATGCCCATATTGCATCCGATGAGGGTGATACTTTGTGAGTGGGTCCATGGGACTGATAACCCTCCACTCGCAAAGTTTTACCACCATCGGATGGGTGAGACGGAATTGGATACATTTTCAACCATAAGCAAAAACTGTTTGAAGCACAAACACATACATCACTATGTACAAGTTGCAATTTCCGAGTGGCCCGCATAGAACCATCCTTTGGAAATGCAGAACGCTGCATTTTGCCCAAAATACAGCCTTCACAAACATGTTTCAATAGTGCCTCAAGAGTGGGCAATGAAGCAACCATATCAAATTTCTGCAAACGCAGTAAACTAGCAAAGTTCAGATGACCAAAACGGGCATGCCATAGTTTTGCATCTGAAACTGCCTTTTCATCGAAAATTGCATTTACTGAATCTTCCACACACTTGTCATAAGAATTGAGCCTATACATCCCACGAAACAAGGTGCCAGATACAATAATTTTATCACCAGAAATCAAATCATGAACAGTACATCTGTCGTCCACAAATTTGACTACAAGTCCAAGTGTAGCAAGCGCACAGAGACAGACAATAGATTCTTCTTTATCCCTGGCACATACAAAGCATCTGAAAGTGTGAAAGTGCTGCCATTTGCAGCAGTAAGCATAATTTTACCAATGCCCTTCACTGGGTAAGAAGCATTATTGGCACATGTGACAGTATTCCCATTAGGGACAGCCTCAAGACAAGTGAACATATCACGATGTGAGGTAATGTGCTTTGTAGCACAACTGTCAAAATACCATACATCACAGTCAACAGAAACTGCCAAATATGCATCATGTACAAATGGGTCATATTGGCAATACACGCTAAACGCCCATTATGTATCCTGCACAACATTTGCAGAATCTGCATTTGTAGAAGCATCCGCTATTGTGGCTGCATTTGACTCTTTCTTCTTTGCCTCTTTAGCCTTTAGCTTAGGGCAATTCTTAATGACATGATCAGTTGCTTTACAGTAGTTGCACCTGATCTTTTTCTTGCCTTTATCAAGAGCCTTCTCAGACCTATTGTTGCTACCTGTGGAAGGAGAAGAAGTTGCAGATCTATTAATAGGAGAAGAAACACTGGAAGGGGTTGCCTTATCACTTCTTCTCTGCTGGGCAGCAATAAATGCATGATCAACTGCATGCTGCCTAGCCCTGTTTTGCCTGGACTGCGCTTCTTGTAAGAGCTTGTTGACTAAAGTATCATACTTGATAACATCAGGTCTGTCCTCAGTAACAAGTCTCCACGTGGAAGCAAAAACCTGATATGACTCAGGTAAAGCATCAAGAACAGTCTGCACAAGGGAATGATCAGGAATAATCTCACCTGCAGAAATCAATTGTTCCTTGAGATCTTTAATCTCAGCAAGAAAAACATTCATGTCATCATCTTCCTGCATAATCTTCGATTCTAGCTCTTTAAGCAGGTAAGAGATTTTTGCCTCGTTTACGACCTGCATACAAACCAGCTAGAATATCCCAAGCTTGTTTTGCTATTTTAGCTGAACGAATATGTGGGGTGATGTTACGTTTGACAGAAAGTGCAATCAAGGCATGAGCCTGTGCATCTTTACCATCCCAATGAGCTTGTTCAGCAGTGGGTAAAACAGCAGCAACAGTAGAGCTGCTAGAACCTACAACATCCTCAAACAGATCCTACATCCACAGAACCTGGATGTACATCCATACCCTGCACAATGTTCCACACTCCTTTTGCAACCAAAACATGCTGCATCATGTATGCCCAAAGTGGGTAGTTACTGTCTCCGTCCAATTTATCATCAGCAGCAGAGCAGACAACATGCGAAATACATCATTGCTGTTATCAGCCATGGGTGGCCATTGACTAAAACTGATGCAAAAGCTACCTGTAATGAAGCAAAGACTGAACAGAGAACAACTCGTGCTATGTAGCACGGTCCACAATAGAATACGTATGCCCGTTTTGCAAAAAACTGTACTGTCAAAATTTCTGCAGAAAATGACGAAAACACCTGTGCAGAACTTGCAATGCAAAAACGAAGCCCGAAATGACCTCAGATGCGATTTCTGAGAACGCGAAGTCCTACGCACCGATTTGCAGAGTATAGAGACCTGCAAAGCGCTTTGTGAAAGCTCACCTCAATCGGAGAACGTGAGTCAAAAAGTGCTGGCGGCGTAGCCCTGGGAGCCGATGCCTGCTCTGATACCAATTATTAGAATTAGGGTTGCAAGAAAGCACACAAAGCTTGGAGAAGAAGAAGCAAGAATGCACACAACACACAATGTATTAGATTGTGTCAATGTACAAAAGATAAGTTAGCCCTAGAATGATGGGCGTATATACAAGCCGGGGAAAAAAACCTCCTAAAGAGGGAAAAAGTACCCCAGCGGTCCTAAGTGTGTTCACACACATCACTGCCTATATATATGGCAACACCCCTATAAAAAAAATAATGGGTTTGTGTGGGACGTCACACCCGTATGGAATCTGATGGGAGTGAAACTTTTCTAGTGGGTCCATGGGAATACTACCCCTGCACTTGCATGTTTTATCACCATCGAATGCCGGATAGGCGAGACAATATGTTTCCACCCACTATTTGTTGCATAGTGCCCAAGGGGTCCCCTATGCAAAAATAGCGGGTTTGGGTGGGACGTCACACCCATATGACCGATGGGGTGAGAATTTATGATTAGATCCATGGGGTTACTATTCCTCCACTCAAAAAGTTTCACCATTATTGGATGCCAAATGGGTGGGACGATGTGTTGCCACTCGTTACTCCATAGTGCCCAAGGGGTCCCCTATGCAAAAAATAGTGAATTCTGGTGGGACGCCATGCTCCTATGGTGTCTGATATGGGGGTGAGAATTTGCGACTGGGTCCATGGGGTGGTTACCCCTCTACTTGCAAAGTTTCACCACCATCCAATGCCAGATGGGCAAAACGGTGTATTGCCACCCGTTATTTTTTGCATAGTGCCCTATGAAAAAAATAGTGGGTTTGGGTGGGACACTACGCCCGTATGGTGTCCGATGGGGGTGAGAATTTTCAAGTGGGTCCATGGGGTTTCAATCCCTCCACTTACAAAGTTTCACCACCACATCGGATGCCAAATGGGCACGACGGTGTGTTGCCACCTGTTATTTTTTGCATAGTGCCCAAGGGATCCCCTATGCAAAAAATAGCGGGTTTGGGTGGGATATCACGCTCGTATTGCATCCAATGGTAGTAAAACTTTGCAAGTACTTGCAAAGTTTCACCTGTTGTCACCCGCTATTTTTTGCATAGTGCCCAAGGGGTCCCCTATGCAAAAATAGCCGGTTTGGGTAGTATGTCACACTTGTATGATGCTCGTATGGAGAGGCTTTGAAGCATGACTTGTCCCCCACATTAACATGCCTCTTTGTTCCTTGGTGAGAAAGTGCCCACATCGAGTGGTGAAAGGGGATGGGTGACCCGAAAGAACCAAAATACATGCATTTAACGTGTTTGCCTTTGATACATACATAGCTACCACATGAGGAAGGCTAAGGCTCGTGCGCATCCCCCCACGTTTGAGAGTTGATGTTCTCTGCCCACAAGCTTTCAGGGAGGGATGTGCATCCACTTGTGCATTTGCAACAATGTTCTCATCCTTTTATGCCTCTCCAAAGATGACGTATGGTCTCTCTCCTCAAATTTTACAAATCTAAATCCATAGGATTTTTCCTTATTGAAAACAAAAAATATCGATGGAGGTAAATCCCTCATTAGTGCAAAAATTTGGGAGCTCTGAATTTTCAAAGCTAGGAGAGTCATTAGAGCTAGAGCCATTGTGATAACTACGAATATACATTTTCTACTTCATTTGGCACCAAAATGTTTTTTGCATTTCATTTATTAATTTCTCTCCCTCGGCTCTTAAAATCTGTGCAATTAAAGTATGTTTCATTAAAGGTCTATTTAGGAATGAATCAAGAACAATCTTTCAAATATTTCTCTTTAGAATCCAATCGTGAGGATAGGCATGCATGCTCTCTTGTGTGTTCCTCTCACGCAAGCGACTAATCTCTATATATCTCTGTCTCTCTTACCCTATGCAATGAGTGAACCTTCATGGCCACTCCCTTGCTACCAATGAGTCTCAGACCCATGTGTGTAGATCGAAGGTTGTGTTGTCTTTTGTGAAAGATTGAAGGGGGGAGAAAAAACTCTTTTTCAAGGGGCTATCACAGGGAAGAGGGAGAGGCATGAGACAAGCATCTCTTGCTTAGCAAGAGGAGAAAGGGGAGGGAGGAGGGAGGGGTGGAGGTGCCTTTTTCAACCTTAGGATTAATTAATTAAGTGCCTTTCTCAGCCTTCATATTAAGACATATTTGTACATGGACTAAAGCTCAAAAAAAGAAGTGGGGCTTACCTGGGCGATAGGAACACTCTGGGCCCACAACAACTCGACCGAGATGATCAGTAGCTTGATCGCGATCCATCAAAAAGGCAACATCAACTCGTTCAAAGGTGAGAAAAAGGGGGAGATAACGTAAGGCAAGATACATAAATAATGAAAGTATGTGGAAAGTTTGGGAATTTTAGGGTACTAATATCTTGGACAAGATACGTGGCCACCAACATTCATTTTCACTCTCACGCGATAAATATGAATTCAATTTCCATTTTCGTACATCTCACCCAAGATATATTAAATAATTTCCATTTCTTTACTGTGAAATATTTTTCTTCATTACCATATCTCGCCCGAGATGTGGTAATTCAATTTCACGCATATTTTAATTCATTTTTGGTATCTTGCCCGAGATATGGTAATTCAATTTCATGCATATTTTATTTCATTTTTGGTATCTCGCTCGAGATATGTTAAATAAATTTTCGTTTCTTGCCCTTGAAATATTTTTCTTCATTTTACCATATGTCGCCCGAGATATGGTAATTCAATTTCATGCATATATTAATTCATTTTTGGTATCTCGCTCGAGATGCCAAAAATGAATTTTTGTTTCTTGGTTTTGAAATATTTTCCTCATTACCATATCTCACCCGAGATATGGTAAATCAATTTCACGCATATATTAATGTAATTTCATTTTGAGTATCTCACCTGAGATATATTAAATAAATTTATGTCTCTCACCTGAGAATTATTTTCTCAAATTGCATATCTCGCCCAAGAAAGGTAAATCAATTTCACGCATATATTAATCCAATTTCATTTTCGGTATCTTGCTTGAGATATATTAAATAAATTTTCATATCTTGCCCGAGAAACATTTTCTCAATTTTTACATCTCGCCTGAGATATAAATATACATAGTGAGCTGGCGTGGCACCATGATTGGGTAATCTAGTCAGCAAATCCACCTATCTCGCCTGAGATACGTTAAGATACTGACTAGATTGCCCATCATGATGCCATGTATCTTGCTCAAGATATAGCGTGGAAAATCTACTCGAACCTATGTGGCCACCACATATCTCGAGCGGGATATGTGACCATGGAAGCTTGGCAATGTGTGCTTAGTACTTTTTAACTCACACGAGATACCCCAAACACGGATTCGGGAAGCTAAAAAAAGCTCCACTTCTTTCCAAACTGCCCCGAAGTAGCCATCTTATCATGATACTACCCTAGAATCAACACTGCTAGTAGCGAGAATTCGGAATGGTCTTGGTGCAGAAGAATCACCATGTATGCCACAACCGAGATGTGCTATAGGCGCATCAAAATGTTGTGCCACATAGTCGATAACCATGTGCCCAAAGTGGCATAGAATGCACCCATAAGAAAATGTCTCGGCCCCAAAGAATATAGGCTCGTGTAGACACCTGTGGTGGGAGATAAAAGAACATATCTTGCAGTCGGCGTCATGCAAGATCAAGTGTGAACCAATTCCGTCATCCACTAAAGCACCACTCAAACAATCGAAGGCATGATCCACTGCATCGATGTGAGTAGAAGCATGATTTGAACCATGCACTACATCCTCAAGTGCAAGGTCCTCTATGGGTGTGTGATCCATCCAGATTCCAGATAGAAGCATGATCAACAGGATCATTGTAGAACTGATCATCACACTGGAGATGGATAGAGTGTCTACACATGAGAGGTAAGTAGAGTCACAAACCTCGAAATCTCCAACATCACTAAGGTCACCTCTATAGGAATGATCTATACCATCAAATGAAAAACTCTCTAGATCCATATGCATAATCTTCTCTCTCCTACAAGGTCTCACCTCACAAAATTGTTACAGGTATATATTTTATCATATTTTTGATGAATTAATAATCGTAGAAAAATATGCTTAATTTAATTTGTATAGGATTCAGCTTAATGGAATGTGTGAATGTGCACAAGATTATTATATGTGCAAATGTGCACAAAGTTAATTTTATGTAACAAGGCCCATTAGCAATTATATTTGGGTAAAGGTTTTTATATGTACAAGTTAAAAATATGTAAAGCAATACCCCAAAAGTGGGAAAAGCAAGCCCAATTTAAACACTCAACTATTAATAGCTCCTTGGGCTATTTTTATGAATAGCATTCTCTAAATGCTCATGTCATGAAAGTGGAGCTACATGGCATGGAGGGGGGGGGAGAGATTGCACCCAATCTTGTCTTAATGGTGATGTTATTCTATTTTCCTTGTCTTGTAATATGATATGTTATTTATTTTTAAATTTAATTCAAGTCTTTGTTTCAATTTTGATGCATTTTATGAGTTTTTAATTATTTCTTCAAGAAGTACAAAAGGGTCTTGTGACAGTGGTATCAAAGCTTTGGTTTAATTTAATCTTCTTGAAGCTGGTCAAAGACTTGTGGACAAAGAGGTGAAAGAGACAAAGGCACAGGTGATTTTGGTAATTTTTTCAATTTAATTTGAAGAAGAATAAGTTTATGTTTATGTATGGTTGAAAGAAGGCTTGTCTTTAACCATTGGACAATAAATCCCCATCAATCTATTGTCCAAAAGATAAAGCAAGGTAAAAAACCATTAGTGGGTTTCTGAAAACCACGAAACCACCTTTAATCTCACTAATCCTCTTCATAATCTGTCTATACCAATCGAATCAGCAAGGGAAGGAGCATAGAGAGCCATAGCAAGACAAGGGAAGGAGCATAGAGAGCCATAGCAAGATCGCTAAACCACTGCAACAATAGGAAATCCATCATGAGAAGGGATGAGATTACGAGGATTGATGAATAATGTCAAGGAGAATGTTTCTTATGCGTAGTTGATTTTTCCATTTTGATACATTGAGAAAAATACATTTATAATGTTGAATTTATTAAAGCCTAAAGGCTTTACCCTAGCCCCAATTTTTGGGACACTCTATTTTTGTTGTGAAAGAGTGTCGTGCTCTCTAAAAGCACACTTTGTATATTTTTGGGAGCTATGGCCTATTTTTGGTTGAAAGCTAATAAAAATACTCTTGTGTGGGGGAAGGCCACACACAAGGGGGGGGAAGATTGCACCCAGCGTGTTTGTCTTGAAGCTAAGTATTATGTTTGCTATGCTTTTGTTCAATTTATTTGATTTTGTTGAAACCTGCAAAGCATGTGTTTTCATAGTTGAATTTATGTGTTGACTTTCTCAAGTGTTCCACAAGGTATCCTAGAGAACGATTCCGTTTTCAGCTCAACTAATAGCTCCTTGGGCTATTTTTATGAATAGCATTCTCTAAATGCTCATGTCCTGGAAGTGGAGCTACACGGCATGGGGGGGGGAGATTGCACCCAATCTTGTCTTAATGGTGATGTTATTCTATTTCCCTTGTCTTGTAATATGATATGTTATTTATTTTTAAATTTAATTCAAGTCTTTGTTTCAATTTTGATGTATTTTATGAGTTTTTAATTATTTCTTCAAGAAGTACAAAAGGGTCTTGTGAGACAGTGGTATCAAAGCTTTGGTTTAATTTAATCTTCTTGAAGCTGGTCAAAGACTTGTGGACAAAGAGGTGAAAGAGACAAAAGCAAGGTGATTTTGATAATTTTTTAGGTGATTTTGGTAATTTTTTCAATTTAATTTGAAGAAGAATACGTTTATGTTTATGTATGGTTGAAAGAAGGCATGTCTTTAACCATTGGACAACAAATCCCCATCAATCTATTGTCCAAAGGATAAAGCAAGGTGAAAAACCATTAGTGGGTTTTTGAAAACCACAAAACCACCTTTAATCTCACTAATCCTCTTCATAAGAGCCATAGCAAGATCGCTAAACCACTGCAACAATAGGAAATCCATCATGAAGGGATGAGAATTGTGCAGCGATTTTTTTTTTCAAAATTACTTTTTGGCTTTTCTTTTCTCTCCTCAGTTGAGCGATGAGCGCTAATTTCTTTTACCAAAGCTTGTGAGCAAGCTTAAAATATTATATATATATATATATATATACCTTCATTTTTTTAATTTTCCTTCACCAGTTCCTTGGCAACGACGGCCACCTCAACTCGCAGACCCGGCGAGGGCGAATTTCTTTTTTTTCTTCCTTCACGCTGCGCCGCGTTTGATGGGTGAAGCTATTTAATCTTTATTAAAAGCTTACTAAAGCTTTGATAAAATCTTAGTTTAAGCTCAGTTTATATATATATATATATATATATATGAAAGCCTTGTTATTTTCTCTCTCTGTGCTAAACCGAGGGAATGTTATGGAAATATGCATTAAAGCTTATTACCTTAAAAGCTTATTACATTAAAGCTTCTCCATTAAAGTTCTAAGCTATAAAGTTGTAAAGCTTTACAAGCTATAAAGTCAGCTTTTAGAAAGCTTCAAATCTCTACTTTCCTTCATTAAACATTTGTTTAAAATAATAATATTATTATTATTATTTTCAATAATTAGCTTTCAAAAAAAAGCTTTCTATTAAATCTTCTACTCTTTTTATTGTTTGAAACATATATGTGTGTGTGTGTGTACATATGTATGTATATATGTATGTATGTATGTATATATAACATGAGTTTTTAAACCTTAAAGTTTCATATTACAATCTCTTTAAACTAAATTCAAAGGCTTTCAAATGTTTTTATCTACTATATTTTATCTAACTTAAATCTCCCATGCTTATACTATTATTATTTCTCTCACAAAATGCCGAAGTTGCTCCAAGACCTTCCTTCAAGACTTAGAAGAGACCCTAAATTTTTTGTTCCAGTCTAATTATTTTTGTGATGCAAAGATTACAATATTTTTAGGATATCTACAACAATGTGCGAAACTTCAAGAGTTTTCATATTTTTATGATATTTGAACACCACTTTTATTGTTTTATTCTCAACTGATCATACCTTGAGGTAAATTTTTCGTATCCGTGAGTATTAATTACATCAATAATATCTACATTTGTTTATCGAACACTTTACCATGTAGATGTTCTTCCCCAACATCATATGAGTACGTATTCAACCCATTCATTAATTGCATTATGTGTTTAAAATTGACACTAATTAATTCAAGATATATGAATCCTAGAACTTCTTTTAGATTGTTTGGTACCATGTAGCATGTGCAATAATATTTCTTTTTCAGAATGATTCCAGCACTCCCAAGTAAGTTCCTCCATTTTTCATAAATTAAAACATCACACATGCTTACAATATTTATGACCTTTTTAATAATGTATTTTGTAGCAAAACTATTCAACACTTGCAAGTAAGTTGCTATCCTCCATAACTTAGTAAATAATAATGCTTAATTTAATTATACATAGAGTTTCAAATCATCTATTCTATACCTTACGTGGCTTGCGCTGTCGAGACGGCCACGTGTCAACTTCTTTTGCATATGCGCTACTAAGTGCTTTCTCTTCTCTAGGCCACCAGGTCCACACCACCTTTGCTCGACTGCCACCACGTCCATGCCGCCCCTATTCGATGCTGGGCGACCGTTTTGCAGAGGAGGTTGCAGGTGTTGCAGGTGTCGCCGCCCCTATTCGATGTGGTCCGCTCCTCTCCTATTCGCGGCTTGCGCTGTGCCCAGCAAGCTCTTCACGTCCTTTTTTGCCAACTCGCGGGGCTTGCCCTGTGTCCAACTCGCGGCTTGCGCTATGTCCCTTGGTGAGCATCTCTCTCTCTCTCTCTCTCTCTCTCTCTCTCTCTCTCTCTCTCTCTCTCTCTCTCTCTCTCTCTCTCTCTCACTGTGTTGTGCACTTTGGGAAGCGTGGACGTGTAGGCTGTTGGAAGTGTCGCGATGAGCTCTCCTTGGCTAGTGTCCAACGAGATCTCTGCCCCCTGGTGAGCATCTCTCTCTCTCTCTCTCTCTCTCTCTCTCTC
>NC_141109.1:8707500-8745000 GCF_041138505.1 Cibotium barometz
GGGGTATAGGCTACCGAGGAGAGATAATCCAGTTGTCCGAAGATTGTTTTAAAGCCGTGTTCAGGTGTGTTAAGATTGTCATCATTTTATGGGTTTGTAATGTTAGATGTATATTTATATGCCAAGTTTGGTGCTTTAGAAGCTTCTATATGGATATATATGGGAATCATGATGTGTTTATATAGAAGGTTGGCAAGTTGAGGACGATGTATACATATATGTATGAGTGTGAACAATATCTATGGATATTATGGGTGCGTGCACATACACAGACACATATTTACATGTGTGTATGTGACATGCACACATGCGTTCATAGGTGCACACACACATACACATATCTTCCAGTTGTAGCATGTATGGTTTCAATGGATTACACGTACACGTACACATACGTACACGTATACATACGTACATGTACATACATACGTACATACATATATACATATCTTCCAGTTGTAGTATGTATGGTTTCAATGGATTACATGTACACATATACATACGTACATGTACATACATACATACATCTTTATGTGTGTTTGTGTGTAACTCGATGTGCCTAGCTTCCAAATGGAAAGGAAGGGTGATTTTACACATATTTCTTTTGCCTGTAACTACATGGAAAATGCTTCCTGCCCGTCGGAGAGACAGGTCGCCACACTAGTACTACCATAAGTTCTATTTCTTATAAGGTCATAATTTAATATAATCCTAGTTAGGTTTGGAAGAATAATTAGATTGTAATCCATTTGCATTGTTTCTCATTTTTCTCAACGTAGAGCATCATTACAATGGAATATATATAAAAGGTACGACTTCCTTATGCTTAAGTTTCATGTTTATTATTCAAGTCTATTCCAATTTCAAATGTAAATTAATCTTTCATCACCTAGACTTGTTCACTTAATCAAGATTGTTAGAATTGTTACTAGTCATTCATATTTAATTTTTGCTTAAACTTTTGAAAAATCAATTTTATCCACTCTTCATTTATAATCTCACATCCTCGCAACAACTTTTCAACTTAAGGTTAGTATTTCCTATCCTTATATCCATAACCAATTTAAATTTTATTCTTATGGTGTTAAGTTTCTGTTTAATAACTTTATATACCCTATCCATAGAAGTAATAACGATTCACATCTCTTTCGAGTGTTAATATTGTTTTTGACATATTATTTCAATTACACTACAACGATGGAGATATGTATATATTCACTTCCTTTTATACAACTTTTCCATAACTATTTCGATAATATTTTTCCAACCTAAGAACCTAATTAATAAACCATAGATTCAACAGTAAGATTAGTTCAAGTCGAGTAACTTAAATAAAATTTCTAGATAGAGAAAATTTGTGTCGGAATTTAAGTTTCAGAGGGAATTGGCCACTCCACCCTCAAACTTCTATTCTGAAGGAAGTGATGTACAGAATCAATCTGGTGGTATGGGACATCAAATTGGTTTCATATACTTGCTCCAGACGCATTTATGTCTTTTATGTTTTACCATCCTATGTGTGTAAGTGCAACGCGCCTACTATGTGGTATGGGACACTTAGACTCATCTTACATACATTCATTTGATTGGTTCATTGCATATGCATTATGTGTAGATCTAGTCTTCCACACCAATCATAAAGCCATCCTCTCATGGATTTATGCAACTGTATATCGGGGACGCCCGTATATGGCATGCTTGTGGGCCTCCACTGTTTGTTTCAGTTGGTTTGTATGAAGGGGTGATTCCCAGGTTACTTACACCTCGAAAACATGTGTGTGACTACTATTTGAATACTTATGGGTTGTCTATATCTCAAGACGATGTTAGGATCAATTGATGTCTTTAATTAATTATTTAACCAACGTGGACAGTGTTTGAGTATAGCCAACGAGAAGTGTGAGGGTACCAATTGAGGTGTCGCACTGCATGAGATGTGTGAGGGTCCCGATTGAGGTGTCGCACTATACGAGGGTACCGATTGAGGTGTTGTATGGCTGGCGGTGGTGTGAAGATGATGATTATTTTCCTTTTATGAATCATGTATTAGACTTTTTGTGCATATTATTTTTTGATTTGATGGTGATGATCAGTGTGACGATCACCACTTTAGGTGTCGCACGAGTTTTTCTTGTTGGTATTCCATGTCCATAAGAACCTCTGAAGCATGCCTTTGTGCCTCTGAGCCATGTTCGGACCTCTGAGTTTACCTTGCAGGTTATGACATCAATAATATTATTCTCTCGACATTTTTCTTACACAACTGAGGATAGTTGTTTCCTCAAACGGGAGGACTGTTACATGTATATATTTTATCATATTTTTAATGAATTAATAATCGTAGAAAAATATGCTTAATTTAATTTGTGCAGGATTCAGCTTAATGGAATGTGCGAATGTGCACAAGATTATTATATGTGCAAATGTGCACAAAGTTAATTTTATATAACAAGGCCCCTTAGCAATTATACTTGGGCAAAGGTTTTTATATATACAAGCCTTAGGGATTTTGATATGGTTAAAAATATGTAAAGCAATACCCCAAAAGTGGGAAAAGCAAGCCCAATTTGTACGCTCAACTATTAATAGCTCCTTGGGCTATTTTTATGAATAGAATTCTCTAAATACTCATGTCGTGGAAGTGGAGCTACACGGCATAGGGGGGGAGATTGCACCCAATCTTGTCTTGATGGTCATGTTATTCTATTTCCCTTGCCTTGTGTTATACTATGTTATTTATTTTTCAATTTAATTCAAGTCTTTGTTTTAATTTTGATGTATTTTATGAGTTTTTAATTATTTCTTCAAGAAAGTACAAAAGGGTCCCGTGACAAAAATCATCACTATGCTCATGTGTGATGTTTAACTGCCCAAATATATGCACTAAACCCAAGTGAATGTTGCCAGATATGCTATGAGAGCTAGGAGAAGAGATAGAGTCATAGATATCCCCATGAATAGAAGACCTAAAAGAATAGCCTGACTCATCTAGCACTAGAAACTCAAGTCCAGCATGGATTAAGGAAGCTTGAGAGATTAACATTGGAAAGTAAAGTGTAATGATAGTCCAAAGACTCCAAAGGTTCGAAGCTACAATAGTCGTAGAGCACATGCCTTACATAGTCCCAAGGCCCATGTGCCCTAATCTCACATGTAAATAACCCTAAGCCCATGTGCCTAGGCCCATCCCATGTGCACGTGCATCCTAAAAATACTTTATTAAATTTTTTTTGTTAGGAAGAGGGCTAGGTTTTTTTTGTGGGAGGAAGGAGGGTGCCAAGGTGGTCATGGGGGACATCGTGAAACAATGGAGGACATTGTTATTTATTTTTCAATGTTTTTTCTCTTTATAATATTTATTTGAGCTATTTCAAAGCAAGTAATACTTGGGTTGTTTGCGCCTTATTGTTTCAGGTTTTGATTAGGAAAAAATACATAAATTTGTATTTGCATTGGCGAAGAAATTTTACAATTGTTGGAGGCATATTTTTGGCTTGCCTTTATAAAAGGCAGGAGCAAGGCAATGCTTAAAGAACAGTGCATAATAGTGTGGATAAAGTGGAAAAAAAGATTTAAAAAAAATATCTTCCATCGTTCAAGGTGAAAGATAGGTTTTGGGTTCTATAGAGAAGCGAGGGGGAGGGTGAGTATTGAACTCGCGACCTGAGCTTCAGGATCTTGCGGGGCTGGTAGAATTGTTGAACCACGCGGAAGGCAAATCCACGGGCTCAAAACCACCGTCAACCTTCTAAACGCTTCGTTTCTCTCTCCCAAAACCCTAGCTACCTCAGCTGCAGCAGCTTCTTTTCTTGTGTCTCCATCGCCGATCTCTGATCACCTGGTTCTCTTGGGCTACTATATCATGGAAGCAGCCGCAGGCGACGAAGGTTGTGCAATGGCCGCCGTGTCTCAGCCCCGCAAGATCCTGGTTGCTGTGGACGAGAGCGATAAAAGCATCTTCTCCCTCTCGTGGGCCGTCGACAACCTGATCCTGCCATGCAGCGACGGCGGCAAGTGCTCCGACATTATCAAGCTCCTGCATGTTCAAACTCCGGCGCAGGTCTTAGTGGGACCTGTAGGCCCTGGTAAGCTCACCCACCTGCATGTTTAGGTTTTAATTAAGGAAGTTTTTCATTATAATTAGCGCAGTATCATTCTAATTATTTATTTCTCCTCCTGCAGGTTTTTACATCACACCGGAAATACTTGAATCCTTGAGGAAGAATCAAGAAGAGATCTCAAAGAAAGTTCTGTGTCGTGCAAAAGCCATTTGTGATGAGAAGCATGTAAGTGGCCTGATGATGCATTTTTCTTTCTTCATGGAGTAGAGGATTGTTTTACAACTAGCTTTCCTCCCCATTTTCTCTTGGGCCATCTACAGATCGCCCATTTCATGGACAATCTACATAGCTAGGCCTACAGAGCTCGGCCTGGAAGATGGACTTCGCCCATCTGTTTTTTCTTTTGTGAGCTAAAAGTTAACAAAGTCTAGCAGGCATGGGCAGCTATGCGTAAAGGCTCTGAGACGCATAGGTGTTCGACTGTGCAGATTTCCATTGCCGCACTCGTGTGTGTGTGTGTGTGAGAGAGAGAGAGAGAGAGAGAGAGTATCACGTCTTCAAGAGAGATAATGTCTTGAGAGGAGAGACAGACAGAGAGAGCTGATCATGTCTACAAGAGAGAAAATAATGCCTTCAAAGGGGGTTGGGGGGGTAGAGAGAGAGAGAGAGAGCTGCACTCCGCGCGACTCATGTCCTCAGAAGGGACGGAGGGTGGGAGCGCTGCACTCAGTAGATCGTGAATAGATCGTGACTCGTTTCTTCAAGAGATATCACCTCTTGAGAGGAGGGAGGAAGAGAGAGGGGCTGCACTCATGACTCATGTATGAGATGAGAGAGAGAGAGAGAGAGAGAGAGAGAGAGGTAAGAGATTCGTGGCTCATGTAAGAGAGATCATGTCTCCAAGAGAGACAGAGATCAATCATGGCGAGAGAGAGACAGAGAGAGAGAGGAGCTGAATTGCCTTCACATGCAATTTGTCACATGTTTTATTTTGAACTTCGGACATCTCCAAAACATCATTGAGATGACAAGTAATAATTGGAGTCAAAAAGAGTAGCCTCTCTTCAACTCTGTCTAATATTTCTAATGGAAAAGTGTACACATTACATACATATGCTTAAGAAGAGTTTTTTTCTCTTTGCATATAATTACAGGGATTAATGGGAAAGGAGTGGTGTGTGGGTTTTTTTGTATGCAGCTGAATACCGAGACAATGGTTGCACTTGGAGATGCTAGGGATGCTATATGCGAAGCGGTTGAGAAGTTTCACCCAGATTTCTTGGTTATTGGTAGTCGCGGCTACGGTGCTATAAAAAGGTACTAGTTTAGTGACTAGTATAGTGATCCGTGGGTTGCCACTTCCCCTCACGAGCGGGGGACTATTCTAGAGCTGCCACGTGGCCGACGAGCCCTCGCTCGGCTATGTGGTAGCTCCAGAATAGTGTGGATGCTATTGTTTTGATATCAAGGCTCCGTCAAGGACAGGAGCAGTCAGAGGCACCATCCATGCCATCTTATCAACATGCCTTGGCTACCTGCAGATGCCATCAATCCCATCGATTTCTAAACTGTTGAGTAGTCGTAATATGAATATCCGAGCTAGAATCTGACATGTCAAAATGAGTTTGATCTGCAGCTGCCTGTCAATATCCGAGCTAGAATCATGTCAAAATGAGTTTGATCTGCATGTATGCATATCTTTGGGAAACCCTTTTGCAGATGTCTATGTGTCCTACACTCATTCATTGTTCTCTGACTCCCTCTCTCCTTGATGGATGGGAAAGGCCTCCTTGTGGCCTTTCCCTACGCCATGACAAGTTTAAGTTTCTCAAGTTCTTGATTATTAGTAGGAAAGGTTACAATGTATCATTCATTGTTTTGATATGAAGGTTCCATGATAAGTTTTATCCTTTTTTGATCGTATGCACTAATAAGACTTGCATTTGCAGAGCATTTCTTGGGAGTGTTAGTGATTATTGCGCTCACAACGCAAAGTGTCCTGTGGTAATTGTAAAGAAGCCATAAATTGATGAAGACCTTGTTACAACACAATGAGAAGCCCTTGTGTGTATGGGATAAAGGTTTGTAAAGATTGTGGTGAAGGGTTATTGTAAACTTTGGTACTTTTATGAAAGGGTTATTGTAAACTTTGATACTTTTATGAAGCCTAAAGATTGTGGTGTCAAAAGGGCTATTGTAAACTTTGGTACTTATATGAAGCCTACAATAATGTATATGTGAAAAGGGTTTTTGTAAAGTCTACATTAATATATAATAATATATATGTCTAAGGGTTTTTCTAGACTTCAGTAAGACATGAAATAAATGTGTCCATTTTCTTTCCATACTAAGGCACGTAGCATACCAAAATTTGGTCCTACAAAGTTGTAAATATTTTGAAACACCATGAAAATGGAAATGAAATTATAAGGGACAATTTCGTGTGGCGGCTTAGGCATCTTCTTGTGTTGAAAATGTGGTGCACAAACATGTGTGCATGTCAAGCCATGTAGGTTTATGTCATTTCCATTATGAAACCTTTGAATTATTTTTTGATTCATGTTGGCTAGTTTTGATCAACTCTTTTTTGCATGCATATTACCTCGTATGATCAATGCCCATGGGATGACTTCTCTTGGGCATAGCTATCAGTTGTTTTTTTAAGAAAGGGGGCTAGTTGTATACATTCAACACTTAGAGAAACCTTAAAGACAAAGCATTTATTAGTATGGGAACACTTATGGAAACCTTAAAGACAAAGTAACATGTGTGTATTGGACTAGAAGGTTAAAATGTTACTAGTTTTTTGTCAATATTTTTGCAACACCATGAAAATGGAAATGAAATGGTAGCATAAATGTGGAAGTGAAATGATCAAAGGGGGGAGAGAGAGAGAGAGAGAGAGAGAGAGAGAGAGAGAGAGGAGAACAACTTTGTGTGCCACCTTAGGCATCTTCTTGTAAATGTTATTGGCAAAACCTAAAAGTGGAATTAAAGAGAGAACACAATAATGGGATTGAAATGATTATGGAGGTGTGTGTGTGTGTGTGTGTGTTTGAGAGAGAGAGAGAGAGAGAGAGAGAGAGAGTAGAAAGTTTACTTTCCTCTTGAATTTATGTAAATGTTTTGCAACATTGATAGCATAAATTAGAAAATGAAATGATTAGAGGAGAGAGAGAGAGAGAGAGAGAGAGAGGAGAGATTTTTAAGCAAAAGTAATAGAGCCTTTCAAGCGAAGGGAATTGAAAAGGGCATTTTTGTTTAATAAGAATAGATTAGAGGTATTATTTTTGTGCTTTGATGCTCTATGTTTCTTTATTTTCATAGTATCACTTTGCTTTTCATTACTAATGGCATCGTCAAATGCATTTAACCCCACACACAAGAGTGACTTGTCTTTGAAAGGATAATGCATTTTTTCAAAGTAAGAAAGACATATTTCTAGCTCTCTCATTGTATGGCATCTCGACTTACGGCGGCAAGGATAACATAGATTTTTAGATTATCAAGGCAAGAAAAAGTAAAATTTGCTTTTGTACATGCTCCAATGTTAAAAAATACAAATACATCACACAATACAATGTTAAATAATACGAATGCATCACACAATACAATGATTACCAAAAAAAAATGTAGATTGTAGTTTTAAAAAACTCATAACAATTTTTTTTTGCATTTACTAGTTGAAAGACTTAGTAAAAATAGGTGAAGAAAAATATTATATTACACCAAACCAAAAAAAAAGACTTAAAAATGTGAATGTTTCTTAGTAGAGTGGGCCTATTGTAGTGTCATTTCCTTCACTATTTTTGTTACACTTTTGTTGGGAATGCATTATTCACTTTTTGCCTAGGAATAATCGGCTAAATCTTTCTCTTTGAGCATATATGCCATAGTGCTATGGGGTATAAGGGGATGAATGCCTCTTTATTTAACACTCTTAATGGTAGGCAAAAAAATCTTTTGACATGAGGCTTCGTAAGTTTCGAACTTCTTCAACTCCTGCCTTATTATCCAAAAGCCTCAATGTTACATGTCTTGTACTACATGCCATGTAATGATAAGATTCCCTACATGTGGTGTGAATATATGAAAAAGCTAGAGGTCTAAACCAATGTTTGAGGTGGCTAATGTGAAGAGAAAGGACCTAGGGTGGGGCTTCATACACCACCTTTGTATAAATGAATACCAACATATAAAAGTACAAGCAGTTACATTTTATGGAAGCTTGCAATAGAATATAAGATTTATTGAATTTTTAACACTTATGGAAATCTTAAAAGACAAAGAATTTTATTAGGATGGGAACACTTATGGAAACCTTAAAGATAAAGCAATTTCATTACAACAACTTCTCAAGTTCCTTGCAAAAAATTGGAAAGTACTCTAGATTTTAGCCCATTGTAATCTTCAACATTTTGTATTTTTTCAATAATGGCTTCTATGAGACGAAGAGAAAAATGAACTCTTTGTTTGCATTTATCAAGGGAACTAGGGAAGGTAAACTCTACTGAAAGAAGAGATGAGGGAAGTTTTAGAGAGGGGTAAAAGTTATACGAAGGCATAAGAAGGGGAGTCGGGGAAATACATCATAAAAGAGAATGTGATGGATAAATGTAAGAGGTTAAAAACTTAAGGCATTTTTGGGAATTGTTACCTCTTTAAAAAATCTAACTAAATAAATTGAGATAATTCCAAAGAAGTGACTTTCTTATGCCCACAATCTAGGTCATAGAGTAACTAGAGTAACTCATAGCAAAAATCTAAGCCAAAGCCCCATTCGAACAAAAACGAGAGAGTTGTTGAAGTGGATTTGCATCTCCAGTAAGAAAAACTTGGTCAAAGAGGAATGTTAGAGCTAGTCAAAAAATAAGTTCTTGAATCTAATAAGCTTTGCCACTATGACATACGTGAATTGAAAGAATTTACTTTATAAGGCAGCAAGGCAACAAATAACGATTGCCACCATGGCATTATGAAAATTGATACAAGTTCTTGATGCGAATTCATACAAGTTCTTGAATCAAATAAGGACCACCACCATGACATTACATGAATATAAATTCCTTTGTAAGGTAGCAAGGCACCAAAAATCCTAATACTTTAAACATAGATAGTACCAAAATTGATGCAAGAAGATCAACCATATTGATAACAAAGAGTGTGAATTCCTAGGTCAAGACAATTGATAAATAGCATCAGATGCAAGGAGGGAAGTATTTGGCCAAAAGTTTTAGACCTATGGAGGCTAGACTACACAAAGTACCTACAAGACTACATAAAGTACACACTAATGAAAGAAGTTGTGAAGGCTAGATTACACAAAGTACCTGGAAGAATAATGAAAGAAGTTGTGAAGGCTAGACTACAAAAAGTACCTGGAAGAATAATGAAAGAAGCTGTGAAGGCTAGACTAAAAGTACCTATAAGACTACATATAAAGTACACACTAATGAAAGAAGTTATGAAGGCTAGACTACACAAAGTACCTAAAAGAATAATGAAAGAATACAGGACCACCACTAGACATGGGATTCTAAGGACGAGGCGAGGAGTGGGAGCTAGTTAAAGAAAGTGAAATGGTGAAGATAAAAAAAGATAAGAATGATCAGGGAGACTAGGGGGTACATAAGAGAAAGGAGCTCTACATATGCATGTATGCATAAAGCTTATGCATAGAGCTTGTGCATTATGTTGCATAAGCTTAATGCACAAGCCTATGCATTAAGCTTATGCATAGAGCTTGTGCATAAGCATTATGCACAAGCTCTATGCATAAGCTATATTCATACATGCATACATAGATCTTATGCATAAGTTTAATGCATAAGCATATGCATAAGATCTATGCATAGGCTTGCACATTAAGCTTATGCATAAGTTCTATGCATAGGCAAAAAAAAAAAACACAAGTAAAGAATAAATCCCCGGCACACCTGGAGGTGCAAAAATAGCAAAGATTCAAGTCAAGGGCTTACCTCATATGCTTACTAGAAGCTCTTGCGAGACGGGCGGTTGAGGGAGTGTGGAGAAGCCTAAGATCCAAGCCTCCTCACCAAAGTTGTGGGCCGCTTACCTTAACCTACCCACAAAAATAAAAAGCTTAGTAAAGCTTTTATTTAATAACTTAAGTGAACTATTAAGGTATGCATATGAGAGAAAGAGAAGAGAGAAACATAAGGCAAAGAGAGAGAGCAAAAACATTAGGAACTCAATGGAGTCTTCTTGGGCCCTTTAATTTGGACGTTTAGTGAAATGCTTAAAATGCTAATCCATCTTTGACCAAGCCTAGAGGCCTAGTCCTAAAAGCATATATTTGATTTTTCACAAAAATAAAAATAATAATAAAAAAGGAGATATTCTTAGATCTGGCCACCTAGGTGACTTTAAAGCTTTGTAATGGGCTGTCAGTCAGTTATCATAGCCTGCAGCATCGAACTCCAAACATTCCAAAAAATCGTCACTTTCTTTCCCCCTTTTTTGTGTGTACACCAGATCTCTTTCTCTCTCTAAATCTTCTCTCTAAAACGCCCTGCACTCCTTCTCCATGGAAAAAAGCGTCTTTCTCTACTCCAGAAGCCATAGCTAGCAGATCTGTACTCCTAAATGAGCCTTCTCTCTCCAAACCCACAGTAGTAGCCATGGCTTCACGGAAGAAGCTTACCATGAGCATTCTCTCTACAGTACTTGGTCCTCTCTCCATAGCTAGTAGGTCTGTACTCCTAAATGAGCCTTCTCTCTCCAAACCCATAGTAGTAGCCATGGCTTGCAAGGAAGAAGCTTACCAGGAGCATTCTTTCTACAATACTTGGTTCTCTCTCCAAACCCACAGTAGTAGCCCAGAAGAACCTTTTCATGATGTATTCTCTCTCTATATTGCTTAGCAGCCATAGCTTGCACTAAAGAAGCTTCCCATGATGCATTGTCTCCTTTGCATTTTCGTCTCACCATTGCCAACCCTCTCTATGTTTCTTTGGCTCCCTTTCTGGCTTCTTTCTCTATCCACAATGCAGCTCTAGAGAAGCAACCCTCATCTCCATTCTTCCCATTATTTTTTGATACCATATCCTGCTCCTTCCACTCCTATTCAACCCAAGCTTACAAGCCTACTTTCTTGTAGATGGCACTACAAGACATCACCAATAAGCCTTCTAAGATCCGCCTTCAGGTTGATTTGGAGACAGAATACGCAACCCTACGCAGTAGGCATGTTGCACCCAATATTTCATACGATCAGCTTCGAATGCAAGGAGCAAAGGCCATTGATCTTTGGATTGATGAAAATCTTTATCCACCAGATCCAATATCTGGTGCCCCTCCACCATTCAAAAGCATTACAAGTTTTCTTAAGTTTGTTGGTGATGGTTTCAATGGGCTTCTTGGCTATTGTAGGAGATTACACATGTTGTGGCTAGATGAGGCAGCTGAAAAGAGGCAAACACAATTTGCCTTCGACCAGCTCTTCAAGCGGCATCGACTAAGCAGATCAATTGTTGGTGATGGTTTCAATGGGCTTCTTGGCTATTGTAGGAGATTACACATGTTGTGGCTAGATGAGGCAGCTGAAAAGAGGCAAACACAATTTGCCTTCGACCAGCTTCAAGCGGCATCGACTAAGCAGATCAATAGTTTGATGCAGAGGATTAAAGAGCTCTCAGAGGAGCTTGAGGTGCAGAAGAATAATCTAGCGGATCGTGTGCACACAATAAATCAATTTACTGATAATTATGTTCGTCTTCAACACTCCACTCGTAATCTTCGGTGTCGTGTTCACCATTTCACTCACCTTCCCATTGGATATCACGCAAGGCAAAGAAAACGTAAAGCTGTTGGGTTACTTTCTAAGACAGCAGGCGCATGCAAGAGGCGTAAACAAACAACCAATTAAAAATTTTTGTAGGAATTATAGCAGCTTTGAGAAGCAATTAATGAATAAAGCATCTCTCATGGGTGACTCTTGCGATTGTAGGGCTTGTGCAACAGCTATACTAGGATGTAACAACGCTGAGGACAATGTTAATGCCTCCCTTCTTCAGCATGTCCTTCAGGAGAAGGATATCATGGAAATGATAACAGGTTCTGGTAATGATAAGCTGCGGGAGACCCTTCGTCAAGAAAATCAAAGAAATTGTCACACCCAAAGAGATGCTTGATATATGCAGGTATTAGCCAGAAAGGTTACAGAGCAATGTACAGGTCAATCACTTTAGGGTTGCGAGCAAAGGGAGTTATGCAATCCTTGCTTCCAACACTTTATAGCTTACAGATGGCAAAGAAGTGTGCTAATGGTGATATTGCATCCATGTTCGAGGGTGGGTACAAGTGGGTGGAGGATATTATGCCAATGCCAACAATCAAACCCTTTGAATACAATGCATATAACAATGTCTACATTGACATGGAAGTGCTACAAAAAGCAATGATTCAGTACTATGGCCTCACACTTGAAGAGACAGGTGGAAATGCTGTGTTTGTCTTGAAGCTGGATGAATGTCAAGTGGTTAAAGGTCAAAGACTGGAGCGTGTTAGTTTAACCTTGATGAGCCGAGCACTTAGAGAAAAGCCTTTAGAGACCCAAGAGTTGGATGCAACTGAAGACAGCAACAATAAGGGTCAAGGGCATAAGCAAGACTACTACGGCATTCAATCAAAGAAGAACATCTGGTGGCAAGCAGCATGGGTCCTCCCAAAAGAGAACCATGATACCTTGAGGTGGTATTTTGAACGGTCTGGCATTCAACATGTCATCTCTTGTCAGGTCAATGGTCAAAAGCTTGATGTTCCCGGAATAGGCTGCTTTAACGTTGAATGGCACTTGGGTGGCGATCTAAAAACCTTAAAGTGTATGTTGGGTTGTAAAACAGGTGTGAATACTATATTCTCATGTGTTTACTGTTGTCATTCCAAGACAGCAGTAGACTCAAGAGTAAAAGGGAAACAACCTAGCAAAGGCAGAAGTCAAAAACAGGTGGGTGCAAAAAAAGCAATCGTTTTTGATGCTGAACAGAGGAAAGGATCAAAGGTATGGCATAATGGCATATTAAGTTGTGACCAGAGCAAGCCACCTAGTCGTGTGACCAGGAGGACAATGCTTGGAACCCAATCTTAGAAATTCCACTATGTCAAGTGCATGTGTGCACATTACATGCAAGACTCAAGATTTTGGATAAGCTATTGATGCTCCACATAAACTATGTCTGGAACATGGAGCTCGAAGATCGACGAGAAGAGGACCAATACGTGCACTAGAAGGTGTACTTTCCTCTATGGGATTACATGCTGGAGCAGTGGTCTTGACAAAGGACAGAAAATCAAACCCTACACAAGACAACCCTAATAAAATTTGCATGGGTGGATCAAAGGCAAGACACTTGCTATCAAACCACTTGGGTTCTCATAGCCACACTGACTTTGAAATTTGGAAGAAGATATGCACATGATGTCACAACAATATCGAGGAAATGATGCCAGGCTTGGCCTAAAACGTGCACATGTATGGGAGGTGTGTAATAAAATGGTCAATCTTCTAGAGCGACCTCACCTGGATGATCATGGTATTGAGGCACTTAAACAAGCCACTTGTATATTTACAGAAGAAATGGTTGAGGCATGGGGAGAAACACACATTACTCACTACATGGTAATGTTGTATTTCTTGTGTCCTTGTAGTATGTTCTTCATAGCCTAAAACTGAGCCGGGATGGTTGCCCGTAAAGCAATACAAGGCAGCTTCCCTAGCTACCAAAATACATTTATTTATGTTCGAGGCTAAGGGGTTCTCCGATAAGACTGCACTAAGTGCTTTACATTTTAGGAGCTCGGCATAGGCGATCTCTGCATAGTCTAAATGAAAAACCCGCACTATGTCGGCTCTGAGGGCAGGAATGTAGTGCCAAAGAGATGCATCTCGACCCTCTGACTTTGGCCGCGTTCCTCCTACGCGCATAGCAAACTTGTCCACTTCAAAAGCAGCCTGTCAACATGTCAATATAGAAGTTAGGAAGCGTGAAATGATACAACTAAAAATAATTTGCTTTACAACTAAGAAGTTAGGACATACCTCAGTTGCATCGTCACTTGCAACTAGTTGCTCATTTGTCAAGTTTATGCTTCCTTGGTCTTGAGCATCGCCAGCAACCAAGGGCATGTGTGGTTCAAAGGCAGCTACACTCTCATAGAATTGCACATCTTGCTTTATTTCAACGAGCACTTTGGCCACTACAACTTCCAAGGTACTGCTACCAATATCGTATGCAAGCGCTTTTGTGAGGTTTTCATCTTCAAAAGAGATTTTCACTTTTCCTTTGTCTTGACCCCCAGCATTCACGGCAATAATAGAAAGTGCCTCATCCTCGCGAAACCCAAGTGTCTTGGCAATGTCATCCAAAAACAAAAACTCTTTCCCATCAATAATGACTGGATGCAAAGACATGATAACAAGGTCTGGGACCTCCTCAAGTACTTCATCGCCCTCTAGAACTAGGTCCGGAACCTCCTCGGGGACATTCTCTTGTAGAGCCACCAATGCCATTGAGGCCTCCCATTGTTCTGTAACATTCTCTTCCTCAGCATGGGCCTCTTAGACCTACTCCATTAGCTTTACTTTGCCCTTTTCTTTTTCCTTGCCACTTTCTTTCGCCACACCCTCTTGTAATAGAAGGACCAAAACCATGTCCCAGCTCAGGAAAGAAGTGCCGATGTTGCCCATTTGTAGATCCAAGAGTAAGTCTTCCTCCTCATTTTTGTAGTCCTTTTCTGTGAGGGATTTTAAAAACCTGGATAGGCGAAATCTAAAATTCTTGTCTTCCCTGAATATGTACTTGATGAGGTCAACTGGAACCCATAGGCCCTCATCACCCTCAAACATGATGGAGTACATGCTGATGTGTTCATCCATATACTGAATGACATCTGTAAAAGCATCCGCGTGTAGATGCATTGTTGCACGCACATCAATTGCTCCCTCAAACATAGGGACGATCTCATCAACCCTATGAAGTAACTCAAGCTTTCCTAGCTGTGCAATAAGTGCGTCAAGTAGAGGTGCCATGACTATGAGTGATTGCAAGAAATAGAGAGTGTGTGATACAGAAAGGTGTGCGAAATTGAGAGCAAGTGTTAGGAGAGAACGATAATTGTCAATTGATGAAAATGAGTAAAGTATCGTTTATAAATGGGCGACCTTGTTATAAAATTTTTAAAAACTTTTAAAATTTTTAAGTACCAAAAAATTTTAAAAAAATGGTATGCGAAAGCAAGAACGTATCCTTCCATCGCAAGGTCATTTCCAATTTACTAGTGGCTCAAGCCACAGATGCTTGTGTGACCAACCTTACACTATCACAAAAAAATAAAACTTGCACAAGACAATTGAAAAACCTTAATAAGACAGTGAGGCAAAAAAATTGAAATTGTATTTACTTCAATTCAAGATTACATATCCACAGTGGTTATCTGATAGCTACACAGCCAGGGAAAGTAATTTCTCTACAAAGAAAAGATCGTTCCTGCCTTTTGCGCACTACTCTACCATTGATTATCAAAGCAAAATCACCACTCAATGAGAATCGAAGAACTAAGTAGTCACGTAAGTTGGCAAGGGACCAGTCATCATTCACAGTAACATCTTCTACATCCCCACCTTGCACGGATATATGTAGCACACCCTGTTCTAAAGAGGTTGTGTCGGAGTCTAATGCCTCCCATTCTCCATTTGTAAGCTTCCATCGCCTGTAAGGAAACGCAATGGACAACTGTTGCTTGGCAATATGATAGCGCATCACAACCTTCTCAACTATTACTCCGCATCTGATGGTGTCTCCATTGTGTTGAACAACTTTTTTATCCCATGCAGGTGATAAGAAACAAGTCAGAGCTCTCTCCCCCTTTGCAATCCATAAAGTTGGGGTACGATGTGTGTCACTTGTACGGAACAGGTACGCAAAGAGGTGTAGAGGTATGAAGCAGGTTATGGTTGCTTTGTGAGATCCATATGTGCACTTCATAGCATTTTGCACCTTGCTTTCGATCTACAAACAAGCCATGGCCCACTGAAGCATTGTCTGGAATTGGCCATTCAATAGATGTGAGAGTTGGGATAGGTTTTGGAACTAATTTTTCAGTACCATTTGCTATCGTGGGAACCACATATGTATCCTCATAGAAGAAGATGTTTCGTGCAAGAAGTTGTGCAGCTGGACACCCTCCAAAGATTAAACTACCAAGCTCCACATGGTATGCTTCAAAGGTTCGTGAAATTGCCTCCATAGGCTCCCACTCACTATAGTTTGAGGGAAAAATATCTACGCACAGGAACCCAAGAACAATCAAAGCAGTGCTCAGTATACCATTATTAGCACACAATTGATTTAAAAACAAGAATATAAAGTGGTGAAATAACTTACAATTTGCAGGAAATCGTTGACGTTGGTCATGGTCTGCTAGTTTCAGCTCTGTTGCCTTGTAACATGTTGGACCTTGGCTAGCTTTTTTCCATCACGATCTTGTTTGAGCTCCAATATCCGCCCTTTCCAATGGTGACTTTGTATATCAACGTATCGCTTTGACACCTTGTGGGTTCCTCTTGTACTAGGCTGCATCGTAATCCAATTCCACTTCTCGTACTGTTTGATGTTCCAGTGCCCATCCTCATCTTGACCACTGCTACAAGAGAGAGATTGAATACTGATCGGAGGCCTTCGAGCTCTAGAAGAAGACATCAGACGTATATATTAGAGAGATTGTAAACCTTGATGGAAAAGGAAAATAGAATGGTGAGAAACAAACTTAGACTAGGGAGATGTACAAAAGAGAAGGAGTTGTAGAGCAAGTTCCAAGGGCTTGGTTGTGCTATTTTACTGCACTTTGAAAGAGGATATTGGAGGGGGTGAGAGGAGACAATGAGTAAGATTATGAGAGCCAAAGCATTTGCAACTCAAGCTTCCATAGCTTGGCTCCACTGTTACACTCTGTAAAAGGAGGTTGGACAAGGTAGAAGGATGAAGTAAGGAAATGTAAGTGAGGATCAAACTTCCATAGCTTCTGAGAGGAGGTTGCAGATCAAGCTTCCATAGCTAAGCTCTGCTGTTACACTCTGTAAAAGGAGGTTGGACAAGGAAGAAGGATGAAGTAAGGAAATGTAAGTGAGGATCAAACTTCCATAGCTTCTGAGAGGAGGTTGCAGATCAAGAGGTAGATAGCTAAAAGAAGTAGTCTAGAGAGTGAAAAACGCCCTGCTATGGGAAAGGGGGAAAAGAGAGCGTTTTGGAGGGAACGTGGGAGAGAGGGATAGTGGAAAGTGAAGGAGAATGTGCATTGAATGCATGGGAACTCGTTTTTGGGCCTCTATCACTTTAGAGACCTTACTTAATGATGGCTGCAGGCTGCAGCTATCCTTTTCTATAAAAATAGAGAAAATTTTCATATACGTTTTAAATTTTTGAGTTTTAGTTGATTTTGAAAATTTAAAAAGAGCCTATTTAGCCTATTATTCTAAGTTTTGACCACTACCTTCTAGGCTCTTACAAACCATTGGTTTCAGTCCACATGTAATCTCCCTATTTGTCTATTTCTTAATCACCTCCATCAGGCAATGGCAAATTAAAGGGCCCAAAAAGACTCCATTGAGTTCCTAATACATTGAGGTAACTCTCAAACCCTAAATAAAACATGTAATCATTTTGTTTTGCGATTACCTTAATGCTTATGGAGAGAGGGTTTTCTTGCTTGTGAAGCAAAAAGGGAGCTTGTTTATGAAGAGTGAAGAGGGTGAAGAGGTGTGAGCTTTGTAAACCCTACATAAAACATGTTATTAATTAGTTTATTTTCAATTAAAATCTTACAGAAAATAAAGAAGACAAGAGCTTGAGATTACCTTAATGCTTGTGTGGAGAGAGACATTTCTTGCTTGTGAAGGGATATGAGGGCTTGGGAGGAAAAGGGCTTGTGAGAAGAGCTTGAGAGCGGCAAGGGCAAGAGGGAGGAGGTTAGGGCAAGGTATAAGGGCATGCCATAGCTAGGGTGTGGAGAGGGACCTTTCTTGCTTATGAAGGAAGACGAGGGTTTTCATGAGGTTTTCATGTAAAGGGAGATGAGAGAGAAGAGGGAGAAGAGGTGAGGACTTGTGAGGAGATTGGTAGCAAGGGCAAGAGGGAGATCGGGGCAAGGTACAAGGGCATGCCATAGCTAGGGTTTGGTAGGCAAGATTTGAGCTCCAACGAGGAGATTTTTGATGAAGAATAGGTGGCGCACCACGCGGGAAGGGGGTATCCTATTTTTTCACAGTACGCAGCCATACACGTGGTTATGGTGGCTATAGCATGTTGGTTTGCAGGCACCTCCCCAAGTGAGAAGTCAACATGAGTGCTTGTATCAAAAGATTCCATGTCTGTGTGAGAGATGCAAGGGAGAAATTGTGTGTTTATTACAGAAAATCACAATAAAGGATGTGTAAGACTATGGACAATTCAAAGATTTACGACATCTGGATTCTTTGGTGAGTATATATATTCACTCCTGCATGTTCTTACACATGTGATTTAGGTATTAATAAGGTAGTTGGTATTTTTTAGGACAAGGACAAGGAGGAGACACATCGTAGAATGAGGAAGTCTATGCCTCATTACTCTATGACGAGTGGATGACCACATAGAGGCTTTAGAGACCTCTATGCCAGAAGTGGGGTGAGCCCACGTGGTTGACATAAGGAAGAAATGCCTCCATCAATGGCATATGAAGTTCATTAAGATTTAGGCATGGATGAGATGATTGATGACTTATTTGAGCCCGAAACCACACTTGACAAAGATCAATTGCGACAAGCCCTTCGTGTGTGACCTTAGAGTTACAAAGCTTTTGCAACCATGTATGGTTGGAGAAATGCTAGTGTTACAAGCCTCTTTCGGTGAGTCCCTAATGTTGTGGTTAGAAATTCACAATTTTTATACCCTTTATAAATAATATTTGAAATTCATACATGTTCCCTTGTGTGTATGTAGGCTCATGAAAAGGATGCTTCCTCCAAACAATTTGGATTCAATCACATGATTTTTGTTCAGAATATTTCCTTGGTTCTCTCAATCACATGATTTTTGTTTAGAATATCTCATTCACCTTCTAGAATTTATCTCATTCACCTAGAAATCTACCACCTTCGAGACTTTATCTCCACCTTAAGATCTACCACCTTGTAGACTTTATCTCTTCACCTTTTACAAATGATCAGTGCTCAAACAAACCTTCTAGATACATATACGGATACACATAAAATAATATAATTAACCTTTTTCTGAGTCCCTAGAACTTTACACACGCACATACATAAGGCTCATGTGCTCCGCCTCAAAACACACACCATCTCCCCATCACTATAAATTCCAATAAAAAGGAACCAACAAAGATTTTGAGAAGAGCAAAGAAATTTCTTTAAAGCAAAGATTTTTCTAAAATTCGACATTTAAAAGGACTTTATTGAAATAATATTTAAGAAAATAGACTCTGAGAGAAGAAACAAGTAAGGGTAAGGATACACAATGAAGTAAACTAAAGGATGCACAGGATGCACAATGGCACTGAGAGAAGAAACAAGTGAAGGCAAGGATGCAATGTGAAATTCAATGAATTAGTTAACCAAAGGAATGTCTTAACAAAGATCCATAATTTTTGGCAAATTTATAAATAAACCATTGAAGTTGAGTCTATATAGGAAAGTTTAAAGCCCATGCTTCTTGGCGATAATTGTGAGTAATAGCTATCAGTCTCCTAAATCTACAAAAACCAACAATAATCTTGGTCATTAACAATGTTCTTATCAAGATAAGCGAATAATAAAGTGTCAATACGTAAGGATCATGGTTGAGAATAATGTAACATACTTCTTAAGTAATTCATTGGTTAAGAAGGTGAAGATGATAGTTCCATACACTTTGGGCTTTCACTCCATTGTCTTACAACAACTCTGCTATTTTTACATGTCAATTTGCATTCTTCTATGGAGCATGCATGGATGGTGATTGGAGTGCATCATCATGTCTGTGGAGCATGCATGGATGGTGATTAGAGTGCATCATCATGTCTACATGGGTAGATCCTTAGAGTCAGTAGGTCATTAACCAAAGAATTTGATGCATGTTGTACCTACATCACATGATGCCAATGCCATGTTTGTATAGCTAACTATGACCAAGTTACAAATTTATTAACCATGGGTTATGTCTTTGTCGTCTCCTCATTTCCCTTGATAGTTATGAGCAAGTAGACTACCACTTGTTGGAGATGCTCTATACCATCATATATAAAACAAAATGTTCATAGATTTGAGCCGCATATATAAAACAAAATGTTCATAGATTTGAGCCGCATATATAAAACAAAATGTTCATAGATTTGATCCACGTATATAAAACTTGAAACAAATTGAGACAAGAGCCATGAACATTCTAAGGAATTGGTGGAATATCCATGGATATCCCTTACCATTGTATACACATGAGGCTGCAAAAGAGATTGAGTACAACGCAATTTGTTGCTTCCCCAATACACTTCATGCCACATTGGATGGAATCTCTAGTGAACCCCCGTGTTGAATGACTATCCCTTTCCCTCCACTTGTGCCTAGTGAACATTTCAGGTGCGAGTAATTGCAGTAAGGCTCTTCATTAAGGCTTGTTAATAAGGGTGAAATGCACAATTCAAACCCCTCAACAAGTGGTGCACAACCCTACATCTACCTTGATTGGTATGGACATCCCAATCTTGTACACATGTATAGACCTCTCGTGCGTGATAGGTCCATCCTTGTTTACCAACACATGAACCTCCTTCCCTTGATCATATAGATATTTTGGGCATACTGCAAGCTATAGGAAGGGGAGTAGCCTTGGAGTTGAGCTCCACAAGATCTCCCAAATTGAGTGAAATTTCCAAGCTAGTGACAAAATTTGACGCTGGTGTAGTAGATCCCATCCACACCACCTCAAATTGTTTAAGCAAATCCTCAATACTTTTGGATATTTCGATGACTTTACAAAGGCACAAGGTTTTTGGGTTGAGCCTAGATGGAAATGGTCTTGACATCATTGTTACCTTGTTTTTCTTTACATACATTCTTGTGAGCACATTCAATTGAAGCTCAATGGAAGTTTATCTTACCATGATGAGAACACTTACCATAATTATTGGAAATTTATCTTACCATGATGAATGCTTTTAGCACATTCAAGTTGAGATTGAGATTTCTTACACCAGCTCAAGACTAGAGAGGATGTGTTCGTAGGTTCAGTTTCAGGAACCTCGAACAAAGCTCTGGCTCTTTGTGACACTTTGGTCACTTCAGCCATGCTGTATGGAGTGGAGATATGGGGACCCTCAGTGGATCACCACAACCGAGCTGGTAGCACTGATGGATGGAGATGTATGGAGAGGCCCTTGGTTTCTATGATTTCCTGGATGATTAGGGCCAACTCGATCAGTCTCCTTTATATATAGCACTTGGGCTCTCCCTAGAGATAGATATGCCCGCTTAGCCCTGGAGTCTCACGACAATTGGCATCACAGGGAGACGGATCACGTTGGTATGCACAGATGATAGCTTGGTTCCAATTGCATGGCTTTAGTATGGACAGGCTACCTCCATTTTTACTCCCTGGATGCACCCTCCCTCTCTCTCACACGGGCAGAGATCACCAGACTTATCAGGCAGGACTTGACTCAGCTGGACACTAGGAGGACATGGATATAGCCGACACTAGGAGGACATGGATATAGCCGACACACGAGCTTGGTACAAAGATCATCTTCTCCAACCCCAGCTCACGGAGGATGGGTTTGTGATTAGACCCAGCTACATGGATACTCATCTTTCTCATGGGGTACGGTGTGCTATTGGTTAGATGCGCACATCCTCACACTAGCTAGAGATTGAGAGTGGCAGATCCAGAGGAGTACCAGCCGAGGCCAGGATTTGTCAGCTGTGTAGATGGAGCCAGAGACAAAGTTACATTACATATGTCACTGTCCAGTATATTATGAGATATGAGGCCGTTTTCACTGCTTGTTCAGAGAGGCTTTCGGACCACTTTCTAGAGTCATGAGATACCAGGATCAGAGATGCCTCGGATTATACTTGCTGTGGAACTGCGTAGACATAGAGAGGGTCTCTTGAGAGGGAGGGGATCACAGAGGGTCTCTTGAGAGGGAGGGGACCAGAGAGGGAGAGACACCTACAGAGGCAGATTACAGACTTCTTTTGACCAGAGATTGAGCAGTCAGGCGAGCAGGCATTGCAACTAGCCCCAGAGTATAGCCACACCAAAGGTACACTAATTGATCGGGCTATAGCGCTGGGGCGGTCTAGGTGCCTCAAGATGAGAGGCCCATCTTGCCCCACTGGCGGAGACTACGACAGAGGATCAGGACCATACTAGCACGGCATGGGAGACGTCCAGTCAGAGTACTCACCATAGAGGACATTGAGGATATCCGCCATCGATCGATGAGAGACATCTTTGGATAGTGATGTATATGATGCTTACCTTTGTTGCTGGAGTTTTCCTCCTAGATGTTATCCCCATTAGGAGTTCCTAGTACCTTACTTTTCCTCATAGTTGTTTCAGTTTTAGTTAGTTGTTTAGTTCTTTTTAGCTTTTCTTACACAGACATTGTATCAGATCCACCAATTGTTGTAACCTTTTTGGTCTCATAGGTCATTTTGGCCTTCTGAAGACGTTAATATATCATTTCATTTCTCTCTCTCTCTCTCTCTCTCTCTCCCTTCCTCCCTTTGCATTATCTCTCCTCTCCTCTTCCCTTTGTCTCTTCCTCTCCCAATGCATAATCTCTCCTCCCCCCCCCCCCTCTCTCTCTCTCTCCCTCTCTCCTTCCCCCCCCCCCTCTCTCTCTCTCTCTCCCTCTCTCCCTCTCACACTCTCCCTCCCTATGCATAATCTCTCCTCTCCTCTTCCCTCTATCTCTCCTTATCTCTATTCATAATATCTCCTTCCCTCTCTCTCTCTCTCTCTCTCTCTCTCTCTCTCTATGCATAATCTCTCCTTCCCCCCTCTCTCTCCCTCTCTCCCTCTCTCGGCCTATGCATAATCTCTCCTCTCCTCTTCCCTCTGTCTCCCTCTCTCTATGCATAATCTCTCCTTCCCTCTCTCCCTCTCTCCCTCTCTCTCCCTCTCCCTCCCTATGCACAATCTCTCCTTCCCCCCCTCTCTCTCTCCCTCTCTCCCTCTCTCGCCCTATGCATAATCTCTCCTCTCCTCTTCCCTCTGTCTCCCTCTCTCTATGCATAATCTCTCCTTCCCTCTCTCCCTCTCTCTCCCTCTCCCTCCCTATGCACAATCTCTCTCTCTCTCTCTCTCTCTCTCTCTCTCTCTCTCTCTCTCTCTCTATGCATAATCTCTCCTTACCTCTCTCTGCCTATGCATAATCTCTCCTCTCCTCTTCTTTCTATCTCTCCCTCCTCTCCCACCATCTTCCCCCTCTCACTCTTTCTCCCTCTATCTCTCTCCCACCCTCCCCTCTCTCTCTCTCTCTCTCTCTCTCCCCTCAATCTCTCTCTCTCTCTCTCTCTCTCTCTCTCAACCTCTTTCCTTTCTCTCTCCCTCTCACTTTACTTCTCCCTTTCCAACCCTCATTTCCTCTCTCTCTTCCCCTCTTCCCTTTCACTCTCCCACCCTCTCTCTCTCTCTCCTTCCTCTTTCTCCCCCTCCCCCCTCCATTGAGAGAGAGGAGCAAAGAGAGTGGTAGAGAGAGGAAAAGAGAGTCATGACATAATTATTTGAGAGAGAGATGACGAGAGAGAGTGAGAGGGAGTGAGAGAGATGACGAGAGAGAGTGAGAGAGTGAGAGAGAGCGAGAGAGAGTGAGAGGGAGTGAGAGAGGGAAAGCATGACAACATTACATCCTCAGGCTCGATGTTACTGCTTCCAATTGGAAATAAAACCAAGTTCATTCCATAAAACCAAGTTCATTCCATAAAACTTCCAAATACAACTCTTCTATTATAACTATTATTCACCATCATCTTTACTTCTATGGGTGTCACTTATCCTCCAGGGTGAAGGCACAAAGTAAGCAAACGACATTCGTTCCCTTCCACACTTCCTCAAGCAAGAGACACTCAGACACATCATCAATAAAACCATGGACTTGCCATATGGCAATTAATTCCACCACTTTGGTCTTCACTTGAGAAATATCATCACCACTACCAGGAAGTGGTAAGGATGTGAGAGATTTCCATGCTTGTGCAACATCTATGGTCTTTAGCTTGACCTCCTCACTGGTGGCCTCCCTAGCGATATGTGTAGCAACAACTGCAATGCTAATATTTGATGAGGCCATCACAAACAATACGAAGGAGGGTTGTGGGTGATCTACTCTACTAAGAAGGATAAGCTAAATGGTGGTTAACAAAGCTGTATGGAGTTTGTCTCTATATTTATAGTACTAGGAGAGGTGTACTCTACTTTTGCACCAAACAAAAAAACAATCACCTTTCTTCTTTTTTAATGTCAATAATAAAGGCATCTTCCCTCAAAATCCCACACCCAAATAATAAAGGCATCTTGTCTTACTTTTTTTTGGGGAAGAGCGAGTATGTATTATATTTTTTTGTACATCCCATTTCAAATAAGGATTCATGTGCTTCATATACCACAAAAACCGTTCATTGCACTTCAAGAGTATTACACGTATCAATGCGTATGCGCATGTCATTGAATGCCTTTGCATGTGACTTCATTCCATTACTTCTTCATGTCATGAAAAAATAATGAATGATACAAAATTGAATAGGATAATATAGCTGCCAATTGTGGGCAAAAGATAATTTTACTCCCCCCCAAAAGAAATTACATCGGGATCACATTTCCTCAAAACAACAAACAACCTAAAATTTGACAAGGTGATTAATAAAAATGACAAGGTGAATTATAGTTAATAGAAGACTTTATTCGAGAAAGGTAGTTACATCATCCTTTTGCAGGCGAAGACTAAAGACAACTATGTACTTGTAAAAGCTACAACCTCATCATATTACACTTATGAACTTTTACGGGCTACTCTATTCTTCAACTCCTCTCAAAGGGACTCCTTCTTGTCTTCCGCAATGCACCGGTAACTCCGCCAAGTGTCAATAGCACTTCTAATCTTCATATTCCAGACATATAGATCTCCATAGGCTCATCTGCTAGCATCTTGATCCAAAGACTACGAGCCTTCAACGTGATTTTAGATGTTCTTTTGCATCTCCACCTGACTTCGTGCATCTCCACCTGACTTCGTGCACAAATCTTTGCAAACCCTATTAGGGGCATCCTTGAGAGTATAGTTAAGGCCATTAGAAGAAGACATAATGAGATTGACAAAGATTAGTGGGGCTGATGTGGTGAGGGTTGTTAAGGTAGAGAATGATGGTGAGGGAGAGGGAGAGGGAGAGGGAGGCACAATGAGAGTTGGAAGTTAAAATTAGAATAAGAGCCAGGGTCATATTTATAGATACATCATGCAAAAAGCAAAAAGGAATTTTGCATGGATATTTCCTAAATTTAGAAAATTAGATGCATGGATAAGTGCTTTGTGTAAAAAAATAATCACATGAATATGTACTATATTCAATAAAATCGATATAGACATCAACATTGAGAAGACCTTAAAATGGTATTCCAACCATCAACATACAACCATATTGATTATCCTACTAAGACATTTAAAAAATGAAAAGTAAATAGATCTTCATAGAGAGTTGATAAAACCATTATATAAAGGACGTTTTATTATCACAAAATGAAGGACATTTTCAAAACAACAGTACAATGCCATCAACAGTACAAGATTGTTCTCCTACAGCTTGAACATTCTCATTAGGTCCTCCTTTTTCAGAGTGGGTTGATGTATAAATATTTTATGGTTCGCATCCAACCCAAAAATGCACAAATACACAAAATAAAGGTGCTTGCATGCAGAATATGGTCTACCAGCCCCTACCCTGATTTGAAAATTGGGACATGTGTATCATGGATTCTTTCCCATAGTCACCCGGTATTTTTCGTTGTGTACTAGTGATTCCTCAGTCTCAATTATAAAAACTTCCATCTACTTGTCCTTAATGACCAAATGCTCAAAGACCGTAGCTATGTTTGAGATTGCCGAATCTATATCTCTTGGCTGCCATATCCAATATGTCAATTCTGTACTTTGTTGACCGATGGGCTACATCATTTATGTCTTGGCATAGTCCCTTTTACAACACAAACCCACCAGCCTCCTGTTCGGATCTCATCCACAATCAGGTTTGTACCTCGTCCAATTGGCCATACAACCGGCGGTCTAGCAGGTGATTGACAGATGGTGTTATATACTCTCCAAGTATGGTCCATGTTGTTGTTACAAAACCACATGAATTTATATCTTTTCCCCCCTGACCACTCCCTCATAACATAGAAAGAAGGAGCTATAACACCTTGCTCACAGTTGTTGATGCTCTTCTTACACTTTCCATCTTGGCCACTTAACCATTCTTGGCAAGTGACCTTGCTGTGTAGAGGTGTTTGACATATAGCCCCAAATTGAGTCGTGTATGTCATTCTCCCCGATTTCCCACACCTATCCTTCAGTTCTCTCTCCCTCTGCATTGTGTTGACCACCTTCTAACTGAAGGAATAGTGGGTGGAAAGTCTAATCTCCTACCTTGTTTCTTGAATGGCTGGTTTTCTATGACATACTCTAGACGATGTGATGAGTTATCTTCCTCAAGATTTATAACTGTGAGTTTTTTATGCCGACTAACTGTAATGTTATCACCAAAAAAAATTGGTTGCACATGCATTGGTGTGCCACTCACTGCTTCCCCCGCTAATCTGCCTGGTTAGTTGACAGACTTAGAGCTTTTGATGTTCTAGTCTTCTCCATCAACTTTGTTATTGTAGGGCTTGCTCCATGATATTTACCCTCTACTTGCATGAATGCATGCTTCTTTATGATTGCAAGGGGGTATTATCGAGATTTGAAGCAACAGAATCATATAAAGATATGGTTCCCTTGAAATCCTCTCCTACTAACTAACTTGTATATTTTATTTATGCTAGATTGGTGGTCGACATGTGCGACACAGTGGCGACATCCAAATCCTTTAAAAGGAGATTATGTCAACTGATGAGAATCAAAGTTGCAAGCTCCAACCACATTAACAAAAGATTAACTTAACAATTCAAATTCCAAATGCAAACTATTTGTTTTCTAAACTAAGAAAGTAATACTTACTCCTACAAGGTGTTTCCTCCAATGGGGATATCTAGTATGCCACTAACTACACCAACAATCCATGGCTAGTAAGTTTTCATCAGCAATTTTACCATTCATCCACTACGATCTAATGTGTATGTATTTCAAAATATCCTCTTCTTTACTCAATGCACAACACCACTTACGGCATAGTCACTTTTGCTCTTCTTGAAAATTCCTGACTACGGATTGTATTGTATAAATGTTCAAGCTTTGTTCCCAATGAAAAATACACAAATACTCTCACGACCTTCCAATATATTCTCTGGTGCATTATTATAGACTGTCATAACTGCCTTTTAGTTGGCTCTAGCCTCATCAGCCATGAAGCCAAAAAAAATCTTATTTGGAAAAGCTTTTTTGCACCACAACATTGTCAATAATTTCCCAGAAAAGAACTTGTGTCAGTGTGTCCTCCTCTTTCATTTCGCAAGTCGCAATTGTCTTCATGAGCTCTTACAAGTTGCATGCCATTATATAACAGTTGAAGATAAGTTTAAAATTTTAAAGAATATTAGAAGACAAAACTGTACCTTGGAGCATATACATGTGTAGCCATTGTAGTCCATCCCTGCACACACCTGACATGATCAAAATAAACCCACGTCCTTCTCCAATCACCATCTCCTATTTGGCGCATATGGCTCACTAGATCTAAACCTGATGCGGGTCCTATGGGGGTTGGCATTTTAAACAAGTAACACCCTCTGACTCATCCAAAGCTTGCCCAAGAAAATGGCTACCCATGGAAGAACTCAAAAGCGCATTGTCTCTTTAACTATAGGATATTGGCCTCTGCACCTTGCACTGAACCGTTGATCTTAGAAGCACGTACCATCCTCCTAAATCCACAAGATAATTGGACAACTTCACAAACTATGTAAACTTACGTTGACAAGAATAATAAAAAAAATTAAAATAAATATAGAATTAACATTACCTTTGATATTGAATTAGGGGATGCATGTGTTCCAATAATAGTGACAACTCCATGTTGCTAATATTTAATCCATCCTTCATATGCTTCGTAATTTCATCCAATACAAGTTGTTTAGTGATATCCATTTGTATCTTCCTTGGACCACTTGTAGCCACCTCTGAAACTGCCTCTTGCACAAGTTCTTTTATCTTTTGTAATGCCTGCCTTGATGTGCCCCTTTGCACTTCATGGAAATGTTCCCCTTTATGTATCATCAATTTGGTCATATGTGGGTCATAAGGCATACAATAATATACCTTAGCACCACACATTCTTCTGCATACATGTTGTTCTTGCAATAGAAACAAGCTAGAGAGCCATATCCATCCGATGTTTAGCCCAACAAGGGAAACTTCTATGTGAGCTTGCCTATTTTTAAAAAAATTACAAAGTCTCAATAAATACTATATTTAATCAAGGGTTGCTAAAATTGAGCCAAGATAATAAGCTTACCAATCCATGATGTTGTATTTAGTGTGCCATTCATATTTCTACTTCCACACAAGGCATAAGTGCACTCAAATAAGCCTCCACATGAACTCTTTCGTACTACTCTGAAAAACTTCATATGTGACTCTCTACAAGTTTCACCCCACAATGGCCACCATCATGTGCTTTCTCCATTACTTACATTGGAGAGGCTGAAGGATCACATACATTCGGTAACTCAAAATCCACATTGCCATTATAGATTTGAGGAATCTCTTCTATCTTCTCAATATGTGTGCTTTGCTAATAACATTCTAAGGAAGAACACCTACATGAGATTCCTCAGACAATAAGTATTTGACCACACTTTCTGAAGTGGTGTACCTGTGGTGGGAGAATCTTCTATTGTAAGATCAATAATGACTTTCTTTGATGTGTTTATTGTAGTGTTACTTAACTCTCCTATTATTGGAACAACAAGATATTCTATTGTTATATCTTTATCAAAGATATAACATCTACTAGTGGGTCTAGTTAGCTAGATAGATATAAGATGATCTACACCATCATCTTATGGTTTGATTGCAAAAACACTCAATCCAGAATGAGGACATAACATTCTAACAAAATCATCAAGTTTAGTAATATAAAAGCATCCTTGCACAGTTTTAACAATAGGATCACTCTCCAAACCACCTATAAAAATGTGAAAAATTATGTTCTCCATGTCAATAAAGAAAAATACAGACTAAAAAGAGATAAGAGAGAAAGTGATCTCTATTTGTCAAGTACTATATTTCACAAAAACAACTCACAAACACACAACAAACTAATGAAAATGAATTCAAATTTTAAACACTAAATCTATACATATTAGAATATTTTTTTTAAATATATTCAAACTAATGAAAATGAATTCAAATTTTAAACACTAAATCTATACATATTAGAATAATTTTTTTAAAAATATATTCATTTAAAAAAATATTATTTTAATAATCATAAAAATATTCTTCAATCATTATAAATATTATCATTAATATAGAAAATTTAAAATTTATTTTTAATAATAAATGCTTACATAACTAACTCCCATAAATAATTATTTGTTTATCTATCTTGGATTTTCATGAGTACATGTAATTTGTATGTGGTGGTCATACTGTTGTGATTAAAATCATAATTCTTGGATGATTATTCCATTTAATACATGAAATTTTGAGAAATGTTGTCTCCTCTTTAACGATCACTCTTAATGGATACTATGCGAAGCCTCCTCTTTTTGTTTAGATGCAACTATCTTCTAAATACCTCAACTTACTGTAAAAAACACACTTGTTATTGTAACCCTCCTCTTCACTCTCTAGGTGATGTGTCCTCCCTCTCTCTCCCCCTCCCCCTTCTCCTCTCATTTTGTAAAAAACACACTTGTTATTGTAACCCTCCTCTTCACTCTCTAGGTGACGTGCCCTCCCTCTCTCTCCCCCTCCCCCTTCTCCTCTCATTCCCTTGTCCTCTCTCACCTATTTCTACTTTTTCAAACAAAAAAAAATCTTATTTTAATTTAAATAAGACCAAAAAACTAATTCTACTTTTTTAACAAGGTCGCCCTTAGTGAAAACTAGTCCCCTCACTAAGGGCGATAGAGAGAGAGAGAGAGAGAGAGAGAGAGAGAGAGAGAGAGAGAGAGAGTCCCCTCACTAAGGGCGACATCGCCCGTAGGTACACCTCACTAAGGGCGATGTCACCCTTAGTGAGGCCCCTCAATATGGGAGACAGCACCCTTAGTGGAGGGGACCCTCCCCTCACTAAGAGCGACACCGCTTTTAGTGGGGAGACACCCCATTAAGAGTGACATCACCCTTAGTGAGATGTCCCCCCACTAAGGGCAGTCACCCTTAGTGGGGACCCTCCCCTCACTTAGGGTGACCGCCTCTCTCTCTCACTCACTCAGTCGTGACCGCCTCTCTCTCTCTCACTCACTCACTCACTCGTGACCGCCTCTCTCTCTCTCTCTCTCTCTCTCTCTCTCTCTCTCGTAATCGCCTCTCTCTCTCTGTCTCACTCACTTGTGACCGCCTCTCTCTCTCTCTCTCTCTCTCTCTCTCTCTCTCTCTCTCTCTCTCTCTCTCTCTCTCTCTCTCTCTCTCAATCGCGATCGCCTCTCTTTCTCTCTCTCACCTCGTGACCGTCTCTCTCTCTCTCTCTCTTCTCATTCATTCATTCTCTCTCTCTCTCTCTCACGTGCCCGTGCGTGCCTTGCTGTTCCCCCCTCCTTCTCTCTCTCTCTCTCTCTCTCTCTCTCTCTCTCTCTCTCTCTCTCTCTCTCTCTCTCTCTCTCTCTCTCTTTCAAATGCCTCCCCCCCTCTCTTTTCCCTCCCTCTCTCTCTAACACCTCTTCCTTCTCCCTCTATCTCGTAATGTTCCCTGTCTCTCTAACGCCTCCCCTACTCTATCTTTTTCTCTTCTTTTTTTCTTGTTTTTTTTTCTTCTCAGTTTATTTCTCTTTCTGGTCTCTTTTTTTCAGTTTTTATCCAAAACCCTAAAGATTTGTTTCTTTTTTTTTATTTTTTTCTATTTATATCTTTTTCTATATTTATATTTTTTTCTTTTTGTTTATCTTCTCTTTCTTTTTTTGATCTCTCTGTTGTTGTTCACTTTGTTTACTTATTCTCTTTCTTTCCTCTTCTAGTCTCCTTTTGAGCGGTCTTATTTAGCAATCTCTTACTTTTCTCTCTTGTCTCTTTCTTGTCCACTTTTCTACATATGGCACCTCCCCAACTCGAAAGAAGGACACGGGTGTTCTTAACATTCAACAGTATGAAAGTATCTACTAGGACCATGTTGCATGTAAACCCCACTGTTGATACCGTCGATGGAATTCTTTTGCCGCTTGAGTTGGTGATGTTAGTGCATGGGATGACATATGGCAAATGAAAAACGAGAAGTTGGAGAATGTGATCAAAGACATGGAGTGGGCATTTATGACCAACAAGATGTTTTATGTGTGGGACGACAATCATCGTGTTGTAGCATGGATGGAAGAGATTAGTAAATGTGAGTCATATTAAATTTCTAACTTTTTAAATGCGGTGTTAAGTTTTTAAAAATATTTTTGGGACTAATTATAGATCCACACTGATTGTAGCATTCAAGAATGTTGTATCAAGACATCCATGTGTTAATGCTATCCTTATTAAATTCAATGTGGATAATGAGGGGGAGGTCCTCATAGTTATAGCTCGCTTAAATAGGCAAGGGAACATACACATTAGGAGAATATATGTTTTAAATCTCTTTGACTTGGAAGATCCAAGTGTAGTATGTTTTATCTTTCATCCTCATGACTCAAATTTTTTTGCCATAAGACGAATGAAGTAGGCCATGTTTCTTCATCTCTTGTGGACAAAGTGTGCCTCATTAGGGTGCTTGAATCAGCAAATAAAGAAACAATTATGAAGCACACAAGAGCAATGAACAAGGCATGGATGGAGAATCATGCCTTGATGTAGAAAAAAAAGGGTCGCCCATTCTAGTCCAATTGCTGCGAGCTTTTAGAACTTTCCCAAATAGTATTCCAGGTAAAACTTCTATTTTCTAACACTTGTAATATATGATTAACATTTACATATTGTCAAACTAATGTTGTAACCTCGGATTTCCCTATGCATGAGTCTCGCATGATCCATGACTGGGGCTTGACCACATCAAGTGGAAATCTTTGACTAAGCCTTGACCACATTAATATCAAAGTTTTAAAGGTAAATCTCTACACATGGAAAGCACATCTCATGTATTGACACTTTAGATCTATCATGAGAGTGCCAAGACCTCAAAACTGTTAATATTTCACCAAGACTTGGAGGATAAACATCAGAAAGATCCACGAGGAGCCTTACTTGATCCAAAGGATATCAATGAAATTCTGTCAATTCACATCCCTGTTTCACCAACTAGACCATTTTCCTTAATAAGCAAAATAACCATGTCCATCCATCAAAGTGTATTCTAACTTCATACCATTTCCAAGCAAAATAATGGTGTTGAGTATTAGTTAATTATTCAATTTGAGTTCAAAGGTTTGTGAATGCATTGAAAGGTTTTAAGGAGCCATTTTTTAGCAACATATATTTACCAATCCTTTATTTAGTGAAATGTGTCCAAAGGTTTTAAGGAGTCCCTTCTTAGCAACATATATTTATAATTTTGTTGAGTATTAGTTAATTATTCATTTTGAGTTCAAAGGTTTATGAAATGTATTTGCAATGAAGGAAGCCATGGCTTTGATACCAATGCAATGAAGGGAATCCATACATTGCATTCATTAGCATGGAGTACACCCATGTGCCACTCATCATAGGGAGTAACGCCCAGATATGGAAAGACTGCCATGAATCAACCATGAAAGCTTGGGCATAAGCTCCAAGAAATGGCATAATAGTCAAAAGATCATAAAAGTTATAAAGGTTGTCAAAAGGTGTCAAAAGGTCTAATAGCCTAGACCAAGGTCACTTATATAGTGTGTGGCCATTTCACTAAACAAAGGACTGGTAAATTTATGTTGCTAAAAAAGGACTCTTCAAAACCTTTCAATACTGTAATGAAGCAATTTTATATCACATGCACATGTGACATGGACCTTGGGTTCCTTGGGCATAGATTTGGGGCATGGGTATATTGTTAGCCAGTGTGAAAGGTTTCCATAGGTTTTAAGGAGTCCCTTTTTAGCAATATATATTTACTATTTGTCTTTTTTTTTGGGGAAAATCCAAGGCATGTGTAACAAGTGACACCTTTCCCTCTTTCTCTCCCATGCTCTTGTGGAGTGTTAGAAAAAAACCGTCCTTTAGTGTAAATTCCACGGCTCAAATTGAAAACAGCCAATTATAATTTTGCCTAGCCTTAAATTTAAAAATTGAAAATTTGAAAAATTGAAAAATTGAAAAATTGAAAATTTTAAAATTTTAAACCAATTAATCTACACATTTTTTCAATAAAAACCGGTTGAGCTTAAAGGTTATCCTTTTTTCATTGGATAGAAAGAAAGTTTATTTTTAACATTGCTCCTTGTGTACATGCATGGATGACTTTGTCTCTTAGCTTTCATGGTTTTCGCTTGGGTTTTGATTCCCTCTACCATTAGAGCCGCAACACATGTGTGTGTGTGCGCGCGCACGTGTGTGTGTGCTGAGGCTAGTCTCTTATGTTTGCCAACAAGCATATGGCCCCGGGGGTCCAAGTATGCCTGGAAGCATATAATCTCTCTCTCTCTCTCTCTCTCTCTCTCTCTCTCTCTCTCTCTCTCTCTCTCTCTCTCTCTCTCTCTCTCTCTCTCTCTCTCCCCGTTTATGCAGATGGAGTAAGGAAGAGGGGGAGGCACAGATGCCGGCTTTTTTTTCTGGGGTGCCGAGGGTACTGGTTTTTCTTTAGGGTGCATTCAGAGGGGTGGAGCCTTGTTCTCTGGGCAAAGAGATTGGGGTTGGGGCCAAGTAAACACAATACATTATTTCAAGTGACTTTATATATACATATCTCAAAATAACATCCATGTCTCGTAGATTTATGGCGAAAACAAAAATATCATAGTAATGTAGCATACGAAGATGCAAAAAAGGACCAATATTACATATTCTCAAAATGCACCACAAAATACGTATTCTCAGTCAGTAATGTCAGAATCAACAAATTGAATTCTTCTCTTGTGAGAAGGATCATTCAATTGTCTCCTCATCACAATACGCTGTCTATTGTAAAGCGGTGATCCATCCCACACATGCTCTACTATCGATGAATGCAAAGGACTTGCACAAACGAAATAATGATAAATCAAATCTGCACATAACGACACATCGATAAATAAAATCTCAAAAAAATCTTATAATAGAAAAACATAATCAAAATTACCTCGTACAATAGAACATCGAGTGGATGGTACATGAGGAGCTCTAGTATAAAACGCATAACGAATACCAATGGTCATGATGGATGTAAGAAACAACCACTCATCGATGATGCAAAGCATCTGTCCATCTCTCTCCAAAACAAATAGACACCCCACTCCTCATCAGGAACACCAATCCCGTACATCTCGATGCCTTCGTCGATAACTCTTACCATAAACTTATCAATGTCATGTAATATCCTAAAATCAAAGTATAACAAATAGGTTATACAATTATTTATATATAGGTTTAAAAAAATATTCATACAATGCCTAACAATTACACTTATACTTACCCATCCCTATAAGCATCAATCATAATCCCTGCTACGTGACCTGCAGTAATAGAAGCTGACCATAGCGGTGGCTCTGTATACAGATAGGTATTAGTATAGAATGTCATGTTCCATACTTTGTAATCAAGAAAAGTTAAGCAAATATAGAGAAAAACTCACGTACTATCCTCGACAAAGGCATGTCCAATGTAAAGGTAATCTTAGACATGTCTGTCAAAACATAAACAACAAAAATAGGTACTTTTACCATGGACAAATATGTATAAAAAAAGAAATCACAACAAAATTAATCAAATTGCAGAACTTAAATAAGAAACCTGACTTGTCACTCTGAAGTCATCAAGATCTCCTTATAAACAATATTGTTTGTTGTAGGTGTATAACTTTGAAGATCATCAAATGAACACTCCACATTAGCGTTATCCTTAAGTAACACCTTCACAGCATGAGGAGACCGTGCTCATGACAACGCGACATGAGTAAACACTGGAGTCACCAAATACAGTTGTCCATGAGTAAACACTGGAGTCACCAAATACAACCCCAAGACATTTAGGGTTTGGCCTTGTGATTTGTTTATTGACATGCCAAATGCCAGCCACACGGGAAACTGTCTCCTCCTCATGGTGAATGGTAGTTGGGCCTCGCTGCATATAAAGGTAATTCGTGGAAGAAATACTCTTTCACCAACTTTAGTACCAGTGATGATTTTAGTATCCAAGACTTTAGAGTGAAAGGCCTTACATATCATCCGTGTACCATTACAGAGTCCACGTCTTGGATCCAAGTTACGAAGCAAAATAACAGGAGCTTCTAACTTTAAAACCAAGCAGTGAGGTGGATATCCGCCCCGAATAGGAATGAATTTTCATCATTTTCAAGAATTGAATCTGCACTGAAATATTGCTTAGGCTCAACAGGCATTGCATCCAAAGCTGTCTTATTCACAATATCCACTTGACTGTTTATCGGAGCAAGAATAGCACGCTCACTAAAGTATGAAGCATATGTCGTAGTGATGGCCAATTCAGAGTATACCCAATGTACCAAGTCTTTAAGACTCGATCTTTGCAAGACCATATTACTTGGTAGTGTCACCATCGTATTATCATCGCTACAATCCACTCCATTCCCAATATTCATGACCCACTGTTTAAACTCATTGCATCCATTAGTATTGCTTGATTGAATACGCATATTTCCAGTTAACTTTAGAACTTTGATAGAGTTCCATAGAAAGGAACGACACAATGCTGCATTAACAATATCCTCACGTCTTCCCTTCATAATAACAGGCAAGATTTGTCTAAAATCTCCTCCCATTAATACAACCTTTCCACCAAATGGCTTATCTGAGAATAATACATCTTGTAAGCTCCTATCCAATGCTTCAAAAGCATAACGATGAATCATTGGAGCCTCATCCCAAATAATGAGCTTACAAACTCTCAAAACCTCAGCAAGTTGTCCATGTACAGGGATTTTGCAAGTTGAAGAATTGTTTAGCTCCAGAGGTCTAGAATGTGCAGCACGTCCATTCGCCAAGAGTAGAGAAGCAATACCTGACGATGCAGTGGCCAAAGCAACATACCCTTGTCCACGTACTTGCGCAAGCAAGCAATTATACAAATAGGTCTTGCCCGATCCCCCCGGACCATCCAGGAAAAAAATGTCACCTGCATCTGTCGCAATTGCATGCATTACAGCATCGAAAGCAACACGCTGGCTATCTGTTAATGTTGACTCCATAGCACTTGACAGGTTATATTGTTCCACAGTATCAAAAGATCTCTCTTCCAAAAGCAATGTATTTTCACCCAAGACTTCCAAATCAGATCTGTTTAGTTCAGGCATTCCTTCAAAATCTACCAATGTCCGTCTCTGAGCACGAAGAATTTCTTCCAAATGTAGTAGTGCATGAGTTTCAGCTGTTCAATACCAATAAACTGACCCCTGCTTCTCGATAACTGGTATAGAAAATCTTCTATCATTTCTTCTCGAAATCTCTTCCACAATATTCCTGGACAGGAAGGCTCACAAAATAGCAATATAGTACCAAAAAGACATCTCAATTGCAAGGCATTTTGCATAGATGATGCTTCCTCCATACATGCAACCCATTCAGAATCATCTTCCATTGCCAGTATCCCTCTGGCAATGCAAGCTGCCTTGAAAGAAGGATAGATGTGACCATTGAGCGAACGCAAATCTTCAACCAAATGACTTAGATCCTTTACATATTGTAAGAAGTAGGCGAACATAGTATGCCTCACCTGCCAAAGGAGCTACAAAGTACATGCGCCCTATAGTGTTTCCAATCTTTCTTTTGGTCCATTTCTTCAACCTGGAGTTCCAAACCCATTGTTGAGGGAAATCACTATACAATGTATTGTTTGCTTCAGGATGTTGTTGATTACAGGTAAACCATTCAGTCATAGTAGTCTTGCCTACATTTTCCCTCTGAAAAACATCTGCAATATTATCATCATTGTACATATTATTGGGGAC
>NC_141109.1:8750000-8950000 GCF_041138505.1 Cibotium barometz
TTCTCGAGTTGAACTGCTCTCCCCACTTCCATGATTTCTTATGCACTGACCAAGACCAGCAATCAAGCTCTCCACATTTAACACATGGGAGTTTGTGTCGTTGACCAAATGGAGTATATTCTCTGATGTTACATTTATTGTCTTCTTTCCATTTCGAGTCTTCTTACCATGGTTACGTCGCACCCACTTAGTAGAGGTTTCTAGTTTCCTCTGGCATTGCTTAAAAGCATGCATTATTCGTTGAGTCTTCTCATTATCTTCTCTTACCTCAGATTGTTGAGGTCTTGAATACTCTGCACAATGGCTTCTATCCTGAACGTCCATGGAACACCTCACAATTTCCCCCTCGTTATCCATACTGTACATCATTAAGAAATATATTAATGAAATATTTTTTAAATTTTATTTAATGTAGAAGAAAGTATGGATTATGAAAATAATCGAAACGGTGAATTAGAAACTAAATGACACGTACGTAGAATAGATTAAGACCCAACTACGCTCAAGTGAATGAATGGTAAAAAGGTATCCACATGATGTATATGTATATGTATCTATATGTATATATATATGTATATGTATATGTATATGCATATGCATATGCATATACATACATATATGGTTGTATATGTATTTGTATATGTATATATATATATGTATATGCATATACATACATATATATATGTATATGTATTTGTATATATATCTATATATGTCTGAAGGCGGTTCACCTAATTTTAGCTTTTAGGAAACTCATTTAAAAAGATGGATGAGAGTGCGGGCCCAAGGGATTCACCTAGGAATATGTAAAATATCATGTGAGTTTGAAATCTTTAGGTAGTCCTCTATATATATATATTTATTCTATATAAATAAATCTTTTATTTAAAACAAAACAATCCAAATCTTTATCAAACATTAATCAAAAGTCATCAGTCTTTGACTTTTTAGGAACGTTTTGAATTGATTTTTATATTACGTTGAATCATTAATTATAAAACAATTCAATACAACATGCATGTTCCCCATGTAGAGGACACATTGTTTGAACAACATGCAAATCTTTATCAAACATTAATCAAAAGTCATCAGTCTTTGACTTTTTAGGAACGTTTTGAATTGATTTTTATATTACGTTGAATCATTAATTATAAAACAATTCAATATAACATGTATGTTCCCCATGTAGAGGACACATACTGTGCCAACTTTCATAAAGAAATCTGTTCTTGAAGGCGTGTATGTCAATAATTCGAGCATAAGAGGTATGAGGGGCAATGCAATGCAGAAGGGATTTGGTCCCATGGGCTTCTCAGGTATCACAACAAAAACCAAGACAGTGATCGATCGTTTCCTTCTGCCATGGCGAAGGGGCTGCCGTTGGCCACACCGTTGACATCAAGCCGTTCATGTGAATAGCCTCCTCTCCCATCCATGAATGCATCGAGTTCAAAGGTATAGATAAATATATATAATACATTTTGTTTGAAATCTTTAGGTAGTCCTCTATATATATATATATATATATATTCTATATAAATAAATCTTTTATTTAAAACAAAACAATCCAAATCTTTATCAAACATTAATCAAAAGACATCAGTCTTTGACTTTTTAGGAAGGTTTTGAATTGATGTTTATATTAGGTTGAATCATTAATTATAAAACAATTCATTACAACACTCATGTATACAATTGCATCGAGTTCAAGGTAGCAGCGCAGTACCAGTTCTGGTTTGCACTTGGAGGAGGCAAAGGCGGTCGAGGAGCTCGAGGAGGCGAAGGCACGACCACGTGGAGCTCAAAGCTAGCAAACTGAGGTGCCTGGCATACATAGAATAACCAAAATTTTTAAAAATTTGAAGGCTAGCCAAAATGCAACCACTTTTTCTCAATCATTTTTTAATTAAAAAACCCAAATTATTCTACACACACACACACTCTCTCTCTATATATATATATATATATATATATGTGTGTGTGTGTGTGTGTGTGTGTGTGTGTGTGTGTGTGTGTATAACAAAACACGTGGAGGGAGGGCCAGTCTCCCTTAAGCTTCTAAATGAAAATTTATCCTTAAGAAAATATATCATTTTAATATTTAAATATCCATTTTTAAGTTTTACATTCTTACTCTACAAAGAGGAAAAATATTTAATAGACTATTCACTTCAAAAATGTAATCTAGAATATTAAAAATATTTAATAGACTATTCACTTATAAATGAAAAATTATAAAACAATTAGGTTTTGAATTGATGTTTATATTAGGTTGAATCATTAATTATAAAACAATTCATTACAACATGCATGTTCCCCATGTAGAGGACACATTGTTTGAACAACATGCATGTTCCCCATGTAGAGGACACATACTGTGCCAACTTTCATAAAGGAATCTGATCTTGAAGGCGTGTATGTCAATAATTCGAGCATAAGAGGTATGAGGGGCAATGCAATGCAGAAGGGATTTGGTCCCATGGGCTTCTCAGGTATCACAACAAAAACCAAGACAGTGATCGATCGTTTCCTTCTGCCATGGCGAAGGGGTTGCCGTTGGCCACACCGTTGACATCAAGCCGTTCATGTGAATAGCCTCCTCTCCCATCCATGAATGCATCGAGTTCAAGGTATAGATAAATATATATAATACATTTTGTTTGAAATCTTTAGGTAGTCCTCTATATATATATATATATATATATATTCTATATAAATAAATATTTTATTTGAAACAAAACAATCCAAATCTTTATCAAACATTAATCAAAAGTCATTAGTCTTTGACTTTTTAGGAAGGTTTTGAATTGATGTTTATATTAGATTGAATCATTAATTATAAAACAATTCATTACAACACTCATGTATACAATTGCATCGAGTTCAAGGTAGCAGCGCAGTACCAGTTCTAGTTTGCACTTGGAGGAGGCAAAGGCGGTCGAGGAGCTCGAGGAGGCGAAGGCACGACCACGTGGAGCTCAAAGCTAGCAAACTGAGGTGCCTGGCATACATAGAATAACCAAAATTTTTAAAAATTTGAAGGCTAGCCAAAATGCAACCACTTTTTCTCAATCATTTTTTAATTAAAAAACCCAAATTATTCTACACACACACTCTCTCTCTCTCTCTCTCTATATATATATATATATATATATATGTGTGTGTGTGTGTGTGTGTGTGTGTGTGTGTGTGTGTGTGTGTGTGTGTGTGTATAACAAAACACGTGGAGGGAGGGCCAGTCTCCCTTAAGCTTCTAAATGAAAATTTATCCTTAAGAAAATATATCATTTTAATATTTAAATATCCATTTTTAAGTTTTACATTCTTACTCTACAAAGAGGAAAAATATTTAATAGACTATTCACTTCAAAAATGTAATCTAGAATATTAAAAATATTTAATAGACTATTCACTTATAAATGAAAAATTATGCTTAAGAAAATATATAATTTTAATATTTAAATATCCATTTTTAAGTTTTACATTCTTACTCTACAAAGAGGAAAAGTTCAGTAAAGTTCCACAACAACAAAAATGTCAAATCTGGCTGGCTTATATATTAGAAACATTCTATCTTTATCAAACATTAATCAAAAGTCATCAGTCTTTGACTTTTTAGAAAGGTTTTGAATTGATGTTTATATTAGGTTGAATCATTAATTATAAAACAATTCATTACAACACTCATGTATACAATTGCATCGAGTTCAAGGTAGCAGCGTAGTACCAGTTCTGGTTTGCACTTGGAGGAGGCAAAGGCGGTCGAGGAGCTGGAGGAGGCGAAGGCACGACCATGTGGAGCTCAAAGCTAGCAAACTAAGGTGCCTGGCATACATAGAATAACCAAAATTTTTAAAAATTTGAAGGCTAGCCAAAATGCAACCACTTTTTCTCAATCATTCTACACACTCTCTCTCTCTCTCTCTCTATATATATATATATATATGTGTGTGTGTGTGTGTGTGTGTGTGTGTATAACAAAACACGTGGAGGGAGGGCCAGTCTCCCTTAAGCTTCTAAATGAAAATTTATGCTTAAGAAAATATATAATTTTAATATTTAAATATCCATTTTTAAGTTTTACATTCTTACTCTACAAAGAGGAAAAATATTTAATAGACTATTCACTTCAAAAATGTAATCTAGAATATTAAAAATATTTAATAGACTATTCACTTATAAATGAAAAATTATGCTTAAGAAAATATATAATTTTTAAGTTTTACATTCTTACTCTACAAAGGCGGTCGAGGAGCTCGAGGAGGCGAAGGCACGACCACGTGGAGCTCAAAGCTAGCAAACTGAGGTGCCTGGCATACATAGAATAACCAAAATTTTTAAAAATTTGAAGGCTAGCAAAAATGCAACCACTTTTAATTAAAAAACCCAAATTATTCACTTTCTCTCTCTCTCTCTCTCTCTCTCTCTCTCTCTCTATATATATATATATATATATATATATATATATACATGTGTGTGTGTGTGTGTGTGTGTGTGTGTGTGTGTGTGTGTGTATAACAAAACACGTGGAGGGAGGGCCAGTCTCCCTTAAGCTTCTAAATGAAAATTTATGCTCAAGAAAATATATAATTTTAATATTTAAATATTCATTTTCAAGTTTTACATTCTTACTCTACAAAGAGGAAAAATATTTAATAGACTATTCACTTCAAAAATGTAATCTAGAATATTAAAAATATTCAATAGACTATTCACTTATAAATGAAAAATTATGCTTAAGAAAATATATAATTTTAATATTTAAATATCCATTTGTAAGTTTTACATTCTTACTCTACAAAGAGGAAAAGTTCAGTAAAGTTCCACAACAACAAAAATATCAAATCTGGCTGGCTTATATATTAGTAACATTCTATCGTACAATAAGTTTCTTTAAATTATTCAATTAAATTTTTACTGAAAACATACGATTCTTTCGAATAAAATGTATAATTCAAATCTCTCTCTCTCTCTCTCTCTCTCTCTCTCTCTCTCTCTCTCTCTATATATATATATATATATATATATATATATACATATATATATAAGTTTCTAAATGTCCGCCACCATGCATTGACGTAGAGGCGGCAGAGAGAGAGAGAGAGAGAGAGAGAGTAAAATGATTTTGGATTTTCAAAATAAAAAGTGATTTATTTTGTTGTATATATATATATAATATATATATAGAAACGGCTCCTTCTCTCTCTCTCTCCCTCTCTCTCTCTCTTTCTCGAGAGAGTAAAATGATTTTGGATTTTTAAAATAAAAAGTGATTTATTTTGTTGTATATATATTGACGTAGAGGCGGTAGAGAGAGAGAGAGAGAGAGAGAGAGAGAGAGAGAGAGAGAGAGAGAGAGAGAGAGAGAGAGAGAGAGAGAGAGAGAGAGAGAGATAAATCACTTTTTATTTTAAATCATTTTACTCTCTCTCTCTCTCTCTCTACCACGTCAACGCGTGGGGATTGACGTAGAGGCGGCAGAGAGAGAGAGAGAGAGAAAGAGAGAGAGATAAATCACTTTTTATTTTAAATCATTTTACTCTCTCTCTCTCTCTACCACGTCAGCGCGTGGGGATGCATGCATGCATCATCTCCCCCCCCCCTCTCTCTCTCTCTCTCTCTCTCTCTCTCTCTCTCTCTCTCTCCTCTACGTCACGTGGAGAAACATGCCATGCATGCCCCTGCCTCCCTCCCTCTCTCTCTCTCTTTCGCCTTTACGCAGAGGCTTGGAGTCGGCTTCTTGCACGTAAACGCAGAGAGCTTCTCAGCGTTTCTGGGCAAAGCTCTCAGCGTTTCTGGGCTACGTCGAGGCTTGGAGGCGGCTTGCAGCGTCTCAGTGTTTCTGGGCGCGTTGGTGGAATCTACGTCTAGGCTGGCTGCTGTGCTGCAGGCTTGGAGTCGGTTTGCAGAGAGCTTCTCACTGTTTCTGGGCGCCGTGGTGGACATGCATGCATCATCTCCCTCCCTCCCTCCCTCTCTCTCTCTCTCTCTCTCTCTCTCTCTCTCTCTCTCTCTCTCTCTCTCTCTCTCTCTCTCTCTGTGCCGCCTCTACGTCCAGGCTTGGAGTTGGCTTATGTTTTTGGTTTTGTGTTTTGTCTTTGAGGACTTGGTCTTTGAGTGAGTCCAGAAAGCTAGCTCTCAGCATTTCACAGCTCTTTGGACTCACTCAAAGACCAAGTCCTCATAGAGAATGTCTCTTTCAACCTTTTTCTCTTGTCTCCTCCATAGCAGCGCCCCTCCCTGCCTCCCTACCTGCCCTTCGTGCCTCCCCACTCTCATGTAAGCACCTTCACAATCACCACCTTCACAATCTGTTTCATGCAACACAGAGGAGCTGTTGTTGCATGCAAACAGAGGAGTTGTTTTTGTTGTTGGAAGAGGCCATGGGGGCTGTGGGCGGCTCCGTCTTCCATCTCATCAACGCCATGAAGAACTCGCCCAGATGCGGGCTATGGACATGTGCTGCAACCCGACGCTGCACCCTTACGACGTGGGCGACAGGCGTATCATCGTTGGGGTCCAGGTAGAGCAAACACGGCGCCAACATGCCAGTGTTTGCTCTCTTTCCTCTCTCTCTGTGTTGCATGCTCCCTTACGACGTGGGCGACAGGCGTGTCCAGGTAGAGCAAACACGGCGCCAATATGCCAGTGTTTGCTCACTTTCCTCTCTCTGTGTTGCATGCTCTCTCGTTGCTCTGTGTGTGTGTGTGTGTGTGTGTGTGTGTGTGTGTGTGTGTGTTGCATGCTGTGTTGCATGCTGCTACTACTGGTGGGCTTCATGTGGAACTACTGTACTCTCCATCCTCACTAACACCACCTACGTTTCTCTGTATCGCAGTCCCTACATGAAAGACGTCTTGGAGTAAAAGCAGACAATGGACACGGAGTAAAAGCAGACAATGCACACGGATGGGAACCTTCGAAACGTACCTGCATCGTGTGGAGCTCGAGGCGAACAGCAGGCGTGGAACAGCAGGCGACTGGAATTGATTGGACCCGGGTATTTTCAAATGCAAGCGTGACGTGAGTGGGTATTTTCAAATGGAAGCGTGAACGTCACGCTTGCAAGGAGGAGGGAGTATTTTGAAATAGGCCCCCCTCCTTTGCCCACATGGAGGGAGGGCCACTCTCCCTTTATCCTGTATAGATAATGGGTCCGAAAAGCCACCTTAATGCTAAGGTTGATGCTTAGCCATTAATTAAGTGGGTATTAACTATGACTAGGATAAAAAGATGCATTTATGTACCTTTGAATGGATATGCATGCACTCGACGGTTTTTAAAAACGTGAAAGTGGAGGAAAAGAAAGTGACAACGTGGCAAGCAAATCCATGGGCTCAAATCAAGGCGCGCATTTGGCATGGCCACGTGGGAGACTGCACAGCTTATAGAAACCCCCCAGACACACACACACACACACACACACACACACACAAAACGCACGAAGTAGCTCTCTTTCCAACTTCTCAACACTCCGTTTTCTCCTTCCTCTTCTGCTGCAAGTGTATCTTCTCCCGAAACCCTAGCTAGCTCAGACCCTTTAGCAGCAGCTTCTTCTTCTTCTTCTTCTTTTTTCCTCTGTCTCCATCTCCATCTCCATCATTTGGTTGTTTGCTGTTACCCTTACTTAGGCCACAATCATGGCAGCAGCCGCAGTCGACGAAGGTTCTGCAGTGGCCGTGCCTCAGCGCCGCAAGATCCTGGTTGCTGTGGACGAGAGCGACGAAAGCATCTTCGCTCTCTCGTGGGCCGTCGACCACCTCATCGTCTCTCCTGACAGCGGCAGCGTCGGCAAGTTCTCCGACCTTATCGTGCTCCTGCATGTTCAAACTCACCCGCAGGTCTTTGTAGGACCTGCAGGCCCTGGTAAGTTCATCTAGGGTTTGCTGCGTTCTTAGGTCGGAAATTGTTGAATTTGTTTTAATTTATGATTTGTTTTCTGTGTTTTGATTTTAAGATTCTAATCATTTGATGTTCTCAACTAAAGGCCATCCTCCTGCAGGTTTTTACATCACACCTGAAATACTAGACTCCGTGAGGAAGCATCAAGAAGAGATCTCAAAGAAAGTTCTGCTACGTGCAAAAGCCATTTGTGATCAAAAGCATGTAAGTGCCCTTAATACTTCTCTCTTTGCTGATTGCAAAAGCCATCTGTGAAGAAAAGCATGCAGGTGCCCTTGATACATCTTTCTTAATAATTTTTAATAATCAAGGAAGGGCACAACCAGCTTGCCTTCCATCTTTTAGGCCCTTTTGCACATTGCCCAAACATGGGCAGTGGAAATCTTGCACTACATAGCCGTCCATCTCTTAGCCCCCTGCAGGACACACAGCAAGTTCAAATGTTTCCTTGGAGCATGCACACATCGCCCAAACACGGTCAGTGACTATCTTTCACGGACGGCGTACATCGCCTTCCATCTCTTAGGCCCTTCCCACATTGCCCACATCACCCCAACATGGGCAGGGGAAATCTTTCTTGGACCGCCTACATCGCCCTCCATGTCTTACGCCCTTCCCACATTAGCCGCATCGCCCCAACATGGGCAGTGGAAATCTTTCATGGACTGCCTACATTGCATTCCATCTCTTAGGCCCTTTATTCATCTCCCAGACATGAGCAGTTCATGGATGGCCTACATAGCCTTCCATCTCTTAGGGCCTTTACACATCGCCCAAACATGGGCAGCGATGATCTTTCATGGACGGCATGCATGGCCTTCCATCTCTTAGGCCCTGCCCACATCGCCCCAACATGGGCAGTGGAAATCTTTCATGGACCACCTACACCGTGCTTATGGAGAGAGAGAGAGAGAGAGAGAGAGAGAGAGAGCTGGATCACCTTCACATACTATTTAACTCATGTTTTAATTTGCCATACCCTCTTCTTCAACTTGGTCTAATTTGTGCAAAAGTGAACACATCACATACACATGCTTAGGAAGGAACTTCTTCTCTTTGCATGATGTGATCAAAGGGATTAATAGAAAAAGTGTGGGGGGGTGGTTTTTTGAAATGCAGCTTGATACTGAGACAATGGTTGCACTTGGAGATCCTAGGGATGCTATATGCGAAGCGGTTGAGAAGCTTCACACAGCTTTCTTGATTATTGGTAGTCATGGCTATGGTGCCTTAAAGAGGTATGTAGGTTAAGTTTCTCCAGTTCCTTGATTATTGGTACTCATGGCTATGGTACCTCAAAAGAGGTAATGCTGTTTTCTTGATATCAAGGCTTGTGTGCACGAATAAAACTTTTGTCTTTCTATTGCAGGGCATTCCTTGGGAGTGTTAGTGATTATTGCGCTCACAAGGCCAAGTGTCCTGTGGTCATTGTCAAGAAGCCATAAACTGGTGAAGGCCTTGTTACAACACAATGAGGAGAGCCCTTATATGTACCCTTGTCACGAAGGGAGGTTTTTTTGGATAAGTTTTACAAGGGAAGTTTTTTTGTATAAGGTTTGTGAAGGTTGTGGTGTTTTTCTACTTTGAAGAAAAACTTTAAGTAATCTGTATATGTGAATGGGTCTTTGTAAACTTCTTCCGAAACTGCAAGCAATGAGGGGCACATTGATTGAGAGAGAGAGAGAGAGAGAGAGAGAGAGAGAGAGAGATTTACCGTGGCTACGCAGCATCCGCTAAAATCTAATTTGTTAATCTGCGTGCCCCTGCGCGAGTGAGTGAGAGAGAGAGAGAGAGAGAGAGAGAGAGAGAGAGATTTACCGTGGCTACGCAGCATCCGCTAAAATCTAATTTGTTAATCTGCGTGCCCCTGCGCTAGTGAGGGCAGGGGCAGGGGCAGGGGCAGAGTCAGTGTGTGTACTACTATACTATCATTCTTTAAAATTTACTGTCCGTGGTATCTTTTTAAATATCAATGCAACACTACAGGAATTAGATTGATAAATAACAACATGATTAGAGAGATTTATGTTAAGGGAAAATAGGTACAAAGGGGTGGGCATTGCAACAGAATTTGATGTCCTCAAGAATAACATGAATTTCCAAAGCAAGACGAGCATAATACTAGCGCTCCTTGCATGACATGCTAAAAACTCTGGCAAGGATAACATGTCTTAACGATATGCTAAAATTAACATTTGCTTTTCTGCATGTCACAATCGTTGCACATTGCCAATTGAAAATTCAAAATGTGAAGAAAAAATGCCAAATAATTAAAAGTAGAAAATGTCGTAAAAAGGACCTACTGGATAGTATGCAGTTGCATTTTACTTTGGTAAAAAAGGGCTTTCATTGAAAGGAATAAATTCATTTCACATCACCACCTTGTGCTTGTGTTATGTTATTTTATTTTATTGTGCTCAACGATATCGTGTCTTAACTTAAAAACGCTTTCGTACTTACGATATGAATGCTACACCTTGATTACTTATGAACTTGTTTTTTTTTTAAATGTTAGCACATGTGAGGTTATTGAATCACATGCTTAGGAGTAGATTTAAACCTTGCACCTCCCATTTGAGAGGCAAGGGTGCTATCTACCCTGTGGGAAAAGCCAAGGGGGCAACTTATAAACTTTTGTAGCTCCTTTTCTACCTCATTTTGAACCGTTCAATTCCTCCTCTAAATTCTTCAAAACTCTTGATGTAACGTTGTCATATCCATCTTCAATATTGTCACAAACCATGATGTTGATTCCTTCCTTGGATGTCTTACACACCATATTCTTAACTTATTTTTCACACACCACTTGAATTCTTTGGAGAAAAAAATGAGTATTCCCTAAGCAAATTGTTTACCTTTTAAATTTGATCTTTATATGAGATATCATCTAAAAAGAGAGCCATAAAATTTATTAAGCTTGGCCTCAAATGTCACAAACATATGGAAGGTGCATTTTTCAAACTGAAAGGGAAAAAAATGTTAACTTATTTTTCACACAAATCACTTGAATTCTTTGGAGAAAAAAACAAGTATTCCCTAAGCAAATTATTCACCTTTTAATTTGATCCTTACATGAGATAATATTTTATCTAAAAAGAGAGCCATAAAATTTATTAACTGTGGCCTCAAATGTCACAAATATTGTTCAAACTGAAAGGGAAAAAAATGTTTGAAAAATATGTAAGGTGCATTTTTCAAATTGAAAGGGAAAAATATATACTCAAAATGCCTTGTCTAAGTTTTAAAATCTATTTTAGGCACATTCTTGGACCTAAAGTTAAGACATAATAATAATGTCTAACATGAATCTCTATTGATGGAAAATATTTAGCTCTTTGAAACAAGCGAAAGATCTCATCAATACAAGACATTGGGTACTTATTCTTCATTGTGATCTTATTTAGAGCTCAAAGTCTTTTCATAAATAGCATAAAACCATCCTTTGTCTTCATTAGTAAATTTGTCAAAACCAAAGGAGAGTCAATTGGTGTTAACCAAGATTGTTGTTATTTATTGTCAATTGCTTGTATTGACTATCAACTGGTGTCAACCAAAACTATATATAAGCAATAGGATCAATTCTGGAAGTAAACTAACCTTCTTTATACTTGAGTTTTATCCGAGGTAAAAGAGCATCAATCGAGTCTAGGATCATCAAGTACCTTGTAATACCACTCACTTAGTCCTAGGTTACGAAGTATGATGATGTGTGCAAAGACGCTAACTTGTGCAGGGGAGATTGTCCAAAATTCATTTCATCGGGAAGCTAGAGAACCGGTTTGAATATTGCAAGTTGGATACTAAATTTCTATGAAATAACTAATGACTAGTAAAATAGTATAATAAACAGATAACATGACTTACACAAGAGTAATTGGTAATGTATTGAATCTAAGGTCTACAATTGACACCCATTATTCTTACCTCTCGTTCTTCATCATACTTCCAATGTGAAATCTATCTCTTTTCAATTCTCATGGTGGAGCCTCACCATCTCTTGTATGCTTTAATCACGTCTTTGCATTTCCTATATTCTTGTTGTCTTTAACTTTTATACTAAATTTAGGTTTTCTTTTTGGGTTTGCTCTTTTGAAGTCTTTTATAATGCTCCTTACATTATAAGATTGAGGACTTGTAAGATTGGAACTTCGATTCTCCACCCAACCATATCTTAAATAGTCTCTTACCTCATGGTTATATAGGCCTAAGTGGTACATGATCTTCCAACTTCAGTCTCTTGACCTTTCATTGGCTAGACATTGCCTTCTCCTTGTTGTCCATGCCTCTTCAACTACCCATGTGTTCCTTGGGATTTCATTGTGCACCATTTACTTTTCTTTTTACTTTAACTTTAATGCATATTAACCATTGCTTAGGTATTTTCTATTTGAAATCTCTTGAATCTTATTTATATACAACCTTTTATACATAAATAATCTTTCCTAGTCTTATATTTTAGTGTTACCTGCCAGTCTCAATATATTTCCTCCCCCTTGAAAGAAAATTTTCGTCCTCAAAAATAAAATTGGGTAATTTCTTTTTGAGTATACCAACCTTCTCTTAAAGTTAGATCACACTCAGTCGTCAAATATCTCAAAACCTTCAAGCATGATACTTTGGAGAAAGGTTAGAATCTTTCCTCCTTTTAAAGAAATAGAGTTCTCTTGAACTCTTTGGTTCACCTTATTGCTATCTCATAAAATAATCTTCTCACTTAAAGTCATAATAGAAATCTTGTTTAAAGATTTTTAACTTTTCCTTTTAAATAAAACTTAAACAAGTCTTTAACTTGGAATAAGTTCTCTTTCATAAGTATTTCAGTTAGAGAAACACTTCCTTTAGTAGCGAAATATCACTTTCTCATTCATGTGTCCTTAAACTCCCTTTCTACTACGAGCGAGTATCTTTTTCTTTTAAGAACACCTACTGTCCATGTAAGTGTCATTACACCATATAGATCTAATACGGTGTTGAACTTTATATTATCTTTAGAACAATGAGGTTGGTTTTAACACCTTCTTCTAAGGTGAATACTTTATTCTGGTTGATGCTAAACATGAGGATAAACCAATATGATTATGCCCACCAACTTTGCATATGTCCTTGATCAGAGGCTCACATGCAGTTAATGACTTTTCATTCCTCTTGTTTGTCATGATCACTCAGAAGCTTTACCTGGTTACCATCAACCCTTTTTCTAGTGCACACTTGTATACACTAACTAGAACCAATCTCACGGATAACCTCCTTTCTGTGAGACACAATTCCCAAATAAGATTGTTCTATATCTTTTAGTGCCTTATCTACTAGTTGACCGATCTTGCGCACCATAAGCAATGAATAGTAAAGTAATCACCATAAGCACCATAAGCACCATAAGCAATGAATAGTAAAGTAATCATTTACTTCCTTCGTTAATTCCTTTTACTTCGCGATCGTCGACTCAATCAAGAAATTCTTTTGGATGAGTTAACCTCAACCTTGCTCGGCCAACTGCTTTCGATTACTCGTACATTAGCAGAGCACACATCACTAGGCGTCCAATTCCACCTAGTTGCTCTCAAGCACCTTGAGTAACCAGTCATTAACACTAGACCTTGTCTTTTAAAAGTTTGGACGTCCTTGAATTTGGATCTGGGTAATAACTTCTTTTTCGTTTACACTTCAATAAGTGAAACAATGTCTACATAGACATTTCTTTTTATTGGTAGACCTTTTTCAAGCAACTTATTTGCTTGTTGATAACTTATACATATATATATATAGAAACAATTATAAGGTTCCCTGTATCATGTCTACCATTATGGAATCCACGAGCATAACCACTCGTAATTGTGCCTTTAATATGGTTAACTTTTGTTTTCACAAATGAGTACATCTCTTTACTTTCTTTTACAAGTACATACTCATACATTTACGATGTGGCCAAAGCAGACATCACTTTATTATGTCACCACAATGAGAATTTATAGTCTTTCCTTTTTTCCAAGGAATTAGACTCTTATTTATAGATAGATAGGCCACTTTTACCAAGCATTAACTATCTTTACTGTTCCGAATCAACATTGATAACATGTTTTTGTTCATGACCCAAAGTGGTACTTTTCGATGAGTCATACTTTTAAACGAATTTAAAAAGATTACATTTGATGCACCGTGACCATTCATTAAGGTTAAACTTTGTAAATGAAGTTACCTAATAATAGATGTGAATTGTACTCCATTATGAGTCAACTTACATAAATCAAGATCAAACGCTATAGTTATCACAGCAACCTTTAAGTGCTTGTACACAACATAAACACTAAAAGAATTCAACCTTAAAGTGCTTGTATGTGCAATACATAAACATCAACATTTATCTTTAGATAATCTTTTGAACTCAATGAAAAATCTATGATCAAAGGAATATCCCCTTAAGTAACAAACTTCTTCAGAAAGGTAAAACTTCATTGGAATGTGTTTGTACTGAGTACATGACACAAATTTTGATATTGAAGTCTGTTACTAATAATAACTAACAAAAAACACAAACTGTGTTTACTCAATAGGTTAGCCACATAACATTGTAAAAGACCCTTGACCATTAATTTTCAAAGGAATATGATTGACACAATAGGATCTTATGATACAAATTCACAAACCAACTTATTTGATGTGAACTCAACATAACATAACATAACATAGCACAAACATACACATGATATACATAAAAATAGTTAAACTTTAGGACCAACAACTCTGTCCTTTTGCATCCATGTGGAACTAAAACCCAATTACATTGGTTTCTTAACCATGCAAAAGCTTGTTTACTTGTGCGAGCAGCAAGGGTTCTACACTAAGACATGTAGACTATGACTCAAATAAGTTACTTGGACATAAAAAACTTTATTTCATTGGCATGGATATCTTGAAAAACAAGTCCTCAACTGAACTCTTCAATAGTTTGAACTTTGTCGACACAATACATAAAGAGAGTAGGGGAAAATTTCTTGTCTATAACTTTCCAATCATGTGTCAGTATTGCACCCTTAACTTTATAAAAAACATAATTATTATCAATTATCACTAGCACTTCACTAGCACTTCACTAGTAATCAACAAACTTAACTGGTGTTCTTACACCCACTAGTCAACTGTATTGAAACATGTGACTAATCATCCTTCATACACTTGATGCAAGCATGCAAAAAATATATATGCCTCTAATTGCATGCTAAAAGCACATAATACTAAACTTAATCTCATGCATGACCCATACATTCATGCTTATGTATATGCTCACTTGAAAAAACTCAAGTGTCCACACGAGGCCAATATCAGAGTAACTAGAGCAAGAAGCTCAAATAATCGAGTGTGAAACACACTAGACCCATACATCCCAAGCTCCTCATACTCAAACACATATGTCACGAGTGTAAAATACGTACAAGACCTTCTGCATGTAATGGTTCTTGGTGATGTACAAAACTTATAAATTTTAAGATGACACAAATCATACGAACAAATTCATTTTATAGTCCCATACGCAAGAATTTGCAAACAAAAATGAGCACCAACCTTTACTCCACACTCGATGAAGACTTTGATGAAAAAGATTCTTCCCGTGCTGCCTATCAAGCATATAGCATAAAGTGCAGTGCGTGTGACTACGTACACAAATCATCCTGTCTCTCTCAACTTGATGAAGACTTTGATGAAAAAGATTCTTCCCGTGCTGCCTATCAAGCATATAGCATAAAGTGCACTGCGTGTGACTACGTACACAAATCATCCTGTCTCTCTCAACTTGGTCGTCCTTGTGAGCTATGCTGCTGCAATAACCTTAGAATAGTCAATTGGGACTATGCTTTGTGAGAAACCAACTCCTGGGGGTGTACCTTTTCTATAATTATGGAGTCTCCAACTTCGAACATGGGATACATCGATACCGATGGGATGAATTTGGGTTCAGCTACAAACCATTCCAATAAAAGCCATGTTTATTTGGCAGGCCACATTCATCATCTTGACTATCATCATCATTTGCGCATTGCTTCAGGGCATTGGATCCATTGGAATTGTTGCCAGCTAGGTGATAGCTTCTACACTTATGCCACTGGGATGGTTGGTGAGATTATGGTTGATATGCCACTAGTGGTGATAGGCTGTGTGACAGTCATATTTGGATCACTAGAGTATGGAATAGTTATAGCGCCAGCTCATATAGTCCAGTGTTCATAATATGGACCAACTATTGTAAGTTATAGTAAGAGAGTATTTTTTCTAACAGAATGTAGTCTTATCTCTTAAGTTAATGGTTGTAGGAGAAGAGAAGAAGATAGAAGAAAATTTATCCACCCATCTCTCTCTCTCTCTCTCTCTCTCTCTCTCTCTCTCTCTCTCGTGTGTGTATGTGTGTGGGTGGGTGTGTTTGCTTACAAGGAACTCAAGCTCTCCGTCTCCCCCACATTGTCTTTATTGGTAACACCTCACGTGAGAGATAAGAAGGAAAGCAAAAGACAAGAACAAGGCAAGCAAGAAAGCGCTATTCATGGATAAGGGTATTTTCATCTCTTTCTCTCTTTGATTTTGGAGTAATACATTGGTAAGGATATTTCCATCTCTTTCTCTCTTTGATTTTGAAGCAACACCTTTAGTAGCTGTAAGAGCAAATGACAAACAATAAAGTCATTATCTTAAATAGAGACATCCTCCTAGGTAAAGAAAAAAGACCATATTGTGTGCAGTTAACCATGTTAGCTTAAATTTGCACAGGTCGACGTGATTTGGGTGCATTTCAGACCTCGTTTTGGCTCTGCAAGTTTTTTTGCACAAACACTCTATGAAGTGTCTATTTTGACTATATATGCCCAATTTTTGGTTTGGTGTAAAGTTGCAACAAAAAATTAGTTTTGCTGGATAGTCTGCACAAAATCTAAGTGTTACAAGTGTTGGTGGATGTATGTTTATGTGACAAGTTCACATATAATGATATTATAATAGGTTTACAATATCACTATTGAAGATTACGGACTTGTTGCAATCTCAAGTTGTGCAGAAGATTTTTTGCAAGCACCGTAAGTTGCTGTAACCCCGTAAGTAAAGATGTTTGATAACTTGTCATAGATTATGAGCGAGAAGCTAGAAAAGACCAAGCATAGAAGTTCGTGTGAGTGATGATCAATTTCGTTATGGGAAAAGGATATTGAGATTTCATCTCACATGTGATGAAAAGGAGCCACCCCACAGTAAGTGCAAGCATATAAAGCATGGAATGAAAGAGCCAAAAAGGTGCTATACTGATTGTTTATTAGTGTGGTAGATTCTATGATTGTGCATATACAAGATGCACAAATGCCTAAGGAGGCTTGGGACACCTTGGTAAAGATGTACATCATAAACACCCAAGCTTGGAAGATGCAGCTAAAATAGTTGCATGATGTGACTAGAGGAAAGTGAAGTATAAATGATTACTCAATGAAGATTAAAGGACTTACATATATCCTTGCTTCTATTGGATCACCAATTGATAAATGACAATATGGTTTTGGTAACCGTGAATGATCTTGGCAAGGGGAATACAACCAATTTCAGGCAATCATTGGAGTTCGATAGAACTTTCTTGATTTTCAAGAATTGATTGCTCTTCTCATCCATGAGATGAATATTGGGAGAGGTTCACCCTCTAGAAATTAAAATGATATGGGAAGAGGCAGAGGGAGATCATTATTTAGACACCAAGGTGGTGGAGGCCGTTTTGGAAAAAATAAATCATGAGTAGTAATAAAGAATCAAACGTACAAACAAGTAAAAGAGACCCATTTAGAGCCAAGGGGAGCCAGAGAGATCGAGGTAGTTGATAAAGAAATTAGAGTGCAAATAGAGGCAAGGGGAGCCAGAGAGGTCAAGGTAGTTGATAAAGAAATCAGAGTGCAAATAGCATAGAGTGATATTATTGTAGCAAACTAGGGCACATGGAAAAGGGTTGTATGATGTCAAAAGTGAAAAGTTGTAGCAAGGCAACTATGCATGGTCAAGTAAATAGGATGGTGATGACATAAGTGAGTAGTGGTTTGTGATGTAGCATATGCTGAGTTCCATGATAGGAGATATGTTAGGATCAAGAGATATTTGGTATGTGAATTTTGGCACCTCTAACCACATGATCAGTAATGGTGTGAGTGGTTTAGAGATATGTAGAAAATGAAAAAACCAGGTTATGTTAAAACAGGTGATGATATTGCATATCCCATTGTCCATATTAGTAAAGTGCCATTGTCTATGTAGGATGACAAAAAGAAATACTTGGCATATATACTTTATGTTCTAAATATTACAAAGAGTCTTATTTCTATTGAATAAATGGTTGAGCAGGGTCTAAAAGTAAGGTTCAATCCTCAAGGATGCTTCGTGTGGAACACTTCAAAAATCAGTGCCGCTTGGTTGCAAAGAGTAATAGAAATGATAGGATGTTTACTATAGATGTGAATATAATTTAGATAAACGTAACCATGTTTGCACATATAACAGGTGTCATTGTAGATATTGACATAATATGGCACAAGCGCCATTGGTCATGTGAATATACAACAACTGAAGTCTATACAGGTCTAAAATATTATTGCAAGTTTAGTTTAAAGTTGATGGTATGCACAAAATATGTGAAGCATACGAGTGCAGGCCAAACATGCTTTCTCACATAAAAAGCATGTTTGATGTTATTACCTTTAATGTATGAAGACCATCCAAGACTGCACTAATTGTACGTTATAGGTATAATGTTACAGACATTGATTATCACACTAGGAAAATGTGGCATTAGGAAAATTCTGGACTCAAAAGAGGGCTGTTTCAACAATAATATAATAATAGACACATAGATTGAGTGACATGTAATCTACGAACGAGATTCACCGGTGGTGGGACCTCTATACAAACCCACCCAAAACGTGGAGAAACTCTTATCTTCATGAAATATTAAAAAAAACCATCACCTTGTCTTAAAATATTTAAAACCGTTTTTTTGTCAGAACCTAACACAATAAAAGAATGTTTTCCACATTCCTGTGTTAGACGTGGAGCACTAAAAAATTCTTTCCACCACCCCTAGAACTAATGAAGCTTGAATGCTTGGAATAGATAGATACACATTCTCCTGGTTATTCCCTCAACTTAGTTCCACTTTTGAATCTCGAAACATCTTTGGCGCCCAAAAGAACACACCATCCCTCATTTCTTCTTCCCTCCTTGATCCACAAAAGCGGTTAGCTCAGTTATCCACTTTCTGCTACTTCTTCTTTCTCATACATCTGTTAATCTATCATGGCACCCGGAAGTGGACTGAAATGAGCAAGGAGCAGTATCTCATCTATTGTGTTGTATAACATAAAAGACGAGAACGAAGACTGGATTCCCCAAGTATACAGGAAGTACTCTTGGGTCACTATGCAGCCAAGAAAACAAGGCCACTACCGAGTGAAGGGAAAGGCATCTGAAGACTTGGCCAAACATTGGAAAGGAAGGATCCTTGACTTTAAGATGGCACCAGGAGGGAAAACTGTCAAAGAAGTGTTGATCCAGCATGTATTCATACAAAAAGAGATCAACGTGGGACCATTGGAAGGACTTCCAAGACACATAACACATTGTAAGTGCTTGTGTTTTGTATTTCAATGTTGCAAATAAGGTGATTGATATACATTTTTCTGCCTTGCACAGATTTGTACCCATCCAATCTTCAGGAGTGGGAGCCTGCACAATGCTTGACGGGATTCTTGAATGTCGTATACATGGTGAGGTGGGGGAACTTCAATATGAAGGTCGTGCACCAAGTGATCTCGCAAGAAGCAGAACATATTTCTATGACTCATTTTATACCTTGCCCACTCAATCGAGTCGACATGGAAAGTTGGAACGTATTCCGTTGCCCGCACTTGATAGTCCTGAGTGGCCATTGCTTGACACAGAAGTGATAGAGTCATACAGGACCAAAATGTTTAATGATATTAAATGTGCTATGAAGCCTAGCATTGGTGCAAGAAATGTCCACTTAAGTTTGTTTGTTCCAATTGCATGCTTTGTTCATTTATTTTCTGATTGTAAACAATTGAGAAAAACTAGAACAACTTTTGTGTGCAAAGATATAGATGAAGCCTGGCTTGATCATTTGTTTGACAAAGGTTGGAGAGTGAAATCATCAAAGGGAGATGATTTGATCGAATGTCGATTGAACACCTCCGACATTGCATTTCGGTGAGTGTTATGACATTATAATGTATTTTTGTGAAACAGTTACAACGCTTATTTGATTATACTCGAAAAATTATCCTAATGATATTTTGGAATCAGATACTATATTGCCAGGCAACATCTGTGCATGTCATTTACTTATAGAAGGTGGCGATGGATCAACAACAACTGGGAAAGCATGGACCAAGATACAAGAGATGGCAGCCACTCTTGCTTGATAGATATAGTTATGATTCGACAGGGTCACCCATCTTTGACATTGGAAATTGGACTCTCGAATATGTTAGGAAGGAATTAGAAGTAGCTATTCAGAATCCTCCAGATCAATTTTGCTTCAAGCTCGATGGTCGGAAGCTAAGTAAAAGAAGAGAGCATCAGATCATTTGTAAAGATGTTGCAGCCCCACATGAATTGGAGGCACTAGAAGATATATGATGTGACCATGTATACGGTGACAATGTATTTTCCATATGCAATAAACTTATCTATTCAGAACATTGCTTTTGTAATGCTTTATTGTTTAATGTAATGAAGGTAAAAATTCCCCAATTGAATTTTTATGTACACAAAAAAGGCTTAAAGTAAGAAAACAAGCAGTGAAGGAACACAGTAGCAAATTTGATCCTCTGATTTTCAAATTAAAAGTGTATTTACAATTGATGTTCTCTCTCCAATAACACTAGATATGTGCAAAAAAATATAAATGTACATGTATAGCTGCATATTTACAAACGTACATTTGTTGGAAGAAGGAAAAAACTATTTATTACTGAAACCCATAGGTATCGGCTTCAGGATGGAGCCATGGCTCTTCTCCCAAGTATGGAGCCCATGTAAGAGGCTCAGGGGGGCCTATTCCCCCTCGTCGTGGATTGCGCGGGATGAAGTCCACCACTGGCCCGTCTGGAGGCATAACTTCAGCGCGACCTCGATCAATTTCGCAATCGTTTCCTCCCTAAACGTTTGGACGTCTAGGTCCACGTAGCGAGACATTGATGGAAACTGCCATCACAATTCATCAAGGCATAAATAAGATCAACATGACAATATGCAAGAAGATAAACAAGAGTACGCATGCATATGGGAGCTGAAAAATGCTTACATCCTCTGAAGGGAGCTGAAAAATGCTTCGTAGCAGCAACATTGCATTAAGTGCAACCCTCCACCCACAGTTGTAGCCATCTTCTTGTTTGGGGACACTAACCCTTCGGATGGTCGATCGATCCAGGGTGTCGATGTCCATGCTGAGGCTCTCGTAAGCTGCCATTAGTTTCCTGACACCACTGTAAACAAAGACCAATCATTATCCTGATCAATCCGGACTTCTAACTCAAACAATAATATGTATCTTAATGATTTTTACTTACAGCAAAACATTTCCATGGACACCAGATGTCGAATTTGCAAGGTAAATGACATTTTCTTGCACGTCGACTAGTAGAAGACTCCAATGGGAACTGCATCATCACATCCAAATAGATTTCTATTAGTTTCAATCCAAAGGAAGCACTATATAACTCGTGTACGGTGATTCCTATAAACATCATGCAAGAGAAATAGAGAGACAAACTCACTTTTCATGATATGCCAAAAAAAATACTCGGGCATCGTCCAGCTGGACCTCCCGAAACCAGTTCAGCACATCGAGGTACGGAACTGACTCTACTAGCAACAGTGTTGAGACCAGTGAATCAATCTGGAACACTCGTTGGTGTACATCCTCGGGCAATTGCGAAATAACAAAACTTCACAAGGAAACATATCAAGAGTGAGGCATAAACTTTAAGAGCCAAGAATGAAAAATTGTGGGAGGACAGAGAAAAGAGTATACCTTAAAACACATCTGAGCACTTTGTCGTTGACTTCAGTTTTAGGATCAAACAAAATGTTGATTTCTTCAGCATGAATCGGGAAATAACATCTATGCCCTCTAATATTAAAGGGTACATAGAACTCCGGCAACAAAAATTGCAGCGCCTCCCGATTCATGGCGTGGAGTGCGCGAACATTTTCCCTTTTTGTTTGCAATGCAAGCATTGCAGCTTGATGTTCCCTTTGAGCGCTTGTCATTAAATTTGCCCGAGTCTGATGTTCATGATCTGGACCTCCCTCGGTCACCTCTTCAATTCTCACTTTTTGTACAAGACGGACATCCAAAATTTGTAACATTCGTTCATCAGTAAACGTAACTGGTCTAAGTAACTTATCGTATCTGAAACGAAGGGCTACTAGGCTGAAAAAATCCTTGTTCATTACTGTCACCCTGTGTGCATGGGCAGCAAGAACGTAACTATCCAAAAAAAATTCGATCATCCAATCTTCTGTGGCCTCCTGCAAGCAAAACAGGGCCGATGCCTTCCACCTAAACAAAATTCCATTCTGCTCACAAATTCTCCTGACAAGCCTCTGGAAAGGCAATCTGGGAATAGCAGCTGTCGGGCGGCGGGTGCTTCATAAACTTTGTGATTTCTCGCAGAGCTGACGAATGCTCTGCGAAACGCATTAGTCTAGGCTGCGTTTTGGACAATCGAGAAGGACTGCTTGATTTCCTGGATCTTGAGGCTTTCAGAACGCCCATCTTCTTCCCAGTAGATGAGGGAGCTGCATTGTCAATGGGTCTAGCTGTATGCCTTACACGAGCAATCTGAAAACGCAAGAAAAAGCAGAAAACTTAGCTATTCAATAGTACACGATTAACAATTCACCATAAAGCGAGAGGGTGGCCAAGAAAGCAATATGCACTTCCTCGCGTTATGGTGAATCCATTCACCATAACGGGAGATGAAGGCCCACAGAAACACAATAATCCTCCTCGCATTATGGTGAATTCATTGACACCAATAAGAGGCGGATTATCGTGCATCCTTTGAGCTTTGATCTTGCGTTATAGTGACTTGATTCACCATAACGCGGCGAGACTAAGAGCCAGTCAAAGCAAAACAATCCTCCTCGCATTATAGTGAATCGATTTACTACAACGGGAGGAGGATTCTCCTGAATCTCTTACCATTCCGTCTTGCATTTTGGTGATTCGATTCACCATAACACATAGAGCAGTATTGAGATTCTAATGACTCATCGTCTGCTTTACGGTGAATCGAATCACCATGACAGAGGGCAAACAGTCGAAGAGAAAACGATGGCAGAGGGCAAACAGTCAAAGGAAAAACAAAACAATCAAGGATTATATAAGAAACTCACAAAACAATCAAGTAATACACTTTCATCACATTCTATGAGTGGGAATGGATGGAGACTGTCGTGTAGGAGGTGAATTAATTGACACCAATAAGAGGTGGATTATCGTGAATCCTTTGCCCTTTGGTCTTGCGTTATGGTGAATTAATTGACACCAATAAGAGGTGGATTATCGTGAATCCTTTGCCCTTTGGTCTTGCGTTATGGTGAATCGATTCACCATAACGCGAGACTAAGGGCCAGTCAAAGCAAAACAATCCTCCTCGCGTTAAAGTGAATCGATTTACTACAACGGGAGGAGGATTATCGCGAATCTCTTCGTTTGCCTTCTGCCATGGTGATTCGATTCACCATAAGACATGGAGCGTATTGAGATTCTAATGGCCCGTCGTGTGCTTTAAGGTGAATCAAATCACCATGGCAAAAGGCAAACGTAAGAGAAAAAAAACCAATGGCACAGGGCAAACAGTCGAAGAAAAAACAAAACAAACAAGCAATATACAAGAAACTTACAAAACAATCAAGTAATATACAAAAACTTACATTTCTTGCGTGAGAATGGATGGAGACTATCGTGCAGGAGGTGGAATATCGGTTCAGTACTGTGGCGGTAGTCGGAAGTCACCTGGAGGCAAGCAGGAGGACGGACAAGGCAAAATCGATAAGAGAACAAAAAGGTGGCGTGATTAACGGCTTTCATTAGTCTTTAGAGCGAACACACGTGCTGGCGGGCTGCCAGGGCGACTAGGCGGCGCTGACGTGTCGCATAGCATTAAAAAGGGCTTTGATTAAACTTTATAGCTTGTACACGTGCTAGGTACATGACGGACTACCACGTGGCATTCATGGAATGGCGGGTGAAAACGCGGCGCTGACGTGTCGCATAGCATTAAAAACAGATTTTCTAGGATACTCATCTCATTTATTGCCTCTCTTGGAGTTCATATTCTCATTTATCTCCCCCACCAATGACCTTCATCTCCATCAACGACTGACTATCTCCTCCAACCCTCCTTCATCAATCATCCTCCTGTATCCAACGTCAAAGACAAACCTCCAACCTCCTTCATCTCCATCTCCTGCGACGTTTGTATACAATTCGTTTTCCTGGTATTTTTATCTCTTTTGTGCTTCCTTCTTCTTTTGTTATTTCGTTCTTTTGGTTTCATTCGTTGAGAACTCCTTGCTTTGTCTTTTCATCGCGTTAAGGTGAATTGAAAACCTATGACTCCTCGCCTTATGGTGAATTGACTACGAAGAAGAGTATTTTAATTTGTTTGACACCTCCTCTCTCAGTATGGGTACTTGAGAACTATCTTTATTTGTAATTCACCATAACGTAAGAGGCGTTGCCAAAGGATGATAAAGTCAAGCGAAGGTCCCATAGGAAGCACAATATTCCTCCTCGCATTATGGTGAATCGATTCACCATAACGCGAGAAGAGGTCCTTGACTAGATTCACTACTACAACGCGAGGAGGAATACCTGGATTCCTCTGGCATCTCCTCTCGCGTTATGTTGAATCCATTCACACCACACAGAGATTTGTTGTTTAAGATCGACTGTCTCTTGATTCATTGCTTGAACTAATATTTTCCATGTCTTATCTACACCCTTGAATTCAACCATGGCACAAGTTCAAGTCGAGTTTGATGTGGACGAAGAGATTAAAGAAACACCTGCAACTCTGTTGTATGACTTCCTCTACAAATGTCGACATCATGATTTGCACCCTGCAATTTCGTTGATATTCAATTGCGATTTTTCTCTGGAGGATACATTTTCTAGCCATCATGGATACTTTGAAGAGGTAAAGCAAGAGTTTGACGAGCTCACAAATGAAGAACCAATGATGATTGATGGGAAAAATCACATTCATTTTAATCTCAAGGTGTTGCCGGAGAAGAAGCAGAGGATTGGCACAAGGTACCATGTGATAAGAAGAGAGCTTTGCTATGCCCTTTTCACAAAAGAAAATGCCGCTTGATGGAATACTCTTATGCCTTCTTATGCTTCTTGCACATGAACGTGCAATTAACAGATGAAGAATGTACAAAGCCGCATGCAACAAATGAAAGTGAAGACACGATTTCTCGTCAGGCTAGTCCCACCGTTGAGGATGTTGCTGAAGAGGAGGACACTCCTCATGTGATTGAGGAGTTCAATGTTGAAGAAGAGAGGAAGCTCAGTTCGGCAGTTGATATTGAGGCAGTTAGAGAACAAAACAGTGATATAGGTCAGCTTGTGATTGAATCAGATGACTCCTCCCCCATTCCAACGCCATTACTCTCCTCCTATACCAAGTAGGAGATTCAGAGTATATATTGCTGACAGACATACAACATGTATTTAACTTAAGGGAGGACCATTGCATAGCTTTCATAGCCCAAAATTTGGAGGTCGATGACAATTTTGTAGATGATGATGGGATAGATAAGTACTTACTAGTGGATAGCCATGTGAAAGACACCGAGTTCCTATCTGCTGCAGCAACACTAAAGATGAAATTATTCTAACCAGCGCATGCAAAACACAAATATGAACTCTGATCAAAGGGATAGGAAGAATTGGATCCCAATTAGGATCCACTCCTGGAGCATCACAATTTGGGGCTTCATGCCTATTACTGATTGCATTTAGGCATTTCCATTCTCTCTCTTTTTCTCCTTTGGAGACACCTCGTTCGGTCATGCAATACAGGCAAGGATACTTGGCCATTGCTCCTTGGGAAATACCAAACATGCATTTCAAGGTTTTAAGATCTGCAGAGCCAGGTGCCATTCAACCTCATATTCACCATATCCTTCTACATAAAGCTTTTCGCCATTCGACTGCTGCTTGATAGTGGAAGGAAGCTCAGTCTGGTTGAAGTACCACTTTAGAATTTCATGGGTCTCTATTGGAACCTGTTAACAACAACAGTTAGATTGTCTACAACATCATAACAAGAGGATAGCAACATAATATTCTTTTTTTAAAAATGGATAGCACCAAATCTCATTTTCGGATTGTACACTAAAGTGCTTCTCATCAGTATTACTGATACTAGCATCCAAAGCTCTATTCATTAAAGTAATGCTAACCCTTTCCAGCTTCTTTCCTTTGATCACCTCACTCTCATTAAGTTTTAAAACAAATTTCAGCCTTTCATTGCACTCATGTACACTGATGTCATAAAATTTCACCATAGCCATTTGTAATTTCCGAACATCCATGATGAAATTGTTGAACTCTGTAAGCTCTATGATTTTCTGTTCCCCGCTCTTTTTAGTCACTGTCAATGTACTAGACACGTGACAAGGCTCTCCAACAAGTTCGACCATTTCCAAGTTGAGAATATTTCGAGCTTTGTTCACGTGAAATGGTTTTGGAATGGGAATAACTGTTTTTTTTCCAAGCTTACAATTGAAACCCTCTTTAACTTTATTAAACAATATCCTGTAAAACTTTGTGCTTATACCAACCATGTCACATATACCTTGTGCATCTGCAGGCGTGAATGCTTCACTCACCTCCTGCAAGGATTGCTTTGCTATGGTTGATCGAAGTCTTGCAAACTTAGGATGCTGTATTGCTGACTCCACGATGTCTTTTGTCAGAACTTTGCCAAATATATCAGAACCTTGCTCTTTTGGACCCACAACATCTGTGACCATCCTGAAGCAACAACGATAGCTATTTCAGTCCACCATTCATCTAACTATACCACCCCCACACCCAATCCCCCATCTCCAACATCTGTGACCATCCTGAAGCAACAACGATAGCTATTTCAGTCCACCATTCATCTAACTATACCACCCCCACACCCAATCCCCCATCTCCAAAAAAGGAACTAAAGATGAAAATGAAAAGTGAGTGCTCAAAGAAATTTAAGCTCAAAGAAATTATAGATCCCAATACCTGCAAGCTTTTACACGACGCTTCCATTGGCCACCTCCAACATTGAGTTCTTCCAATGGTTTGATCTATCTCTTGCGTAATCGAGCACCCAATGGCGTGTCTTTCAAATATTGCAATTTTCTGTTGAACTTTTCAAGTTGTTTTCAAAGGTGTGCATTCTCACTCTCCAATGTGAAATTGTTGATTTCTTGAACTGCCAAAATTTCATTCTTCTCCTTAATAGTGTCCTGCATCTTACAAATAGTCTGCTGCAAATGATCAAACTCTTTTTGTAACCCAGCACAAACTTTTGCTTTATCCTCGTTTGAAGCTTGCAAAGCTGTTGTGATCGATGCCAAGTAAAAATTCGCACCTTCAAGCATTTTTATTCTGGCATCTCTATCACTCAAATGTCTTTCAAAGATACTTTGACATTGGCCAAACAGTCTTTTGCAATATCCAAGCAATCCATTTTCACCCTCACACACAAACTTGAAGAAACTTGTCAACCCAAAGAATGATGGAGATTGAGAGGAGGTTGGATCTGGTGGGTAAATACTACCATCCAACCATAGATATTTTTCTTTCCTTCATTTCGAAGCTCAGTAATGCGGGCTTCGCATGCTGGCCTAGACCAATTTCTCTTACAGCATTGAGCATAATCGGGTTCTACTTGGAAGTGGATGTCCACCTTTTTCTTCTTTTGCTTCACAGGTTCCATTGCATTGTTCTGTGCTTTAACAACACCAAAAAGCATCATGAACTCACACTTTAACAAAAAAAAACCAAAGATATTACACTTATCTCCCGTGAAGAAGATTGCTTCATTAAAACCAAAAGACAACATCACTAAATAATACCTCCTTGTCCATCAAACAGACTTGTTGGTATCCTGGATGAACCAAAATGTACAGAGTACTTGTAAGCACAACCCTCACTTGAAAAAGGTAAGAAATGGGATTGTTATTCATGCACAAGCAGGTATGGCGCATGAAGAACAAATACTTTTCTATCCTTTTTCAAAACTTGCCGCCTTGAGAAGAAGAGAAAATCAAAAACCTCCCGCTCAAAACAATTCGGATTTGGAGTGGTTGTGGTTGTGGAGTCGGGGAAGACAATGAGGGAGACAATGCAAGATGATGGGTTGCAGGGACGAAGTTCGGTTCAAGTTTGGTTAGCAAAGTTGGCTTCGTTACATTCAAAAGTGTAATGAAGAAAGAGAGTGGTGTCTTTTTTCAATAAAATAAGGCACCATAGTGGGAATAAAAAACTATACTTAAGATGCATTGTTTTGAATTAAAAAACACCCTACATGTCAGCAGTTAATGGAATAAAGAACTCAAAAATGACGCACGTACCCTCCAATATTATATGTGGATTTATTGGCTTGCTTTGTCCACATCACCATCCCAAGGGATCTCTTACAAGGCCCCTTTTTGAGTCCAAATTTTCCCTAATGGTTTATTTCATAAAGGTGAAAAGCGAGGGTGTTTGCTCACTTTCAAAAATTTCAAGTCTTGGTTGAGAAGAGAAATGAGATACAAATACAATGCTTGAGATTAGATGGTGGAGGGAAAGTATTTCTTCAATAAGGTCAGTGATTTCTTGAGAAAGTAGGGAGTCAAGAGACAGTTCATATCTAGGTACTCTCCAACAGAATGGTATTGCAAAAAGAAAAATACACACATTGGAGAAATAGCACATGCCTTGACGTATGAAAATAATATGCAAGATTATTTTTGGACAGAAGCAAATGTTGTTGTTTGCATTATGAATATGACTCCCACTACAACTGTTTGCATTATTTTTAGGCAGAAGAAAATGTTGCTTGCATTATGAATAGAACTCCCTACTACAAATCTTCATGGTATGATGCTTAACAAAAGTTTACAGACATAAATGCCCCCCTTGAAAGTGTTTGGGCATATTGCATATGTACATGGTCCCAACGAAGTGAGAACAAAGTTAGATACAAAGGTAGAGAAATGCATTTTCATTGGTTATGATTTAGAGAAAAGAGATTATAGATTTTATAATCTAACCACTCACGTGAGATGTGAGTAAGTAGAAATGTTATCTTTGATGACATGTCAGTGGTAGCTGGTATGCAGCACTAGTGAAAGCAATCAAAGATGCAAATGTAAGAAGTAATAATGCTACCCCACATGTAGAGCAACAATCACAGTGGCTTAGTGGACCTGGAAAGTCCTCTAGAAGTGGATCGAGTGTAAGTCCATGGACAAGGGTAGATTAACCTTTTATGCCTCATCTGTTAGCAAGTCACTCATATGTGGATGGTGATTCTAGTGGCTCCGAGTAGAGCCTTGATGAGGAGCTTAGCATTCCACCACTGATCATCCGCGTGCAAGGAGAACCAGGATTTCTTTCAAGTCACTTGGCATGGATCCATGTGTACATAGATCTATGGGGGTTAGATACCATGTTGAGAGGTTGAGATATTGTGAATATATAACCCATCATTATGCTTACATGGTTAAAGAAATAAAGAGTTGAAGCCTGCTTGTTTTGAGTAGGTACTTGAAAATAAAAAATGAAAAGATACGATGGATGAGAAGATGGCAACATTGGATACACATGCAACATGGGAGTTCGTGGATTTACCTATAAGGAAAAGAAGGCAATTGGATGCAAGTGGATGTATAAAGTTAAGCATAACTTGGGTGGATTAGTGAGTAAGTATAAGACAAGATTGATTTTAGCAAAGATTATGCATAGATCTATGGCATTAACTATTTGGAGACATTCAACGCGATTGCGAGAATGGCAACTGTGAGAGCTATCATTCCTATGGGTATAGATGAAGGGTTGGTCAGATGGATGTAAAGAGTGCTTTCTTGCATGGTGATTTATAAGAAGAATGATTTCTTGCATGGTGATTTACATGGTGATTTGCAAGAAGAAGTGTACATGATGCAACCACCATCGGGTTATGAGAATGATGCACACCTAGATTTTGTATGCAAGTTACGTGAAGCCTTGTATAGCTGGAAGCAAGCATCTAGAACATGGTCAAACAAGATCGAGGAGTATCTTGTTACCATTTGATTTCAGATACCCAATGTAGATTTCTTACTTTATATGTGAAAAAAGACAAAGGGATCAGGTTGTTATTTGGGTAAGCTACGGTATTTCTTGGGCATAGAGGTGGTGGTGACATTTTGTTGTTATAGAGGTAGTATGGATTTTAGACATGTGAAAGTATGGTATGACAAGATGTAAGCCTATTTCAGTGCTATTGGAGCATAATATAAAGCTTTCCATAGAGACATGTGAGCTTTTAGAGGACCCATTATGTACAGACGCATAGTGGATAGCTTGATCTATATAATCTTTTACGAAGTCATATTTGAGCTATGTTGTTAGACTTGTGAGTCATTTAATGGAGACTCCTTAAAAAGACACTTAGATGTGGCTAGATGGATTCTCAAGTACATATAGTCCACATTTGATTATGGACTTTTCTGTGTGAGGTTGACGCATAGATACAACTACATGGATACACATACTGATTGGGGTGGTATTGTCACAGACAAAAGATCTACTAGTGGCTTTATATTTTCTTTTGGAAGTATTGCTATAAGTTGAAATAGCAAAAAATAGTTTATAGTTTTATTATTAAGTACAGAGGCAAAGAGTAGAGGGATGCTGTTATGGCAGCTTGTGAGGTAACTTGGTTTCAAAAACTACTTGGTAATATTGGTGAGCCTATGGATAAGGTAGTTGTTGTCATTTTGTGTCCACATGAGTAACATACAGTTAGCTAATAACCCAATCTATCATGCAAGGAAGAAGCATTTTAAGATACATTTATAACCTTGTGAAGAAGAAAGTTCTACAACATGTGATGTAGATTTGATATATGTCAATACATAAGATTAAGTAACCGAAATATTTACGAAGACACTTGGTATAGAGAAGCTTCACAGGTTTAGGAGCTTACTTAGGAGTAGTACAATGTGTTGTGTTGAGCTTGAAGAGGAGTGTTAGGATATCGAGCTCAACTAGTGCTGCAAACATTGATGATCCACCTCATGGGAGATAGCTTTCGCACTTATACGTCACTAGCATGGTTGGTGAGATTATGGCTGGTATGCCGTAGTGGAAAATAAGATATAGTAGACACAATAGTTTTTAAAAAACTCTACATAAACATTTTTTTTGAAAATATTATATATAGTACACACTTTTCCTTTACAATCTAAACAATCCTCTCTCTCTCTCGCTCTAAGAGTGCTACATAGTGCACACTTTTCTTTTACAATCTAAAAAACTCTCTCTCTCTCTCTCTCTCTCTCTCTCTCTCTCTCTCAAATAACTCTTATGCGTTCCTCGCTCATTTTCACTCTCAAAGTGACTATCTAAACAAAACTCTCTCTCTCTCATAACTATCTAAACAAAACTCTCTCTCTCTCTCTCTCTCTCTCTCTCTCTCTCTCAAATAACTCGTGTTTCTCGCTCATTTTCACTCCCAAAGTGAAAATATTACTACACATTTATCCATCATCCCATCCTCACAAAAGGCTCCGTTTCTAAAAGTGAAAATGTTTTTAGACTTTTATCCATCATGCCATCCTCACAAAAGGTACTACATTTTGTAAGATCAAATGCTCAAAAGATCTTGGCATACTGTTTGATTTTCTATGGGAAGAAAATGTACAAATTTATTTAATGTTTGATTTTCTATGGAAAGAAAATGTACAAATTTATTTAATTTTTTAACAAAGTTTGCAAAAAGTCACATAAAAGTAGTAAAAACCACTACCTCCACAAACATTATCCAAAAACTTCTCATTGCGTTGTGACAAGGCCTTCATTAATTTATGGCTTTTTCACAATGACCACAGGACACTTGGCATTGTGAGCACAATAATCACTAACACTCCCAAGAAATGCCCTACAAAGACAACACACACAATGAAATAAGGAATTAACTTATCATCCAACCTTGAAGCCAAAACAATTAGCATACCTCATTTATGACAATTAGCAATAATCAAGCAACTTGAAAAACTTAACCTATCATGGAGCCTAGATATCAAAATAGTAGCAATAGAAACTTAACCTATCATGGAGCCTAGATATCAAAATAGTAGCAAACCTCTTTATAGCACCATAGCCGTGACTACCAATAACCAAGAAATTCGGGTGAAGCTTCTCAACTGCTTCGCATATACCATCCCTAGGGTCTCCAAGTGCAACCATGGTCTCCGTAACAAGCTATATATCAAAAACCACACACCAATACTTTCCTATTAATCCCTTTTCAGTATATGCAAAGAGAAAACATGAGACAACAAAGAGAAAACACATGTGAAGGCAATTTCTCTCTCTTTTAAAAAAAAATAGTAATAGAAGATATATTACCAAAAATTACTTTACAAATTGCCACATGGCCGCCATGTGAAGGCAATTCCTCTCTCTCTCTTCAGATGTGGTGATCTCTCTCTTGAAGATATGAGTAGCTCTCTCTCTCACACACACTCTCTCTCTCTCTCTCACACACACACACACACATCGCCCATGTCTGATCACTTCTTGTTGACATGAAGCTCACCAAAATGCAGACGGGCATTGGTGATCCTCGGAACAAATAATTGTGGCAATTTGCTACTCCATGAAAAGAGAGATGCATCAGTCAGAGGCACTTACATGCTTCTCATCGCAAAGGGTTTTTGCACGAAGTAGAACTTTCTTGGAGATCTCGTCTTGATGCTTCTTCACGGATTCCAGTATTTCGGGTGTGATGTAAAAACCTGCAGGAGGATATCCTTTATAAGTTGAAGGAGAAGAAATAGTTAGTAGAATATTGCACTAATTAGAATTTGGAAAACAAAGGCACTAAAAACAGGCAGAAAGCCATGGATGAGCTTGCATACCAGGGCCTGCAGGTCCCATGAGGACCTGCGGGTGAGTTTGAACATGCAGGAGCACGATAACGTCGGAGCAATTGCCGCCGCTGCCGCACGGCAGGATGAGGTTGTCGACGGCCCACGAGAGGGCGCAGATGCTTTCATCGCTCTCGTCCACAGCTACCAGGACCTTGCGGCGCTGGATTAAGGACGCCATGGCAGATACGTCGTCGTCGGCAGATGCTGCAGCCATGATTGTACCGGCCTAGAAGAACCAAGTGATCAGGAGGCACAAGATTAAGAGAAGAAGAAGCAATTGCTAAGGTTTGGGATCAGATAAATAGAACCAGGAGGCTTTCAACAGAAGAATAAACGCAGGAGAATTTAATAGAAGTAGCCGCGCGCAGGTGCGCACCTGGATTTGAGCCCATGGATTTGCTTTCCACGTGGTTTGACAGTACACTTTCCTTTGCAGCCAGTCTCTAGATCCTCCCGTAGTTACCATTTTTCCTCGCCCATTTGGTGCTTTTTATTTGCCCGTGTAGACCAGTGTTCGAAAAAAACTATTTTCCCAAAAAGTAAAAAACCTTCATCTAAAAATTGTGAAATTATTTATAAAGAAAATTTTCAAATTTTGAAGGTTTTTGTTCTACAACCCCTCAAAATCTGCAGGTTTTTATACCCTTAAGTTTCAAATTTGAAGGTAGTTTTAAAAATCTGCAGGTGCAAATTACACTATACCCGGGTTTTTTTCGAACACTGGTGTAGACAATGCCGTTTAGGAAACACGCCAACGCATGACCTCCTCGTCCTAGACAAACATCTCTACCACTTGAGCTATCACCTCGTGGCATCGGACTTGTGTGAACGTGCGGAGGTTTTTAGCATAAATTATTCTTATATGCTGCATGGCCGAGCTAACTATCTGTGAGAAAAGGTCCTAAGAAAGGGCAAGAGCAACAAGCATGAATATAATTGGTGCCCTATTCACTCAATTAAATATGAGGGCTTTTTCACACAAGCACGGGGGCCTTTTCACATGGACACAGTTGAGAGAATCTCTCAACTATGCCCACTCTTCACAATACTTGTAGAATCTGTGAGCTAAAAGTGAAAGAATTCTTCTCACGCAAACCCCCTACATGGCACACTTGGTAGCTGCAGCCATACTGTCATTGGTTTATGTGCCACACTTTTTGACCCAGTGCTGCTGCTCTCTCTCTCTCTCTCTCTCTCTCTCTCTCTCTCTCTCTGTGTCTTTTGTGTGGGGAGGTTTCATTCTTGTTTGATTCACAAAAATGCTTGTAAATATTTTCATATGTTTTTTGGTTTTCAAATAATCTTAAAACATCGATGGCTCTGCCGCATTAATTGGTGTGTTTATTAACATTGATGGGCATACAAAATATAATGTCTTGAATTAGACCTATTGGTGTGATTAACATGATTAGGCAAGTGATATGAGTCTTAGATGATACTAAATAGGGTGATTAACATGTCTTGAATTAGACCTATTAGTGTGATTAACATGATTAGGCAAGTGATATGAGTCTTAGATGATACTAAATAGGGTGATTAACATATCTGGGCATTTGACATAAGTCTTAAACGATACTAATTGGCATGATCTATGTTGATAAGCATGGGATGTAAGTCTTAAATGATAGTAGTTGGCGAGGACGCACGGATTTTTATCTATTAACATTGAGTGCTTATTATCCTTGGATTATGGCTTTGCACATGAATCTTAGTTCATCTTACTAATAATTTTAAAAAGCCACGTATCATGTATGTGCATTTTAAAATTATGAACAAGACACATCCCAATTAATAAATATTATAATGCTTCATATTTTTAAACGGCTACGTAGATGGCCTTTGAGTTTTAAATGTAACTTGCTACTCCCACGTCATGTCGGTTTTGAATTTTGACAACTTTCACCCACGAGATAAGTAAGTTGGGTACCCTTCCATCAAGAATCTAAAACCCCCCTTTGTTTATTCAGATGTCGTGACATGGGTAGCTCTTACGTTCCTACAGGAATTTACGGAATATGTATTTCGACTAGAATGTAGCAAGTATGGTGTGCTCTCGACATGTTTATCCTGTTAGGTTTTTTGAACGCCAAGCACACCCTTTGAAGGTTGCATGGTTTTGTGTATGTATTGTGATGTGGGTGTCTTTTGCTTTTTCTTTGACAACAAAAGGGCGAAGGCAACGAGATGGAGGTAACATGGGAGGATCAACAAAACATCAACGGATAGTTGAACAATAAATTCCACAAGCTTGAAGATGACATCAAACTGGACGGCCACACAACATGATCACAACAGGTCTCTTATCCTTCTGATTTTGAAGAGTGTTATGCTATCTTAACACAACGCTAATTGGGTGTTTTACCCAGCACTGCTTTTGATGAATTGATCATTAGTATAATCAAGGAATAATAAAGATTACATTATACTATTTGGATTATTTCTTCTGAGTAATTTAAATTATAATCATTAAGTAATTATTGTTTTGATTCGATGATCAAGCTGAGTATATTAATATAATCAAGGAATAATAAAGATTACATTATACTATTTGGATTATTTCTTCTGAGTAATTTAAAATGAGGGGGATTTCCAGCATAAATGATTCAAATGCATAAACAAAGGGGAGAGCTAGATTGTGCATTATACTTTAATTGGCTAGGCAGAGCCAAGCGAAAAATCAATGGGTGCATCTAGAGAGAGAGAGAGAGAGAGAGAGAGAGAGAGAGAGATGGGTAACAAAAATGTAATTTTTGTATATGTATGCAAAGTGTGCTCGACATCTTACATGTCAAATTTAATTTATTGATTTCTTTTTTTTTGGGAAACATAATTATATTATGTTTATAAACTGTGCAGAAACATATGTAATAGCCTACCTTTACAAAAGCCACACATATCCTTTGAAATCCCACTGTTAAGTAAACCATAGATCTTATTCCACCTCTTCTCCTCGCAAACAAAAGATGAATGCTCCCAAGAAATGTGATATCCCAGCTGTGCTGCAAGCTAGCCACCAGAAGCAACTCGTAGTGCACCCTTTAGGAGTTTGTTCTTCCATGAACTCTTTCTTGGTCTAGATCTTTACATTAGGTCTCATTCCAATCGGATTCTCTATCAAGGCCATAAAGGTATGAACTGGTTGCTTCTCCTGTAGATACCATCTTTGCGTCTTAACTGATTTCAATTTGTGTGATCGGTGATGCCTTCTTAACAAAGTTGTCTTTTTTAATGGTGTGCCTAGCTCAACTCATTTGCAGACGGGTCTCACCGGGCTGGTATTATATAAAGGAAGAGTTTCACTAAGCTATCGTGTGGTAAGAATTTAGACGTTCGAAAGGCAATTTGGAGGTTCTAGAAAAAGTAGGCTCCCTATTACGTTGGGAATTTGAAAAATATGAAGCTGGGAATGGCAAGCACTAAAGACAAAAAAGTAAAAAGAAAAATGACCCTCCAGACAAAACAATAAAAAGAAAAATGTCCCTCTTTACTTTCTCCGTGTCGGCTGCTAGGGCACCATCTTCCCGCCACCGCCACGTCCACCGCGCACACCCGCCTATGCTGGCCGCCGTCCGACACCGCTCCACCTTACGCCTCCATCGCCATCATCTCCATACCTTGCTCGTCTTTTCATCCGTCACATCTCCACATTCGCTTCAGTAGCTCCACAAAGAGCTTCCGCCTCCTGACCTTCTCCTTCCGGACAGCTGATCACCGCGATAGCCCAGCGCCGCTCCGCTCCGCCCCTCCCCTCCCCTCCCCTCCCCTCCCCTCCCCTCCCAGCTAACGTTAGTTTCACCAACGACTAACGCGTACTTCCACTAATAAATAATGCCTACATGCTCCCCCACTAAAGGAAAACAAGTAACGTAGTTTAATCCAATAACTAATGCGTTACTGCTTTCACTAACGCCCCTCCCTAACGTCACCTCACTCTCCACTAACGTAGTTTCACTACCGTTAAAACCATTAAATAACGTCAAAAACACTATCAAACTAACATATTAACGCCCTCTCCTCATTGTCTCTATCCCTCCCTCTCTTCCTTCCTGATTGAGTGAGCCTTTTGAGGCTTTTTATAGAGAATTGTAACCTTAAATAGAAAGGATATGGGTGAATGCATGCAAATAGAAACAATATGGGGAGTCATCATTTTATTGCCTTAAATAGATAGGATTGCAAATAGAAAACATATGGGTGAATGTATGTGAATAGAAACTATATGGGGGTCATCATTTTATTGCCTTAAATAGAGAGGATATGGGGGTCATCATTTCATTGACTTTTTCAAGCATTACATACTAAAATGAAACCTTAGAAAAACACTCTTATTCTTGAAAATCTCACATAATGTATTTTATAGAAATGCAAAAAACATTTTGGTGCTATATTAACGCCCTCCCATCCCATTAGCGAGATCACACCCCGTTTTCGTGCACACGTGCATAATACACCATCTCTTATCCCATCGAAAAAATAAGAGGGAACAAAAAAAATAAAAATAAAAAAATAAATATGTATATTTATGTTTTTATATAAATATAAATATAAATACATATAATTTATTTTAAAAAAACACACACACATATATATATGTATATATTCACCTATATAAATATAAGAAAGATAAAAAATTGACCAAAAACGTGTGCAAAGGAATATATATATATATATATATATATATATAGATTATACATCCAAAAAGAGAAAAACATGGATAGGAAACTAAGAAAAGATCCATGATTGGACCTTGTTAGAGGTCCTTCACACACGCAACGGTGAACCAAAACTCAAAAATGGATCCTAGGCATGTTTAAATGATAAATGGATCCTAGGCATGTTTAAACGATAAACCAACTTCACAATTGTATTCAAGTAGATTAGAAGACACTAGTAGACGACCAATTTCTTGTGCGTTTGCCAAACCTAATAGTGTGTTCATGCATAGAGCCCTCTCTGTGCTTTGTTTTTCCTCGTCACTAAATCCCTCTACAAAGAGCCATGCATCACATTAACAAAATCACATGCACAAAGTAGAGAGCAGAATGTTCATAGATTTGGGCTCTCCACACAAATATAAGTCTTTAGGACGCGAGACACAATCATGGACACTCTCTTAAATTGGTGGAATGCCCATGAAATCCGCACACCTGCAGCTAGTGTGCACACATTATTGTGCATACACATGAGATTGTAAGACTAAGGAGAACATAAGTTGTTGCTCCACTTTATGCAAAATTGGTGGAATTCATAGCAAACCCAAGATTCGAGCAACGTGTCCCTTTGACTCCACATGTTTCTACAATATATTTGGTACAACTAATTGAGTGCTAATTGACCCCTCTACATCAAGACTTGACTTAACAAAACACAGTGCAAACCCCTCAAAGAATGGTGCACCACCCTCAATAAGTGGTGCACCACCCCTCAATAAGTGGTGCACCACCTACATGTATCTTGATTGGATTGGATATTCAGACCTTGTGTACATAGGTATAGACCTAGAGTGATAGTAGGTCCATTCATATTACCAACACATGCACCTCTTCCCCTTTAACACATAGATATCTTGCGCATAGCAGCGCAAGATATAGAAAGAGGAGTGGCCGTGGAGTTGGGCTCCAGAAGACCACATCCACACGAGAGACCCAAACTAACTGATATCTCTAAGCTAATTCATCATTGTAGGAGATCCCATCCATAATCTCTATGTGTGCAAATTTGTTATGTATTCAGAGATTTAGATAACTTTATGAAGGTCCATCAGCTGTCGAGTCTATATGGTAGGGCCAATCAATGGTTTCGATCATTAGGGAAAATCGGGGCTTCAAATGGGCCCTTCAAGTTTTTTCTCTCTCTTCCTAGAATCGAGGAAAAGTGTAAAAATAATATAGTTATAGTGGGTTTCTCTCTCTTTTTTCCAAATCTAAATTCACCTTTTTTCATATTTTCTAAAGAGATTTTATTCTAATGTTCTTAAATTCTACGTAACTTCAACCACTGTGAGTGAAAATCTATAAATATGAAAAGCTAGTACTCTATAAAGTAAGAAAACAAGTACGATAGTATTTTGACATATGTAACTATGCAATTATATTTTTGACATAAGTACATGGAATTAGAAGATGTTGATTGGAAATAATGGCATTTTTGAAAAGAACTCGAATATATCTTGGAGCAAACTTAGTATTTAAAAAAATTCAATGCAATTAAACACGCTTAAGTTCTATTCTAGTGCATTTTCATGAAGTTATGGTGGTTGTCATTGGGCAAGTTTTCCTCATTCAATAGCAACTCTTCTTCATTTTAATTTCCCTTCATTCAAATCTTCAATCTCTCAAGGAAGCCTCTAAGCTTTCACCTGAATCTTCTCTTTCCTCACGTACTATTTGTGCATGTACAATAATGAAGAGAGATTTACCTTTTTGGTGCGTTCAACTAGAACCAAAAAGTCATATTTGCCTTCATTAATTTTCTATACCCGATTAATCACTTTGTGGATTATCAATCTAATTGCTAACCCACTTCCAAATCTCCCAAGAGAAATCCCATCATTAGGGATGCATTAATTAGAGCCCAATTATCAGTAATTACGTAAGCAAAAATCAATAAGTAGGCAAGCAAAATAGCAGATTGATTAGCAATGCTTGTTTTTTTGGCTAGAGTTAGTGAAATCACCAAGTTAGGAAAAAGTCGCTAGATTTAATGGAGAGCCTATCATCATTAAACTGCCACCAAATTCGTCATAAGAATATTCGGATTGGGTACTTCTATGAAACATATGTAAAAGGAAGGTGGGATGTCACAGAATTTAAGGTTCAACCTTTGATTTTCCTTAAAATATCTCCTTTCTTTGAAAATTGAAAGGCATGAAAAAAGAGTCCCACTTTTTAGATAGTCCTTTTTTTTGGAAATCTAAAGGAAGGTGGGTTTTTTATATTTTTCTCTCACTCACTTCTTCTCTCTTCTCTATATCTCTATCTCTATATCTCTATATTATTCTCTATATTTTACATATTAACCATGGACAACCAAGGCATAAGGAGAGGAGAGAAAAAAGAAATCTTGGATTTCTAAAAAATAAGAGGAAAAAATCCCTTCCGTTGACCCATTGACCCTTTGTATTTTGATTGACCCCTTGTATTCCGGCTTCCATTCTTGCATTTCGCTTCTTAATGTCTTTTACATACCGCAGCAACGTACGGGTTGAGTACTAGTATTATATAAAGAAAAAGTCACGAAACTCTCACGTAGCAAGAATTTCAAAGTTCGGCAACCAATTCCAAGGTTCTAGGGGAGGGATAGGCTCTCAAAAATATCAAGCTACGTAGGTGTAGCAAGAATTTCGAAGTTCGGAAGCCAATTCTAAGGTTCGAGGGGAGGGATAGGCTCTTAAAAATATCAAGCTATGTAGGAAAGCACTAGTCTTCATAAAGACAAAAAGCACGTTACTTCTAAAGACAAAACGATAAAAAGAAAAATGTCCCTCTTTACTTTCTCCGTGTCTGCTGCTACGGCACCATCTTCCACGGCCACCTGGCACACCCGCCTATGCTGGCCGCCGTCTGACACCCCTCCACCTTACGCCTACCTTGCTCTGGTTGCCACCCCACTAGCGAGATCACACCCCGTTTTTCGTGCACTGGCACACACACTACGCAATTGCTAAGAGTGTGTTCATGCGACCTGGCAAACCTAAGAGTGTGCTCATGCGTAGAGCCCTCTCTATGCTTTGTTTTTCCTCCTCACTAAATCCCTCTACAAAGAGCCATGCATCACAAGCACAAAGGAGAGAGCAAAATGTTCATAGATTTGGGCTCTCCACACAAATTTAAGTCTTTAGGAGGCGAGACACAATCATGGACACTCTCTTGAATCGGTGGAATGTTCGCGAAATTCGAGCCTCGTTGAGCGGTACACCCCGCTAATGTACATAGATTATTGTGCATACACATGAGGAAGGAGAACGTAAGTTGTTGCTTCACTTTATGCAAAATTGGTGGAATTCATATCAAACCCAAGACTCGAGCAACGTGTCCCTTTGACTCCACATGTTTTTACAAATATTCGGTACAACTAATTGACCCTTCTACATCAAGACCTGACCTAGCGAAACACAGTGCAAACCCCTCAATAAGTGGTGCACCACCCTACATGTATCCTGATGAGTGGATTGGATATTCAGACCTTGGGTACATAGGTATAGACCTAGAGTGATAGTAGGTCCATTCATATTACCAACACATGCACCACCCTACATGTATCCTGAGTGGATTGGATATTCAGACCTTGTGTACATAGGTATAGACCTAGAGTGATAGTAGGTCCATTCATATTACCAACACATGCACCTCCTCTCCTTGAACACACAGATATCTTGCGCATAGCAACACAAGATATTGAAAGAGGAGTCACTGTGGAGTTGAGCTCCAAAATACCAGAGAACAAAACTGACTGATATCTCTAAGCTAATTCGACATTGTAAGAGATCCCATCCATAATCTCTAAGTGTGCAAATTTGTTATGCATTCGGAAATTTAGACAACTCTATGAAGGTCCATAAGCTTTCGAGTCTATATGGTAGGGCCAATCAATGGTTTCGATCATTATGTATGTATGTAAATAATATACACATATATTTATATATATTATATGATATTATATTAAGAGTATAATGTGTATATAACTATACGATATGTAATATATATATATGTATGTATATATATATGTGTGTGTGTGTGTGTGTGTATGTATATGTATATGTATATGAATATGTGTATGTATATGTATATGAATATGTGTATATATATGTATATGTATGTATATGTGTGTGTGTGTGTAAGCAAATATATGCAAATATGTGTGTGTGTGTATGTATATGTATATGAATATGTGTATATATATGTATATGTATGTATATGTGTGTGTGTGTGTAAGCAAATATATGCAAATATATAAATACACATACACACATATATATACGTATATACATACATACGTACATACATACATACATACATACATATATATATATATAATTTTATGTTTATTATTTAAATACATATATATTTAGAATATATATATGTTTGTGTATATGTACGTGTGTACGTGTGTGGGTGTGTGTGTGTTTTATTATATTAAATATATTTATTTTTTATAATAATTAAATATATATTATAAAAAAATGTATGTGTGTGTATGTATGTATATACATATGTGTGTGTGTGTGTGATATATATATGTATGTATATACATATATGTATATGTATATATATGTGTGTGTGTACATATACATATACATATACATGTATGTATATATATACATATATATACATACACACACACACACACATATATATACATATACACACACATATATATATACATATACACATACACATATATATATATACATATATACATAATACACACACACACACACACACATATATATGTATGTATGTTTTTATGTATCTATATGTGTGTGTGTGTGTGTGTGTGTGTATGTATGCATGTATATACATATATGTCTATGTGTGTGTGTGTGTGTGTGTGTATACATATATGTCTGTGTGTGTGTATATATATATATGTATTTATGTATCTATATGTGTGTGTGTGTGTGTGTGTGTGTATATGTATGTAGGTATGTATATACATATATGTCTGTGTGTGTATAAACACTGGTTAACAATCGACTTGCCGAAGGCGGGTCTCGCTCACTCGTTATATATTATATAAAGGAAGAGTCACGTGGCAGAAATTTAGAAGGTCTGAAGACAATTTGAAGGTTCCAGGGGAAGGATAGGCTCTCAAAAATGTCAAGCTATGTAGGAAGCACTAGTCTTCATCAAGACAAAAAGAGAAAAAGAAAAATGACCTTCGTTACTTCTATAAGACAAAACGATAAAAAGAAAAATGTTCCTCTTTACTTTCTCCGTGTCTGCTGCTACGGCACCATCTTCCCGCCACCGCCACCTCCACCGCCACCGCCACGGCCACCTCGCACACCCGCCTACGCTGGCCGCCGTCTGACACCCCCCCACCTTACGCCTCTATCGCCATCATCTCCATACCTTGCTCGCCTTCTCCTTCAGCTCCCCGCGCCGCCCCGCCCCGCCCCGCCCCGCCCCGCCTTGCCCCGCCCTGCTAGTGTTACTTTCACTATCGACTAACGCCTACTTTCACTAATAATGCCTACATGCACTAACGTCTCCCCCACTAACGAAAAACAAGTTTCAATAACGTAGTTTAATCCAAAAAGTAATGCGTTACTACGTCACTTCACTCTCCACTAACGTTAAAACCATTTATGTAGTTTCCAAGAACGTCAAAAACACTATCACACTAAAATATTAACGCCTTTCCACCCCACTAGCAAGATCACACCCCCCACTCGTACACACTCTACGCAATTGCCAAGATTGTGTTCATGCTGCCTTGCAAACCTAAGAGTGTGTTCATGTGTAGTTCCCTCTCTATGCTTTGTTTTTCCTCCTCGCTAAATTCCTCCACAACGAGCCATGCATCACAAGCACAAAGTAGAGAGCAAAATGTTCGTAGATTTGGGCTCTCCACACAAATCTAATTAGGTCTTTAAGAGGCGAGACACAATCATGGACACTCTCTTGAATTGGTGAAAAGTCCACGAAATTTACATTATTGTGCATACACATGAGGAAGGAGAACATAAGTTGTTGCTTCACTTTATGCAAAATTGGTGGAATTCATATCAAACCCAAGACTCAAGCAACATGTCCCTTTGACTCGACATGTTTCTACAAATATTCGGTACAACTAATTGACCCTACATCAAGACCTAACCTAGCGAAACATAGTGCAAACCCCTCAATAAGTGGTGTACCACCCTACATGCAGCCTGAGGGGATTGGATATTTAGACCTTGTGTACACATGTATAGACCTAAAGTGATAGTGGGTCCATTCATGTTACCAACACATGCACCTCCTCCCCTCGAACACATCCACCTCCTCCCCTTGAACACATGGATATCTTGAGCATAGCAGCACAAGAAGAGGAGTGGCCATGGAGTTGAAGACAAGACCCACACGAGAGACCCAGACTGACTGATATCGCTAAGCTAATTCAACATTGTAGGAGATCCCTAGGTGTGCAAATTTGTTATGCACTTGAAGATTTAGACAACTCTATGAAGGTCCATCGGCTTTCGAGTCTATATGGTAGGGCCAATCAATGGTTTTGATTAACCTGGAGCACAAGGGTACTTTCAAGGCTCTAAACAGTCTGAGATGGAGCCCTATCCTTCAAGGCTTTGAAACCGGTCTGAGAAGGAAACCTTACAAGATTACATTGTGCACTTTAAGTATCTTGACTTGCAATGCATTTTTCAGCAGTGACAAATAGATCATGGATTGTTTCCTCGAAGAAGGTTACAGAATCCAGATTACATGGCCTTTTCTAATGAAGGAGGGACCCTACCTTGTTCAAACAATGCTACGAAGGGGCCATCCATCATGATGACAACATGCAAGAAATTGAACCAAATAAATACTTGGCTCACATGATAGCTAAAATCTAACCAAAGTCTTCATTAAATGAGGCCAAACCAAAAAAAGAAGGGAATTCTCATCAATGTTCCCAACAAAGTTGCCAACAATCATTTCCAAGTGGGAATTGCAAAATGACATGTTAGTATCTACAAAGTGCAATGATTTAGTGTGTAACGTGTCAACATACTCACATAGGACCACAATGTCCATCAAATTTACATCACCAATGCCAAGACCTCTTCCATATTATGACTATTGCCAACATCATGGAAACAAAGGGAGATTGCAAGTGAACATCACCGTAGTGCACTAGCTCAAATCTAGAGCCAACCACTTCCCTTGACCCATTGTCAACCATTGGCAATGCTAACCCCCCCCCCCTTGTAATTCAAATTGATTGAGAGGCCTATGAGAAACAACTCATAAATGAGGATTCTAAGAGTGCCAAGTGTGCCCGTTCCTCTCCTAATCTCGATGTCCCAACCACTTTCCTCATGGACAAACTTGCTTGATTTGGGAGGAAAGACCAAAGCATTACAAAGTGTGGTAGGGCAAAGGAGCCTAAGCACTTTGAAATCCTTAAGACACATGTTGTGCAACCCATGTGCAACTAAATGTGATAGTCTCATGTAGAGAACTCTATCATTACCCATGCCTCAAATTAACCCACAAACCATAGTTACACCTACAAGGAAACCACCATTGTAGTGTTTCTATTGCCAAGGACCCCATCAAGTGGTTGAGAGTACTACAAAGAACACTATGAGCCTTAAAAAATGAAGCATTGACACCATCATATGTCTTGGTTATGGGGAGTAGACCACTTCTTTAAAGAGTGCTCTCCTTACAACGAGCAATTGTTGCATTTTGCCTATGACAAAATTGAATGTGTGAAGCATTCAACACAGTGATATTGAATGTACTTATAAGAATGCAAGCCAAGGACATTAAGGGATTTCTAGAATAAAAAAAGAACCCTCTAAGAAAATAAAAAAAAAGAATGGGTCAACCAATAAGATGATTTAGGATTCCTGATCCTTGTAACATGGATTTAGATTCTCCTACCACTAAATGTTAAAAGATCAACTTCTACCACTAAACTAAGAAATGTTATGTGGTATACCTTTTAGTCCTCATAAAAGAACATTCTCATGTTAGAAAAGTCAATGTCCATTTTGATTTACAAATTTCTTTCCCTCTTTCTCTTTTCATTTTCTCCCCTTTTTCACTCTCCCCTCTTTTTCTCCCAAGAATTTGTTTTTGCCATATCTTATGCTTCCTTGCTTATTTTTTGGAGGCATTTTACAATTAGCTTCCTCTCTAGTATGTTCATCTTCTCCTAAAGTTTTATTTCATTTGGATAAAAACTCAGTGAGATATTACCAATTTCTCATGGAGTCCATGTAGTTAGTCGTTCTTTTCTTTGGGACAAAAAATTACAGTTAGCTTCCTCTTTAGTATTTTCATGAAATTTCATTTAGGCAAATTCTCAGTTAGATAATACTAAATTCTCATGCCACTGTATAGTTTCCCTTTCTCTTGAATTTTTTGGGTGTAAATATAGCACTCTCTTATAATTTTGGGAAGTTTGAGATTAGTATTTGAGAACGGAATGAACATTTTGTTCATTCCAGTATGAAGATGTTTACTTATTAATGTTTGTTTATATTTATTAGTTTCATGTTGCACTAATATTTGAATTTTATCTTTTCTACAAGTTTTTTTTACAAATTATAACAATTTGTGTTTGTTGGTTTTGAAGGTCTTAAGATTTTTATTTCATAATTTTCTAAAAGAAGTAAGAAGTAGTTTTCCTTCTCTTGTTCTTTGAAAGTTTGTTAAAGTTTTGGTTGTTATTTAGGTTTTAATTTCTTATATATTTCTAGGTTTTGAATCTTTGGTATTTATTTATTGTAAGTTTTTAAGCTAAGTTATGTTTTGTTAGTTTTGAGACTAGTTTGGGAAAGCAAAAGATAATAAGTTGTGTTCACATGGGTATGCATGACTTGGCCATTAACAGGTTGGAAGTGGGAAGAAGTTACATTGGTCATGACGACTATAGCTACCTTCACAGCTCTTCACCATGTCATCCCCCATAGCAAAAAGCAGCACCAATAGCAGCACTTGACAACGACAACCATAGAAAACATGCCATAGTAATAGAAAAAGATAAGGTTTTGAAACCTTAATTCTTATTTAAAAAACTATTCTCGCTTAAGGGTGTGTTCACATGGGTATGCATGACTTGGCCATTAAACACCATATTAGTGAATTTGGGAATTTTCCAATTCCCATTTTTGAATACTTAAAAAAGGGGACATGGATAACATGTTTGTAAGTTTCTCAAAACCCTATCATATGACCTATCGTTGGAAAGCGCTTGAAAAATGGAATCTAAAGAGCTATAAAGCGCTCATTTTGGATTAGTGGTGTTGGTTAATCCAAACTTTTGACCACGTGTCCCAAACTTGTGGGAAATTCCCATATTCCCCAATATGGTGTTATTAACATTGTGAATACACAAATGTCATCAATCTCTGTAAAATTTTTCAACATTTTTAACTTTTGTGAGCCACCAATATGATCAGGCATCCATAATTTTTTTGTGTGTGATGAAGAAAGAGTGCATTTCTCTAAATGAGTGGGTACCCCATCCCAACTACGAGTCAAAAATAGGATGTAAAAGTGGTCAAATGAGCACGCAAAAATAAGTCGAATGTGTTTAGTGGTAACAAACATGAAGCCTATAAGAAAAGATACAATGAAGAAGAAATAGAAGTGGCAAAATCCCCACATCAAAAATTCATCTCACTACCCATTTCTTAAAACAAAATCTTGTTATAAAAAAATGCTACTTCCTACAAAAAGTGCTTGTAACCAACCTCTGGGACCAATGAAGTACCCAAGCTGGAAATTCATTCCTCACCTACTAGAGCCAAAGTAGCATTAAAGGGGGGAAGTGCCAAAGTAGCATATGAACCGAAGTTTCTCATAGCACCTAGGGGAAGTGATGCAAATGGAAAACACTCAATCACTAGAGAGTAGCCAAAGCAGCGCCCTGGGGGAGTGAAATACAGCCTGACCATCTTTGAAATAATTTGTGAGCTAGAGAATAACCAAGGTAAAGAGCCTCTGAGAGTTACCTAGCCAAGTTAGAAATGAGGGGGGGTGAAAATATGTTGTAAAACTCGCATTTAGCCACCTTGTAGTAGACTAAGAAAATGGCACCAAGGGGGGGTGTTGAGAAATGTGGTGCCATTGAGCACAAGAAAGAGGTATGGAGTGAAAATGAGTAGCCAAGTAAGAGAAAAGTCTAGCACGACACCACATGAGAAAAGGGAATTATCATGCCACATTGATGTACAAGCCCAAGGGTGCACCTCCTCATATAAAGAGGGCCATTTCAAACAATGAAATATCACTTGCACTTATCTCAAGTTTCTCTTTGTGTCTAAGGTAATCTGTCTTGGAGTCTAATTAACTTGAGTGTAATTTAATTAGCTCACACTTATTATCATGAGTTTACTTAGGTATCATCCACCTTAGATTAGTCATGTTAATAGTGTTATCATTAGAGTAGGATTATCATCTCATTAGGAGAGCTTGATCCATGATTCTCAATACCTAATAAGTAAGTTCATTCACTTGTCAATTTGGTTTATGCTTGCAATTTTTTTAAACCTTGATATCCTTTTAATATTGGCTAATCATGTAGCTTATGTTGACGTATCATTATTAAGGCTTTCTTATGTAATTCTTAGACCTTAGTCAAAGGGCTTGGGAGTTAGTTACGTGTGGATGTACCCTTTGGGATCTGAACCGATACCCTGATAGTTGTATCTAGGGATGAGATGAATGGAACGTTGATTCTGATCTCGCTAATGAATGAAGGAGAAGTTCTGCTATGTCTTTGCGCAGTGTTTTATTATGTCTTTCTTGATGTTTGTGCAATCATTATGCTGTCGTGTGAATCAGAGTCTGCGCTCTGATGTGCTCTAAGTGGTGTTGAGTGATGTATTATTTATTAATGCCTTGTACAGAACTAGAGGGCCATGTACACATTGGCGATCCTGCGAGTTCGAATGCCCTGAGTTCTGGGAGGATATGACATTCAGAGGACCGCTAGCCTTGGATGTCTGAAGATAATTCGGGGAATTCAAGACGATATTATACAAGGTCAAGGGCCAGAGATGCTGATGCTGCTTTAACAGCCAGAAATGATGATGAAGAAGGTGATGATCAAGATTCAGATTATGAAGTTCCTCTGGGAACAAGTGGAGCATTGGAAACTATTTTGGAAGAAGATGTAGAGGAGGAAACATTGGATCAAGAAGCAGAGGATATTGATGATGAGGAAGAAGTACATGATCAGTTTGTGGATGCTGTTCAAGGAGAAGGGATTCCGACAGGTTCGGTACAATCTGAATCTGATTTGGGTATTCCAATTTTAAATAATGATTCAAATGCTAATGCAGAAGCAGGAAGTGTTGGGGATGCTCAAAATCCACTAGTATTCTCAAGCACTTTCAGGACATTTCTTGGGGGAACCTTGTTGAATAGAGGAGAAGGTTGCAGTTTCAACCATTACCAGTCTTAGCAAGGAGGCCAGTTAGAGGGGCAGCAATGAATCCTCAAAATCCACCAGCACAGAACCCAAAGGTGAGATCAGCAAAGTTCAGGGGAAAACCCAAGGAGGACCCTGACTGCCATGTAGCCCAATTCCAAACAAGGTGGGAGGCTAGTGGCTATGACACACTTTATGGGGGAGAGGTGAAGAAGAGGCAGTTTGCTGCTACCTTAGAAGGCTCAGCAATGGATTGGTTTAGCCAGTATGGTTTGGGACATTTTGGAAACTTTGATGCTTTGAGAGAGAGTTTTCTGGCCAGGTTCAGAAGGGAGAAAACAGCCAATGACATCATAAATAAAATTAAAGATCTTCAACAAAAAAGAAATGCTAGTAGAGGACTATGCTCAGAAGTTCAGGGTTCTCTCTAGGAGATTGGAAGGAGCAGATAGGCTTTCCAATGAAATGTTAGCTTCTTATTTCCTGAATGGATTAAGGAAGACAATCAGATCAGTAGTGGCTAATGTAGACATTGCTGCAGGTTTTGATGCTTTGGTGCAAGCAGCAGTAAGAGTAGAAAAGAGGTTGGGTGTTACCAGGAAGAAGGAAAAGAAAAAGAGGTCTGATTCAGACCTGGAATCTGACTCTGATGGAGACACAGACTCAGAGAGCTCTAATGATAATTCAGAATATAATAGTGACTCAGATTCAGATGATGAATCAACTAGCCAGAAAAGGAAAAAGAAGAAGAAATCCTCTAAGTCCAAAGATAAGGGCAAAAAGAAGAAGAAAGGATTGGATGATGAATAACTGTTAAAGAGGCTTAAAGCATTGAAGTATGCCTCAGTATTAACAAATGACAGACCAATGTGTCAGATATGCTCCAAGGAAGGACATTTAGCAACCAATTGCTGGTATAACCCAAATTTCAGAGGAAGAGTTCCCCTCGGTGTACAAAAGTCAAAGCAGCAGCAGAACGAAACTTCATCTAATCAAGTTTTCCCTGCTCAAGCTAGAGGACCAAATAGACAGTTCAGACCACAGCCTAGACAAACATGGTAATCAGATTTTAGAGGAGAATTGAAGTGCACTTATTGTGACAAAGAGGGTCATAGACAGGGTCCAGCTTGTGAGTTATGGTGCAAGCATAGGACAGAGAGGGGTATCCCAATTGTAAGGTACCCTGTAGTAGCAGATCAAAATCAAAGAGGAAAGATGCAACAAAACCAACAAATAACACAGTTAAATGCAGTGACAGTGATAGAGGACCACTTTCAGAGTAACTCTCTGATATGGTTGAGAATGTTGCTTGTGATTGTTCTGGATGTGTAGTCCATGCAAATGATAAGGATGGGAAACAACAAATTCCTGCCTTGGTAGTGACAAGAGCTACAAAGTTGAATAAAGGTCCAATTCAATGGGCAGATCAGGAGAAAGTTAGAAGCAAGGTTCAGAGGAAGTTGGACAAGAAGAAGACAGCTTTGGAAGAACTATTGTTAGAGCAAATAGAAGGGGTTTGTGAAGAACAAGGATAGGACAAAGGAGAAGAGGAAATTTCTATGGTTGACTCACTATATGAAGCTCTGTTACATTCAAAAATTCAGATTTCTCTTGACCAATTGCTAACATTAGTACCAGGGTTTAGAGATTTGCTGTTTCAAAGAATTCTTCAGAGAAAAGGTGTTGATTCACCTCAAAGTAATTTTTCAATGAGTAATATTGTTCAGGTGTGGAAGATGTTGATTTCAAAGTTCCTGCCATATCAATCAAATATCAGGGCCAGCCCATACATGGAGTTCTTTTGGATGGTGGATCAGGAGTTTATATACTTCCTGAGTCAGTTTATATTTAATTTGGGAGCCAAAAGTTGCATCAAGCACCTTTTCAGGTTAAAATGGCTGATCAGAGGAGATTACAACCTTTAGGTTTGCTAAAAAGATCTTCATTGCAGGATTGAAGTTTATGGTCAACTTTGTAGTACTCAGGACGCAATCAGGGAATTTGGCCTACCCAATGCTCCTTGGAAGACCCTGGTTCAGGCAGGCTAAGTTACAGCAAGATTGGGGAGCTAATATGGTGATCTTGAAACAGGGGAACCAGAAACAAACTTTACCCATGACATCTACTATATTTATGCCAAAGGAGCAAAGAGCTTTGTGGGCACAAGGCATACACTTGGTAGATGAAGTAGAAGATGATGAAGAAGAGGAATATTTGAAGGCCAATCCAGCAAGTCCCAGTGTTTGATATAAATGTGATGACTATTTTGGGAGATTATGAGGATTGTTTTGTTGTAGCTGCTGAAGAGGAGAGAGACCAGCAATTACAGGATATTCAAACAGGGATATTCAATTACAAGATATTCAAACAGGGACTGAGATGACTAAGGAATAGTTCAGAGTTCTAAAGGAATCAGAGCTATCACAGTCAGAGGAGATGCAGAATGATCAGAGCTATCACAGTCAGAGGAGATGCAGAATGATCTATCAACAGATCAAGCTATTGCAATAGCAGAGCAAAGATATGAAAACAGTTTGAAGAAATTAGCTAGAGTTATGGAGGATGATCTGAATGAATGGAATTTGGGAACAGAGAATGACCCTAAAGTTGTCAAAGTTAGTGTTCATGTGGAAGGAGAATTCAAAGATAATCTTTTGAAATTATTAATGGAGTACAAGGATATTTTTGCATGGGAATATTCAGATATGAAGGGGATTGATCTTGCATTTTATTCCCATAGGATTGATTTGAAGCAAGATGCTAAGCCTGTTATCCAACAGAGGTATAGAATGAATCCCAATTATGCAAAGCAGATTAAAGATGAAATTGACAAGCTGCTCAGGGTGGGATTCATTACCTGTACATGAAGCAACATGGCTATCTCCAATTGTAGTAGTCCCCAAGAAAAATGGAAGAATCAGAGTTTGTGTGGATTATAGAAAGCTCAATGCAGCCACAATCATAGATCCTTTTCCATTACCTTTTGCAGATACTCTGCTAGATTCAGTTTGCAGGGCATCAAATGTATAGTTTTCTAGATGGGTTCTCAGGATATAATCAAATTAGGATGCACCCTGATGATGAACACAAAACAGCCTTCATTACAGAGTGGGGAGCATTTGTGTTCATAGTAATGAGATTTGGATTAAAAAATAGACCACCAGCTTTCTCAGAGGTGGCAAGTAGAGTGTTTGAGCCCTATTTGTCTTCTTTTATGAGGGTATTTATGGATGATTTCTGTGTGTTTGGATCCAAAGAGATGCATTTGGAGCACTTGAGGAAAGGTTTTGAGAGATGCAGGAAGTATGGTATGTCATTGAATCCATACAAATGTGCAATTACAGTTAAAAGAGGAGTCTTGTTGGGCCACATAATTTCAGAGGAAGGTATACAGGTGGATCCAAGAAAAATTCGGAGCATCATAAAGTCCAAGAGCCCAGTGAATCTGAAGGAAACATCAAGGTTTGTGGGTCAGATCAAGTGGCACAGTAGACATTTAAGATATTTGTCAAATGTATGTGCACCCTTGTCACATTTAACCAAGAAAGGAGTAAAATTCAGGTGGTCAGAGGCCCAGGAAAAGGCATTTCAGACTTTAAAGAAGATGATGGTGGTAGCTCCAATTTTGCAGCCTCTTGATTGGTCTTTACCATTCCATGTATTTGTTGATGCTTCAGACATTGCAGTAGGAGCTCTTCTTATGCAGGCAAAGATCAAGAATTGGTTTAGACCTGTCTATTATGCAAGTAGAATGCTAACTTCAGCTGAGAGGAATTACTCAGTTATAGAGAGAGAAGCTTTGGGCATGGTGTTCTCTTTACAGAAATTTCGACATTATCTCTTGGCTAACAAAGTCTTCTTCCATGTTGACCATCAAGCTCTGTTATTTCTTGTGAAGAAACCACAATTGACAGGAAGGTTAGCAAGGTGGATGTTGTTGTTGCAAGAATTTGATTTTGTGATAGTACATACTCTAGGGAATCAGCATGCTTTGGTAGATTATTTAAGCAGACTTGAAAGTAAAGAAGATATGCTGCAGGAGTTAATGATTATTTCCCTGAATCTGATCTATTTCTTGTTCAGAGCTGGAGCTCTGACTCCTTTTATGATCAAATGTTGTTGTTTCTTCACTGATGGATTGTTACCAGAAGAGATGAGTGTGGATCAGAAAAGGAAGTTTGTGCTGTAAAGCAAGCCATTTTTAGTCATTACTAGAGCATTATATAGAAAGGGGATAGATCAGATAATAAGAAGATTTGTTCCTGATTTTGAACAAGCAGTAGTGGTACAAGAGGCACATGCAGGGTTGTCTGGAGGTCATTTCTCAGGGGAAATAATAGGAAAGAAGATTTTACAATCAGGTCTATGGTGGCCAATAGTTTTGAAGGATGCTCACACATATGCCAAGGAATGTTTGGTTTGTCAGCAAGTGGGCCAACCCAATTCTAAAGATAGGATGTCTGACCACCCTGTGCTACCTTTAGATCCATTTCAGAAATGGGGATTAGATTTTGTGGGTCCTATTAAGCCAAAGAGCAAGACATGTAAGAGCTATGTTCTGGTGGCTACAGATTACTGTACTAAATGGGTGGAAGCAGTGGCTCTCAGAGACAATAAAGCAGCTAGTGTGGCCAAATTCTTGTATAGCAACATCATGACAAGGTTTGGATGTCCCATTGAGCTTGTTAGTGATCAGGGAATACACTTCTTGAATGATGTTATCAGAGAGCTGACTCAAACCCATATGATTTTGCATAAGAAGTCCACTCCTTATCATCCCCAGGCAAATGGACAGGCTGAGAGTTCAAACAAAATCCTGCTTAAAATCATCAAGAAGATTGTTCAAGACAACAAGTCTGATTGGGATATGAAATTGGACTCAGCTTTATGGTCATTTTGAATAGCTTTTAAAGTAACCACTGGAATGACTCCTTTTAGGCTTGTTTATGGGTTAGAAGGAGTAGTACCTACTATGGAGTTTGTGGTGCCTAGCTTGAGAGTTGCTGCAGAAAGCAGACTCCCACTCATAGAATCTTTGATCTATAGACAGCACAATCTGAATCAGCTGGAGGAAGCCTCAGAGCAATGAGTGCTTATGTTTCAAAGATTATTCAAAAAAGGAGACAAGCTTGGGTGAATAGGAATGTCAAGTTCAAAGTCTTCAAAGTGGGAGATTGGGTTATGCTTTACAATTCCAAGTTAGGGAAGTTGAGGCTCAGATACATTGGGCCCTACAGAATTGAAAAAGACTTCGAGCAAGGAACCTTTATGCTTTCAGATGCCTTTGGAACATTGGTACCAAAGGGGGTGAATGGGTTTAGACTTAAGCCATTTGTGGGCACTCCCCCTGTAGTTCAAAGTACAGATCAGGGTGGAGTAAAAGATCAGAGAATAGAGGAAATTCAGAGCTTGTGTGTGGATCAGAGCTCGCTTGGATTTTTAAATTTGAACGGTGGGGAATACATTTCACACGAGTCGGATTGGCTTGATTTAACTTTTTGTCTGACATTATTTGCGGTAATGGCCGACGTGATGCATGAGAATCCCTATAAACCCGCACCATTGAGGGGACGGCATGCACGAATTCATCCAGCCCGTTCTAGCAGTGTATGGAAGGGGAGATTGCGAGAGGTGACATCTGCGTTTCAGAGGCGTCCATTCCAAAAGTCTCATTGTGCTGTGTACTGTGTGCCTCATTCTTCTTCTCTTTGTTCTCCTTATTTCCTTGCTCACATGCCCCGTAGTTCTACCACTAGGCCGGACCTTCTTGCTCTGAATACTGTTAGGCAGAGGTTAGCCATGGTGAAGGGTAAGCAGGCTATGCAGTAAGGGCGACCTATGCAGTAAGGGCGACCTAAGGCGGAGACCACATCAGTTCGACGGTCCCTGCTGCGAGAGCATTCAGCGCCAAGCAAAGAAGTGGAGCAGTGTTTTAGCTTGGATTCTGAAGAGACGGAGCAACAGGAGGAGACTTCTATGAAGGATATTTCTACTGCTGTAGGTAGCCTGATGGAGAACTTTGCACCTTTCAAGTACAGCATGGATTTGGAGAATAACGCAAACGTTCAGTGGCTTACTTCAATTGGGTTGATCGAGTATGCAAAGTTAGCCTGGGCTGAGTGGCAAGACAATATATGCTCCCACACAGTTAGCTCTGCTGAGAAAGACAGAGGGAGTACTCAAAGGAGGTACAAAGCTCTGATTTCTCAGGTATTTGAGTTACCTTTTAACCCAGGTTTGGAAGCTTTGAATTTAGTTTCTGATGAGGATATGGAGAGAGATTTTGGGAATCCTGTGGGCTCCAGACATTATTATCGTTTGAAGATAGTAGAAGCCGCCAGGAAGCAGCAATTGCGATGGTTTATGGAGCGTGTTCTTTTACTCTAGAAGTTTGATTATATGTCAAAGGAATCTTATACCCCTTTAGCTGCAGAGCAGAAGTAGGAGTAGATGTGGATTGGGCCACCAGAGGATTATGATTGAAGTGGGAGAGAAGTGGGAGAGAAGGATTGGGCCACCAGAGGATTATGATTGAAGTGGGAGAGAAGGATAAAAGGAGAGCAATTAGTAAGAGCAGGCTAGGCCCTTTCCTTAAAGCCTTATTTGATTATGACTCTTTTCAAACAGCTATACCTGCAAAGCCTGTGGACCCTAGACTTTCTTCACATACAGTGGCTCTGACTCTTAAAGAGGAAACTTAGGGATAGACAGTTGACAGAGGAGGAGCAGAAAACAGTAGGGTGTCTTATACCCCTTTAGATGCAGAGCAGAAGTAGGAGTAGATGTGGGCCACTGTGGTACATCAGAGGATTATGATTGAAGTGGGAGAGAAGGATAAAAGGAGAGCAGTTAGTAAGAGCAGGCTAGGCCCTTTCCTTAAAGCCTTATTTGATTATGACTCTTTTCAAACAGCTATACCTGCAAAGCCTGTGGACCCTAGACTTTCTTCACATACAGTGGCTCTGACTCTTAAAGAGGAAACTTAGGGATAGACAGTTGACAGAGGAGGAGCAGAAAACAGTAGGGTGTCTCTTGGAGGCAGGATATAGTTTGGAAGAGGCTACAACTTCTGTGTTGCAGTTTGGAATAGATGATGATGATGAACCATTTTTAGGGACAAAAGTCTCTGGGATAGGGCAATCTCCGACTCTTTCTCAAACCAAGTTGGCAAAGAAGATGCAGTTGAGTGAAAAGGAACATGTGGCAGGAGGCAGCAAAAGATATGATCGATTGAAGATGCAAGTGATGCCTTCGAAGGTGACTTCGTTGGCAGTTAAATCCGGTTCAGAGCAGTCTTGGACTGTCACTACAGAAAATGTGGGAGATACTCTTGTAGTTCTGAGGCAGTTTTGTCTATAGCAAGTTGAAAAGATTAGGGAATATCAAAATCGAGCTTATGTGGAAGAACAGTTGCAGAAGGCTAATGATCAATTTAGACAAATGCTTGTAGAAAAAGCTCAAGAAGTTGAAATGTTGCAGAATCAGATTAAAGCTCTGAATGCTGACATGGCTGAGTTGAAAGTTTCTTCAGCTAAGGAGATCTCTGAGAACAGACTAGTCAGTTGGTTAAGAATAGATTGTCTCTGAAGTTGTTTGAAGAATGGACAACATCTTTGAAGGATAGTGTAGAGTCAGAGATGCAAAGATTTCTTGAAAGACAGGTGGAGCTTGAAATAGAGAATAGGATGCTTCTCAATAGATTGGAACCCTTAGAACAGATGAAGGAGCAAATATTCAGTGAGCATGAAGAACTGTCTGTAGGAGGTGTTCTGGTCTCTGAAGCAGATGTGGGGAGAATTAAATCAGAAATGATCCAACAGGGATGAGTGATATGGAAAGAGATCAGAGAAAGAATTGGGCAGTTTGTTTTCAAGCCATATCAGAACCTCAAAGGCGTTGTGAAGAATACAATGGAGCAAGAGGTGAATTTGTTGAAGCGCATTGCTCAATTGGAAGCTGAGGTGGTACAGCTTGTAGCTAAAAAGTCCAAATTTCAGAGCAAGGTGGATGAAACAGAGGATATGCTGGAATATAAGACGCTGAGTGGTTTTGCTCTGAAAAGCACAATCAGGCCAGAAGAGTCTCATATGATGGGGATAGAAAGTCCAAGTTCTAATCCTTTTAAGCTTGTTAAGTTGAAATCGTCCTGCAGGGAAGCTAAAGAAGATTAGAGCCCTTTTTCAGACACAGGAAGAAGGAGCAGGTGCTACTGAAGGACAAACATCTAGAGCTGTTCAGACAAAGAGCTCTGATGAACATGTGAGCTTGCTGATGGGTATGGATAAAGCCTTACCAGATGATGAGGACCCTGAGGCAGTGATCAACATTGCAAAGGAGGTTCAAATGGACGTGGAAGCTTAGTCGGAGCAGGCCTTAGAGATTCAGACTGACCAACTGGGTCAAGCATAGTGATGCTCAGAATGTTTACCACAGTGTTTTTCACAACACTAAACAGACAAACACAAGGCATTTTCTTTTTAGGGAAATTTTATTTTGTTCTAGACACTCTCTTTACATGATCAGAGATCTATTGCAGAAATCAGATTTTGCTGATCAGGGATTGATGGGTTCAGGTCAAATTTTTGGGAAAAATTTAGCCACCAGGCTGTGCCAAGTGTTAAGGCTTTCTTATGTAATTCTTAGACCTTAGTCAAAGGGCTTGGGAGTTAGTTATGTGTGGATGTACCCTTTGGGATCTGAACCGAGTAGTTATTACCCTGACAATTGTATCTAGGGACGAGATGAATGGAACGTTGATTCTGATCGCTAATGAATGAAGGAGAAGTTCTGCTATGTCTTTGCGAAGTGTTTTATTATGTCTTTCTTGATGTTTGTGCAATCATTATACTATCGTGATGAATCAGAGTCTGCGCTCTGATGTGCTCTGAGTGGTGTTGAGTGATGTATTATTTATTAATGCCTTGTACAGAACCTTTTAGAGGGCCATGTACAATCATCATTTGGTTAATATTTATTTTCTTTTCATCTATGTTTCGTCGGTGTACATGATGTCATAAAGAAGGAAGACAAAGAGAAGTATCCACACCATGGAGGTTCTAAATAGGATATATAACGAGGGCTAGTGGTGGATTCCAGGATGATTTTAGAAAAGTACATAAGTTCTCATGGGTATTGATATGTAGCTGATCACACACGACTCTTTTCATAGTAAAGCTAAATAACATAGTTGATTTTGACAAACATTTGAAAGGTAGAATATTAGAGTTTAGAAGGTGTACTATTGGTGCAGCTATGATTAACGAAAGTTTATATTCAGCATGTGTGTATGCATAAACAAATCTGATTGCATCCTAAAATGAGCAAATTCCAAGGAAGAAGCCAAATAGTATAGGTATGTTTCTTTTATTACGAATTAATTTTTTAGATTTGATTAGGAATTGAAAGTTTGTATTCTGCATGTGCATATGAATAAATAAATGTGATTGCATAACAAAATCCGATTGCATCCTAACAACCAAATTCCAAGGCACAAGCCAAATAGCAAGTTTATGGTATGCTTATTTTATTAGGAGTTGATTATTTTTCTAAATTATAAATTGATTATTTCTAGATTTTGTTTCCAATGTTTTCTACCTCTCTATCCCTTAAGTTTGGAGTGTCTAAGTGGAAAAAATATTGTTTTCCATACTAAGATTTTTGTATTGTTATATGATAAAATAAGAGTGCAATCAGCTTAGCTTCCCAAAATGAATCATCTTTTAAGATTCATTACATATGTTTTGCTTGCGACGAGAAAGTTTTAAGTTTGGTACCTTGCAGTATATTCCACTCTCATCTTTGTCTAGAATGGCTACTACCCACCTTGAAGCTCATTTGCAGCTTAGCTATCCAACGAATCTTTTTTTATGATTCATATGTTTTGCCTATGGAAAAAAAAACTTTTTTGGTACCTTGCTATATATTCCACTTTGATCACGGCTACTACCCACCTTGAAGCTCATGCAGGTTGTAGGCTTAAGCTTGTAAACAATGTACAAGCCACAATAAAGCCAGCCAAAGGGTCTAAAGATGTTCATTTGAGTTGGTTTTTTCCATTTGGTTACTATAGCAAAAAACAGGGGTTAGCGAGACGGTTATAGTGTGGCTTCTATAAAAGATTTTGGAAAAGTATTGGGGTATAAGGGTCGCTATAACCATCGCTATTTTTTTGACGCTATAACCACCGATATATCTCATGTTATAACTGTTGCTATATCATAAGCTATTTTCGTCGCTTATAGCAGCGCTGTCAAAAAAATTTAGCATCGCTATTTTTATCGCCGCTCACAGCGACGTTAAAAACATTAGCGTTGCTATTTTCGCTGCTTAGCGACGCTTATAAAAAAATCAGTGTCGCTATTTTCGCCGCTCATAGCGACGCTTATAAAAAAATCAGTGTCGCTATTTTCACCAGTCAATGTCTCCAGTGAATGACAGTGCTCCTTAGACTAAGGGATCGGAGTTGAAAACATGGAGATAATGCAATTTCCATCATGGGCCTTGGACTTACAGATTCACTCATAATCATGTCGACTTCAAATCAATGGCCAACCCAATCTAGAACAAGCTCGAAGGTATCGTTGGGAATAAAATCATTAATTCCAAAGTTTTTTTGAAGCTTGAATTTTATGGTCTTGAGATGGAAAACAGTGAAGAATTAAGTGAACATCTTGCAAAGTTCTACTCATTAGTTCAGTAGCTTACTAGCATGAAGTGTGAGCTCAATGATGAAGATAAAATGGATGCTCTCACAGAAAGTATGCAAGATGTTACTTGATTCTAGACAGCCCTCCAAGTTCTACGCCTAGCTTCAATGACATTTGAGGACATGGTAGCACTGCTTGTTAAAAAACACAAGAGAATCAAAGATGGCCAAGCATCTAACTATAGCCTCGAGGACCATAAGGCCTTATCTGAAGCATAGAATTGGAGGTCCAACAAAAGAATAAAGTTGGATATTGTCAATGTTTTGCCACACAAGAAGTCACAAATGTTTTAAAAAGTTGAGAAAAAAGTTGAGAAAGAGCAGGAGAAGCACCATACAAATCTGATAGTTGAAGAAGAGGATCCGATCGAAGAAAAATCAATGCTGTAGTTGTGAGACCTATGAAATTGGCATGTAAGAATTGAAAGTTAATAGACATTACAATACATTAGAATTATAAATGAATCATTTGTGTATGCTTAGATAAGAATCAATTTATGAGTACGACATACCTAAGCATTCTGTATAGCCCAGAAAATCATGCATAGTCCACATGAATAAGGGATTCTTCTTCGTAACCACTATGGACCTCCAATTAATGGTGACCCATCACTATCAGAACTAGTAGAAGACATCTGTACTAGGCACAAAAAGTGTGCAATTAAAAAATTGAATATGAATATATGCACTAAATTTAGCAGTGTTAATGGTATATACATATGCTTGCTCTCTAGAATTTACCCAACATCACTATAAATGTTGCTATAAGCATCTCTATAATCGTCACTAAGCGTCGTTTTTAGCGATGCTTATAGAGACACTGAGAAAATTAAGCCTGCTATGCTGTCAACGCCTATCTTTCTCTCTCCCCCAAAAAAATTTCCACTACTGTCCATTGCATTACAGCATGAAATTGGACGAGAAATATCATGCACCCTTATGTCTCTCCGTAATTGCTCGAGCTCATCAATTAAGGGCTCAAGGTATACATTCATATTCTTTACCTTGTGCTTCTCGGGCACAAGAAGTGCAAGCATCACATGACCTTCTTGATGGACATCCATGGAAGAATATTGTAATTCACAACAACAATGGGCCCATGATGTAGACCTCAATCCAAATGGGTTCATCCCATCCATACCAAATCCAAGCCGTAAATTACGGGGCTCATCTTTGAACTCTAGCCATCCATCCTCAATGTGAGCCTAAGCTGGTGAGTCGGCGAGAATCCTCATCATGCCATCGATTGAACGATGGTTCACATGCCATGCCATCGATTGAATGATGGTTCACATGCCATGTCATTATCTCAGTTATGGATTGACACCGGAACATATGTTGAATGCGAGGTATAATAGGAAAGTGCCTCAATACTTTTTGTGAAATTTTTGCACCTTATAAATCCTTCCTATAATAACGCTCCTCTCCACAAATTGGACATTGCATGACATTGGCAAAGGCACCCCTGAATAGTACACAATCATTATGACATGTAGTATGAATTTGAGTGTAATCCATACCAAGCTTGGAAAGTGTTCTTCGAGCATCACTTCTTCTTGCAGGCACATCAAATTGTTTTTGGGAGCATCTTCTTTAATAACCGGAGTAGACTATTCACACTATTATCGCTCCATCCATATCTTATTTGCAAGTTACGAATTTCCAAGCATGCCCACAAAGTTGAGTACGTTGCACCTCATATAATGGTGTGTTAGCCTTTTTGTGTAACATATCCTCTTTTTCATGTGTTTCAAAGTCAGGTGTCTCTTTCTCACCCTCGCTCGAGAAAAACGTGAGTGATCATCTCCTCCATGATATCCTCTTCCTCTATCTCATGTGGAGGAAATCCTGGGTCTTCCAAATGTACTGAACATGCTCCTCTATCTCATGTGGAGGAAATCCTGGGTCTTCCAAATGTACTGAACATGCTCCACTTTCCAAGTGCTCCTTACGACACTTTGTTAATCCAATTCTAGGATTAACAAGAGATACCGCCATTATTTTACATCAAGGAGTCACGGTAGATACACCAAAGGGTCATACATTTAAGATATCAACAAGCAATAGTGTCCAAAGCCATAACTTGGACGGGCGCCCATAATGGTGTGACGGAGTATTTATGGTGGCGATATCTGCTTCAAGAACGTGTGGTAGCAAGTTAGGATGAAGTCCTAAGTGATGTACTTCATGCATATATTATGAGAGTAGTCATTGTAATAGCATTAGGTCTCTTAAGAGCCTAAAGTGCCCGGTCGGCCACAATTTAAGTGAGTGTGAACACTTATGGCCATGTATTTAAGTGAGTGTAAATACTTATGGCCATGTATATAAGTGAATTTCTCTCATAATACAACAGACTCTCCCATTGTGCAATTGAGTCTTGCTCTTGCTAATCCTCTTACTAATCTCTCTCCCTAATGTATGCTAGTGAGTGTGTGTGAGTGAAGTGAGGTGAGAGGAGGAACAAGGACTTAGTGCAACGCGGCGGTGTGACAACGATTTGTAGAGCTTGGAGACCTCGAGGGTTACGAGCTTGGCCATTGAAAGACCCTCACGTGACAGTTACGGTTCACCAGGTAAGCTCTTTTTGGATGTGTTTCAAGGAGGGTTAGGGTGAGCCTTAACATTTTTGGCGTCGCTGTCGGGGAGCCATCCCTTGGCTTTTTCCATCGTTTTGTCTCTAATCTACACATAACCCATTGTCCATTATCTTGATTAGTGGTTTTCCATGAAAAAGATGTGGATTTGATGGTGATTTGTGTTAGAATTGGTGTAGAATAGCTCTCTTTTTTATTTTTGGAAAAAAATACTTTTTGCTTAATTTTTAAATTAATTTGTTGTTTTTGTGGTTTTTCATGTTCTTAGGGCTTGCACATAGTTTGTATTAAGCTTAGTTTGCATCCATTGCATCAAACAATGCAAGAGAATGTATTTCTTAGTGAATGTTAGCTCTCTTTAATTTAAACATAGATCTAAGATCATTAATTTTAGTTTAATTGTGTGTTTTTTGTTGGATTAGAGTGTTAGCAAGCATTATGAGTAGATAAATCTTTCAAAAATTTTCTTAAAACCATTAAAAAACCCTTGAATTTGACTAATTTCTCTTGATGGACTGATTTTTTTTCATTAAGAGTGATTAATCTTGTTCAAAGAGGCTTAAAAATTAGAAAATGTGTTGATTGGGGTCTAAATATTGATCATTTGAGTAGTCAAAATTGGAGTTTTTGAGTGTTTTGAGAGCATCTAGATCTTCAAAACACCTAAAATCTCCTAATTTAGATTAATTTATACAATTGTTGATGCACATAGATTAGTTTTTCCTTGCTCTATCCAATGGCGTGCTCAATTGTGTGAATTAATTAGAGATTAGTGATTAATTAGAGTTCTTGATTAGTATAAAAGAGGGAAAGATTAGTGAAAGGATTAATTATAGATTAATCCTTAATTATCTTTTTACACAACTCATTAAGGCTAATGAGCATTCAATGAGAAGATGCTCATGAGTTATCAATTTGTCTATTTTGGGGGTCATTTATGAGGGGTGTAAGGTGTGTCATTAAAGGGTTGACTTTTTTGATTCCTTTTTTTTGGAAAAATTCCCATATCCCTTTCATTCTAAATTCAAAAAATATTCCCCCCAAAAGAGAAATTTGTATTTTCCACTAGACTAAAAAAAACCTTTGTGAAAGGAAATCTCACGTGAACGAAAAAATGACGTGAATGGAAATCTCACCTGAACAAAAAAATGATGTGAACAAAAAAATCACGTGAACGGAAATATGACGTGAACGGAATTCTCACGTGAACGGAAATATGACGTGAATGAAAATCTCAGGTGAACATAAAAATGACGTGAACAAAAATCTCACGTGAATGGAAAAATGACGTGAACGAAAATCTCATGTGAACGGAAAAATGACGTGAACGGAAATCTCACGTGAACAGAAAAATGATGTGAACAGAAAAATGATGAGAACAAAAAAATGACATGAACGAAAATCTCACGTGAACGAAAAAATCACGTGAGAATGGAAATCTTTAAAAAAAATTGAAATTTAATTTCCATGTGAAGTCCGGTTCATGCGTGAAAAGTTTTTTACGGCGTGAAGAAACAGTTCATGCGACAAAAAAAAACCAAAATTTAATCCCACGTGAAGTCTGGTTCACGCGTGAAGAGTTTTTCACGACGTGAAACAGAAGTTCACGTAACAAAAAAAAAATGAAATTTAATTTCCACGTGAAGTCTGGTTCACGCGTGAAGTGTGTTTCATAGCGTGAAACAGCAGTTCACATGGCAAATAATAATAATAAATAATAAATCAAAATTTAATCCCAGGTGAAGTTCGATTCACCCGTGAAGAGTTTTTCACGGCATGAAACAGAAGTTCACACGGTAAAAAAATTTAAAATTTAATTTTCACGTGAAGTCTGGTTCACGCCGCGTGAAGAGTGTTTCACAACGTGAAATAGGAGTTCTTCGCATGGCAAAATAATAATAATAAGAAATAAATTAAAATTTAATCCCACATGAAGTTCAGTTCATGCGTGAAGAGTTTTTCACAGCGTGAAACAGAAGTTCACGCGATAAAAAAAAATTAAAAAATAATAAAAAAATAAAAATTTAATAAAAAAAATAAAATTTAATTTCCACGTGAAGTCCGGTTCACGTGTGAAGACTGTTTCACGTCGTGAAACAGTAGTTCACGCAATAAAAATAAAAATAATAATAATTAAAATAAATCAAAATTTAATCCCACGTGAAGTTGGGCTCACGCATGAAGAGTTTTTCTGAAGAGTTTTTCACAGCGTGAAATAGAAGTTCACGCAGCATAAATAAATAAAAATAAAAAATTAAAAAAATCAAAATTTAATTTCCACGACGTGAAATCCAGTTCACACATGAAGAGTGTTTCACAGCGTGAAACAGCAGTTCACGTGGTAAAATAATAATGATAATAATAATTAATAATAAATTAAAATTTAATCTCACATGAAGTCCGATTCATGCGTGAATAGTTTTTCACGGCGTGAAATGGAAGTTCACGTGGTAAATAAAAATAAAAATAAAAATAAAAAAATTTAATTTCCACGTGAAGTTCAGTTCACGTGTGAGAAGAGTGTTTCACGACGTAAACAATAATTCACGTAGTAAAATAATAATAATAATAAATAAATAAATAAATCAAAATTGAATCCCACATGAAGTCTGGTTCACGCGTGAAGAGTTTTTCACAACGTGAAGTCTCGAAGTTCACCAACCAAAATAAAAATAAAAATCAAAATTAATTTCCACGTGAAGTCCGGTTCACACGTGAAGAGTGTTTCATGGCGTGAAACAATAGTTCATGCGGCCAAAGTAATAATAATAGACTCTGAAAACCACCCCTGTTTGGAGGCCCGTATCTCCTAAACCGTATATCCGAAGGCACTTTAGGGCTCATCAAAAAGCTAACATCGAGCTTTTTGACATTGGACTTGTTTGTCCGAAGTAAAAATCGATCATTTTGACCTCCGATCAGCAGTCTCAAAATAGGAAATCGAGGCAACAAACAGCCCAAAAACCATGAAAAATCATAAAAAACAATGCAAAAATGACGAGTCATATTCAGGCTACTTTTTGAGGGTCTAAACGACAAAATAACACACGAATCAGGGAAACAAAGTTGTACTTCAAAAATACTACAACTCCCTCATACAGAATTTTTCAAAATTCCTTTTGGATCACCCTCAAAAACATGCTTCGAAACAGGGGAAAAAAATTCTCGGGAAATTTTTTTTGTCTTGAGACAGTGATGGAAAATAGGTTTTAGGACCTCCTCTTCCATCTGGGAATTTCCTATCATACACTTTTTCTAGAAAAATATCTCTAAGAGGTCGTTCACGTGCGTACGCCTAAGCTAATTAGGGCAAACGAACACCCGATTGATCCAACGAAGAGTATACCAAGCCTCTTGTTCAGGCTGTACGGGCTGTGGGGGAAAGTATAAAAAGCAAAACAAAAACTGTGATTGCTCATTAAGGAGCATTTAGGCACTCTGACATGGCCACAATAGATGGATTGCTTGCAATTATACAAGGATTGAACCCAATGGCTGACATCTTCGAGCCATTGAGATCCATGCCACCAATTCACCTCCCCATGCCATTGGCCATGCCTATAACAAGCATGTCACTTTGATTCTACCAAGATTTGGCTCCTTGTCTAACATTCCTGCAGATTCTATAAGTACCAACCCTTTCCTGGATGCTCACACCTTGGACATACTGACTAGTCTAGGAAGGGGGGTGGCCCAAGGACTCAGTGAGTCTCTTCCAACAAGAGAACTCACATAAGGTCTCAATGACTCATACAGAAATACGGCCGTACAAATTTCCAAAATAATGGGCAAATATGATGGAACAACATACCCTGTTCAATTCATTTAAAAGTTTGAACAGAGATGTGAAGCCTTTGGAAATCCCAATTGCCCTACCAAGGTACATGCATTGAACTTATGTTTAGAGGGAAAAGCTAGTCGATGGTTCATTGCATTGATGTGATGGCGATCAAGACCAACTTCAAAACTTTAAAATCAGCCTTTATACATGGCTTTTCTAGACAAGGTGATCGGTGGAGTGCAACAACACAACTCTATTCAATTGAACATGAACCAAATGAATCCATTAAAGATTTTATCCTTCGGATAAAACTCTTGGACTCACGTTGTGAGTCATGGGAAAAATTAAACAATGTTCAATTGAGGAGATATTTCCTGATGGGCTTAAAGAATAACAACTTACATAACTTGATCATTGTATCCAATCCGGAAACATTCGATCAATGTTGCAAAGAAGAAATACGTTTAGATGACAACATGCTAGAAGATGATCATGCTACGAGATGTTACTCATCTAAACCAAATGAAGCAATGGCAAAAAAAAATCGATCTCGGAATTGACATTTCTAGAATTTTATACAGCCTTGCTTAAAACCTTACAGCCAACATCTCGAAGAGAGGATGAAAACCTTCAAAAACCAGACATACTTAATGCTTATAAAAGGAACGAGCGAAATGCTTTGTGTTGAATGTAATCACTATATGAGCATCCCAATCCTCATTGTGCATACAAGGTACCTGTTTTTCTATACTGCATCTATTGTAAAATCTTTGACCATGATATTAAAAAGTGTCTTGCTTCATCCACGATGGACTCAAAACCTCCCGTGCACAAAACAAAAACAATCCAAAGGGTAGAAACTACTCAGGAGGCAGTTAATCGGACACTTCAGTGTTTCTATTATCGTGGACCAAGGTGACATACTTTACAGTTTGGCATACTTCCATGCCCATAGCCACTGACACCTTGCGACCAATGTGTGAGCGATGTGGCATAGATCACATGTTCCAAGATATCCCAAGATGAGTTGCTTCAATGCAACTTGTTTCACAAAATACAACTCTTAATATCTTAATTATACAAAATGGGTAATTTTCCACGGTACCATTGAATGTGGTTACACGTTTACAAGCTAAGGCACAACAAATAGTCCAAAAGAATGTAAAAGACAACACATCAACATGGGTAGAAGAACATGCTTTAAAACAGAACCCAAAAGAGAAAACAAAACCTTCTAAACCCAAGAAAAACAAAGGGCAACAAACTGTCGAAACCAAGATCGAAGTAAACGACAAGGAAAAGGAGTTGGTAGAAGTAAACCCAAAAGGGGACATAAACACAAAAGAGCCAAAAGCTATACAAGATGCAGAAGCATCCACATCAAAGACTACCACACAAACCTCAACACCCATATGTGCGACACACAATATAAAAACCCAAAAGAAAATTCGATCTTGTCGCATGGGTAAACATAGTGAAAAGTTAATAAACCAAAGGAAGTCAGAGAATGAAACAAGTTCTAGTACATCACTAAGTGAGGATGTGACAAGTTCTTACCTTCGCTTAGTGCATCCCATAGACCAATCAAGAAACTAGAACCCACCCAACCACCCCAAACAGATAATAATGATCACATGACATATGCAGAATGCAAAATACAAGCTCAGGAGTGCATGCTTAGCATGGTTGAATGTCTTACAGGGTCACCGGTTGTGATGAGCCTCATAATGCCAAACCTAAACCAGCAACCAAGATATAAAGCCTAGAGGAGTACCTCTTTCCCTTTCAAGAGAGGAAGACATACTCTCTACAGAAGAGTCCATGGAGACAGATTGTATACGAACTATAGGCTTGAGAAAGCACGTACGGAATTCGATAATTCCCTTACAAGATTAAAACAGACTCTCAAAACCTCATATACGGAGGAATTGTCTTCTCTCATGATGATAAAGCCACAATCATATCAACACTTGCACCTTTAATGGCTCAACCTGAGTTATACAAGGACATAATGAACTACATAAAATAGGACTGTCAAGATCCGCAAGTTTCCAAACAGCCCTCATTAAGAATTGTCAGAGGGCCAAGTGTGCCATTCTACGCATTGGGGGTGCTCTTGAAAAAGCTGAGACACCCAAACAGAGGATGAAAGTGAATGGGAATATGAAACATACACAAGATCTAAAGCTGAAACAATAACCAAAACACCCATGGTTACTTTGGAAGACTCTAGCATGGTATGGTTGGATTTCCCTACAGGCAATGATGTTCAGCGCAAGCGTGCATTGATTAGCTCCCCTCGAGCAAGTCATAACATCATGAAAATAGACACTTGGGTGTCATTGGGACAACCTAACCTCACCCCGACAAGAAATAGTCTTGCAAAAGGAACCAATGAACAAAACATTGAAGTTCCAGGTTACTTCAGATACACTAGTCGAACAATCGTCGATGGCGATATGGAATTTACATTTCATGTCACCCTAGATTCCCTTGAGTATGATGTCATCATTGGAAGACCTTGGATAAGTGAATCCTTGTATTCACTAGATGAATCCATGCAAACAGTCACCTTGAACACTCCTACATGCAATGTACAATTGCTATTATGGGAGGAAGAAACCTTGCATGATCTGGAACTTCTAATATATCTTATTGAAAAGATCCCTAGGATTTTGGTTGGATTGGAAATTGCAAATGAAATCACCACAGCTCAACCACAGCTTTATCCACCAACATAAGAACACAATCTCATGACCCTAGAGCTATGGGATTTGTTAGGTCAACCAACACTCATGGCACATCCTGAAAGGATTACCTTTACATAAGACTTGAACATGCCATGTTTGGGGTACTTTGAACATACAATGTATATTGAAAATAACCCCCTCACTTGCAAGTTTTTTGTGGTTGAGTATGTGTTGGAAGCAGATATAATGTTGGGGCATAATAGGACATATCATTTCTAAATGTGTTTGTCTCTTCCCTAGGAATTTTTGGTTGACTTGAGCTCATAGGAGTTTGTTGCTCCCTTCCCAACATCTTACTCTATAATTTATAGCCTTCAAGCACCAATACATTGACCTCCTCAACAATCATATTAGTGCCTTTAGCCCACCACTAGCCATATAGTAGGCACACTTTGTGGGGGATGATAAATGTTCTTATCCATAGCCCTTGTATGCATGATGTCATTATTATTACAAAACCACATTATTTGACTAGCCTTCCTAGCAACATGGAACCTTGTCGAAAAAAATGATGGTACAAGTACTCCTTTTGCACATCCTATAATCATGTGACCACACTTACTACTACCTATATGACCCAAATACTTTACTCGGCTTCCCATTGGAGTTCTCCTACTTGCCCAAAATTTCTTGTGTATGGTGCTTCCATTATGATTTTGTCACTTGATTCATATCTTGTGTCCACATCATCATCCATAAAATGTATTTTCGTGCTACATCCAATAGACTTCCTATCTCTCACGCGGACATTGTACTCAGGTATTTGACTAGCATCATCATCCACATAAATTAAATTAGATTTCCATCTCTTATGTCGAGCTGATTCTCTTTCACCTGCCAAAGGAGTTTGAGCCTTGTACATGTGTAGTGGTGCTCTTTACTGTCCTTACAACTTGTGATGGGTTTGGAGTATGCACATTTGCCCTCTCAATCTTGGGGGATTCACCTAAAAATATGTAAGTATACCATGTGAATTCAAATGAAGGAGTTTTTTAATTCAAAATTTTAAGGTAACTTTACAGAAATAAATTTATAGAAAGGGTTTTTTAATTTTAATTTGGAAAAAAACACGTAAGTCCATAAAGAAAAAAGGGTCATTTTATTCATTAAAAAATCACAGATAAGGGGTTTTTTAAATAGCCTTTGAACGCACGTGATACATAGGGTTTCTTAGTAGTGCACCCCCCAAGCTCTCAATGAGCTTTTCAAGGTGTGGACTTGCTCCAATATTTCCCATCAAGTATGAATTTTTCTTTACACTGCAAAACAAAGAATTAGCCACGTTTGATACGCGTGCATTGTAGAGTGTTATATTTTGTCTGAAATCCTCCCTGGCTAACTAGCTTCCATGTTTCGACTCTGACAAGTTTGTTTGTGGCATACATGACCGATCACCTCTCTTCTCCACTTATTCAATAGTTTGAGACACATTAGAAACATCATTAAAGACAGTTTTTTTTTGAAATATACAAGTGAATAGGGTGTGTGCGGGAACAAGCCCTTAGCAAGAGACTGTAAAAGAGTATCTACTGTAATATACAAGTAGATATAGGGTGTGTGCAGGAACAAGCCCTTAGCAAGAGACTGTAAAAGAGTATCTACTGGGATAGAATAAAGGGTAGCATGAGAAGATTTAGGAGGTGTGGAGATATTCTGGGAAGAGATGGAGAGAATCAAGCAAAAGAGGTGGAGTGAATCAAGGAGAGATCAGTGGGATTAGATGCTTGGATGTAAACTCTATAAATTGAGGCATTGGCCTAATGAGAATTTGCTAGTTTTTTATTATCCATGCCTACATTAAGCTATCAGTTAATTGCTCATTAATCATGTCTTAATTATCATCTAATCTCTTTGTTAATCATGTCTTAATTATCATCTAATCTCTTTGTTAATGATATTGATTCTAGCATTTGATCCACCATGGCTTATCGCATTGGTATCAGAGCCTAGCTTAGAATCCATCAAATTTATGAGCCCATTATCTTGCCAATCACCTAGCTTATCAAGATTAGTAGATAATCAAGTTTTTTTTACCTCTTTTTTCAAGAGCTTCTGTACTCCCAGCTGGTGGAGGGGCTTGATCTCCCTCTAGGCTTAACAATAGGCTTCAAGCCTTTAGCCACACATATATGCTCCAACCCATCAACGCGAATCGTCAAACTGCCTTCTAGAACTACAGATTTTCGTGAATTCGCCAGTGCCACTTTTTTGAACAGAACTCGAGATCTGCACTTACACAGAAGACATTGCTCTAATTCCTCTTGGCCCTAGAGGTTTTCAAGGGTGCTCTACAAGCTTGTGAAGACATCTTTTGATTTCATCAAGTCTACAGTGAGATCCAAGCTCTCCATTCAAATCTGTAGATGACTTTGGTAAAACAGAGATTAAGCATTCAATGTTTGGTCAAATCTTGTGTTTCTTGGCTTAATCCTCTACTAGACTAATTGCTATTGATGTCTTTGAAAGGAGTTGAGCTCATTTGAACTCTAAGGCCCCAGATCTGGACTCCTCGCATACTCTGTTTTTTGCACACAAAATAGAGGATTAATTTGCTAATCATCAATACTAATCACTATATTTTGGTACAATTGAGGGTTCAAATTAACCATTGGGTATGTGATACAAATCCCTATAACTTCAGATTGTAATTCGGAGATGGTTTGATACTCCAACCATTCAGTACAGATTTGTTACCCTTGGTTTAATTTCTGGTGAATTTATGCTCATAAATCTGTTGTAGTCATCACCTAAACACCAGATTGAGTTGTAAAAGGGTAGATACTTCCTTGAATCTTGAAATTGGATCAAGAGGTAAGACCCCCTTCACATCATCATGAGCACGGCACAAGAGATAGCCAAATTTAATGGGGAGCAGTTTTATACATGATGGCAAACAAAAACCATTTATTTGCTCATGAGGAAAAATCTGTGGGGTGGGGGCTAGTTGAGGGAAGAGATGAATGCCCAGAGGTGAGTGGGGAGAATGAGTGGAAGAGCAAGAATAAGAAAGCATTAGGACTTATCGCACTCAGCTTAAATGATGAAATCATTCATCCTCACAAGGACACAATGGGCAAAAGATGCATGGGATGAACTCAATAAATTATTTGGCACTCAAGCAAAAAATTCAATGATAAATATGTTAATGCAATTCTACAAACTAGATATAAAGGAAAGTGAACCTTTAATCACACACTTGAACAAATATAAAAGCATTAAGCAACAACTGGCAGCCCCATTGGCAAAGAAGGTAGAAGATGATGAGGCACTAGCAGTGCTTCTGTTGAAGAGTGTGGACAAAGGTAAATATGAAAACATTGTAGCAACATTAAAGAATATTCCTGAATTAAGATACACGAGATAGAAGGAGCTCTATTATAGCAAGAGACTAGGGTCAAAGAGAAGAAATGGCTAGACTCAACAACTGGAGAAGAAAAAGCATTCTTCACCCGAGGAGGATTCTCTCGAGGACGAGGATGAGGAAGAGACATTCACTTGCCACAACTGTGGAAAGCCAGGACACATCGCAAGAGACTGCTACAACAAATCCAGTGGAGAAGGAACGACATCAGCAAACTTCATGGAGGCTCCTAAAGAAAGTGGAGTCAGATCATCTTTTCTGAGAGAGAGAGAGAGAGAGAGAGAGAGAGAGAGAGAGAGAGAAACCCCACAACCCAATGTAACCTGCCCCAACAGAGTAAAACCACCTCTGAGCCACCGATGATGTAGGCCATGTGGTAGATGTATGTGTGAGCACTTTAGTCAAGGTCACGGGCACTTGTGTAGTAGCCTTGGACACATAGAGAGAGAGAGAGAGTGTGTCAAGGACTGAGTTTAGGGACTTGAGGCACTGGTCGCAAACTACCAAGTAAGAGGGAAACTTGGTATAGGGTCCAGGTGTGCTAGGAGTATCACTTGAGGGGAGGTGTTGAAATATACAAGTGAATAGGGTGTGTGCAGGAACAAGCCCTTAGCAAGAGGCTATAAAAGAGAATCTGTAAATGAATGAGAAGCTGTGAAAAGGTGAGAAGTATCTACTGAGAGAGAATAAAGGGTAGCATGAGAAAATTTAGGAGGTGTGGAGATATTCTAGGAAGAGGTGGAGAGAATCAAGCAAAAGAGGTGGATGAATCAAGGAGAGCCTTCACTGGGATTAGATGCTTGGATGTAAACTCTATAAATTGAGGCATTGGCCTAATGAGAATTTGGTGGTTTTTTATTATCTAGGCCTATATTAAGCTATCAGTTAATTACTCATTAATCACATCTTAATTATCATCTAATCTCTTTGTTAATGATGTTGATTCCAGCATTTGATCCACCATAGCTCATCACATTGCTGCAAATTTAACATTTTTAAGATAATGGTTCTTATACATACCAAAATAATTACATTGCCCCAATGTGCTGTGCACTTCCCTCCACCAGCTTAGCCAAAGGTCCATGCAGGTATATCTAAATCTCTTTCATTTCCACTATACCACCATTGACAGATAAGTTGACCTTGAGCTATTGTAGCCTTTTTTATTGACTCAGTCCACTAGGTTTTAGGACCTCCTCTTCCATCTAAGAAGGTCTAGCATACACTTTTTTCGAAAAATTATCTGTAAGAAGGGACCATTCACGTGCATACAGCGCCTAAGGGCAAACGGACATCCGTTTGATTCAAAGAAGAGTACGCCAAGCCTCTTGAGGTTGTAACGGGCTATGGGAGAATATAAAAAGCAAAAAAAAAAACCTGTGTTTGCTCATTAAGGAGCATTTAGGCCGTTATGGCCACGATAGAGGGATTGCCAGGGATCACATAACGACTGAACCCAATGGCTCACATCTTCGAGCCATTGAGATCTATGCCGTAACTTCACCTCCCAATACCATTGACCATGCCTATAACAAGCATGTCATCAAGTTTTACACCTCGTCACTTTGATCCCACCAAGCTTTGGTCCCTTACCTAACATTCCCACAAATCCTATGAGTACCAACCCTTTCCTTGATGCCCACACCTTGGACATGCTGACTAGTCTAGGAAGGGGAGTAGCCCAAGGACTCAATGAGTCTCTTCCACAACAAGAGCACTCACATACGACCTCAGTGACTCATACAAAAATACGGCCGTACAAATTTCCAAAATTATGGGGCAAATATGACGGAACAACAGACCCTATTCAATTCATTCAAATGTTTGAACAAAGATATGAACCCTTTGGAAATCCACGGCGGTGCCCTTGAATGTGCTTACACGTTTACAAGCTAAGGCACGAGGAACAATAAAAAAGAATGCAAAAGACAATACCTCAATATGGGTAGAAGAACATGCTTTAAACCAAAAACTAAAAGAAAAAGAAAAACCTTTCAAACCCAAGAAAAACAAGGGACTACAAACTATCGAAACCAAGGTCGAATTAAAAGACAAGGAAAAGGAGCCTGTAGAAGGAGACAAAAATACAAAAGAGCCAAAAGCCATATAGGATGCAGAAGCATCCACATCAAAAGCCACCACACAAACCACAACACCCATATCTACGACATAAGATACAAAAACCCAAAAGAAAATTTGATCTCGTCGCATGGGTAAATATAATGAAAAATTGACAAACCAAAGAAAGTCAAAAAATGAAACAAGTTCTAGTACATCACTAAGTGAAGATGGAACAAGTTCTTACTCTTCGCTCGGTGCACCACATAGACCAACCAAGAAACTAGAACCCACCCAACCACCCCGAATGGATAATAATGATCACATGACATATGTGGAACACAAAAAGCAAGCTCAGGAGAGCATGCTTAGCTTGGTTAAATGTCTTATAGGGTCACCAGTTGTGATTGAGCCTCATAATGCCAATCCTAAACAGCAATCAAAATACAAGACCTAGAGGAGTACCGCTTCCCCTTTTAAGAGGAAGACATACTCTCTACATAAGAGTCATTTGAAACAGATTGTACGAACTATACGCTTGAGAAAGCACGTGAGGAATTCGATAATTCCCTTATAAGATTAAAACAGTCTCTCAAAACCTCATTTGGAGGAATGCTCTTCTCTCATGAGATGAAGCCAGCATCACATCAGCACTTGCACCTTTAAGGACTCAACATGAGTTATACCAAGACATAAAGAACTCCATAAAGCAGGACTATGAGGATTCGCAAGCTTCCAAACAGACCTCATTAAGAATTATCATTTCCATCACTGTCTTAAGATGAAAAAAAAATTCTGAGAATTTTTTCCTTGTTTTACAGCATGTTTTTGAGGGTGTTCCAAAATGAATTTTGAAAAACTCTGCACGAGGGAGTTGTAGTATTTTTAGAGTACTACAATTTTGTTTCCCTGAGTCGTCCGTGATTTTGTCGTTTTTAGACCTTCAAAAAGTAGCCCAAATATAGCTCAATCATTTTCGTGCTATTTTTTATAATTTTTCATGGTTTTTGGGCTGTTTTTTGCATTGATTTTCGGGGTGAATTTTGAGGCTATTGGTTGGAGGCCAAAATGGTGGATTTTGACTTCAGACGACCAAGTCCAAAGTCGGAGAGATCGATGTCAGCTTTCCAATAAGCCCTAGAGCGCCTACATCGAATATACGATTTAGGAGATACGGACCTCCAAATAGGGGTGTTTTCCAAAGTTTTTTTTTGGCCGACGGACCCCTTTTCACGCCGACGGACTTCTCGGGTTTTATAAATTTGATTAATTTTTTTCCATGAATTCTAGTTTCGTGAAGTTGTAGAAAATAGTTCATGCCATGAATCAGACTTCCTGGAATATTAAATACGATTTTTTTTTGCGCGCGGTTCCCGAGGACGTAAACCTTTTAGGCGTGAACTCAAGTTCCGTAAAGTTGCAGAAATGGTTCATGCCGTGAACCGGACTTCATGGAACTATTAAATTCAATATTTTTTTTGCGCGCGGTTCTCGAGGATGTGAACCTTTTGGGCATGAACTCAGGTTCCGTGAAGTTGCAGAAAATGGTTCATGCCATGAACCGGACTTCACGAAACTATTAAATTTGAATTTGTTTTTGTGTGGTTCCTGAGGATGTGAACATTTTAAGCGTGAGCTCAGGTTCTTGAGGATGCGAACCTTTTAGGCGTGAACTCAGGTTCCGTGAAGTTGCAGAAAATGGTTCATGTCATGAACCGGACTTCACGGAACTATTAAATTTGATTTTTTTTGGGAGTCTAGTGGGAAATACGAATTTTTCTTTTTGGGGGGGAATATTTTTTGAATTTAAAATGAAGGGATATGGGCATTTTTTCAAAAAGGTAAGGGGGAATCAAAAAAGTCAACCTTTTAAATGACACCCCTTACACCCTTCATAAATGACACCCAAAATGACACCCCTTCTTACACCCCTTACACCCCTTACACCCTTCATAAATGACACCCCTTACACCCTTCATAAATGACTCCCAAAATGGACAAACTGACAACTCATGAGCATCTACTCATTGAATGCTCATTCGTCTTAATGAGTTATGTAAAAAAGTGATTAAGAACTAATCCAAGATTAATTCTTTCACTAATCTTTTTCTCTTTTACACTAATTAAAGACTCTAATTAACCACTAATTTTTAATTAATTCACACAATTGAGCACATCATTGGATAGAGCAAGGGAATGCTAATCTTTGTGCATTAACAATTGTGTTAATTAATCTAAAATAAGGGATTAATTAGACTTTTAATTATGGTCTCCTCTTTTAAGGCAAAGTTAAGCAGCAAGAGAGTCGAATTTCTCCAATTGATGAAAAAATTGACGTGATTAGGTGTTTTGATGCATCTAGATGCACTCAAAACACTAAAAAACACCAATTTTGACTACTCATATGATGAATTTAGACCCCAATTAACACATTCTCTAATTTTTTTATCTCTTGTGAGCAAGATTAATCACCCTTAATGCAAAAACCAGTCCATTAAGAGAAATTAGTCAAATTCAAGGATTTTTTGACAGTTTTAAGAATATTTTTTAAAAGATTAAGCTACTTCTAATGCTTGCTAACACTCTAATCCAAACAATTTCAACAACAAACACACAGTTAAACTAAACAATTTCAACAACAACAACAGACACACAGTTAAACTAAAATTAATGATCTTGGTTCTATGTTTAACACCAAAGAGAGCTAATATTCACTAAAAATTGCATTCTATTGCATTGTTTGATGCATTGATGCAAACTAAGCCTAATAAAAACTATGTGCAAGCCCTAAGAACATGAAAAACCACGAAATCAACAACAAAAATAACAAATTAAGCAAAAAATTAAGCAAAAAGCATGCTTTTCAAAAACAAAAAAGAGAGCTCTGCTACACCAAATCTCACACAAATCACCATCAAAAATTAATGATCTTAGTTCTATGTTTAACACCAAAGAGAGCTAACATTCACTAAAAATTGCATTCTATTGCATTGTTTGATGCATTGATGCAAACTAAGCCTAATAAAAACTATGTGCAAGCCCTAAGAACATGAAAAACCACAAAATCAACAACAAAAATAACAAATTAAGCAAAAAGCATGCTTTTCAAAAACAAAAAAGAGACCTCTTCTACACCAAATCTCACACAAATCACCATCAAATCCACATCTTTTTCATGGGAAACCATTAATCAAGATAATGGGCAATGGGTTATACGTAGATTAGAGGAAAAATGATTAAAAAAAGCCAAGGAATGGTTCCCTGGCAGTGGCGCCAAAAATGTTATGGCTCATCCTAACCCTTCTTGAAACACATCCAAAAAGAGATTACCTGGTGAATCGCATGTCATGAGGATCTTTCTAATGGCCGAGCTCGTAACCCTTGAGGTCTCCAAGCTCTACAACTCCTTGAGAAACAATTCCACCGTGCCTCCCATGCGAGCGTTGTCACACCGTCGTGTTGCACTATGGGTACTCATCCCTCCTCTCACCTCACTTTACTCACACACACTCACTAGCATGCATTAGGGAGAGAGATTAGCAAGAGGATTATCAAGGGCAAGACTCAATTGCACAATGGGAGAGTATATTGTATTATGAGAGACATTCTCTTGTTTACATGGCTATAAGTGTCACACTCACTTAAATTGTGGCCGACCGGGCACTTTAGGCTCATAAGAGGCCTAATGCTATTACAACAATGACTACTCTCATAATTTTTTTCATGAAGTACATCACGTAGGACTTCATCCTAACTTGCTGCCACATGCTCTTGAAGTGGGAATCGCCATAAATACTCCATCACACCATTACAGGCACCTGTCCAAGTTGTAGCTTTGGACACTATTGCTTCATATGTTGAATGTATGACTCTTTGGTGTATTTAGCGTGACTCCTTGATGTAAGATAATGGTGGTAGCTCTTATTAACCCTAGAATTGGGTTAACAAAATGAAAGGGGAAAAAGAAGAAGAACCATAAACAAATGCATTAGAATAAAATATAAGAGAAAAATACCTTCAAAGGCTTACACCATAGCCATTTGGTAATGAAGAGAAAGAGTCTCATGAGTGAAGAGGAAGAGGAAGGGGAAGAAGAAGGAAAATATAAAGAGTGCAAATGCATGTGAGGGAAGCTAGCTTGATGAAGGGAAGAGTTGGTGCGCAGGAACTCAAGAAAAGTAGTGGAAATTTTTTGAGGAGAGAAAGATAGGCATCGACGGCGCAGCACACTTAATTTTCTCAGTGTCTCTATAAGCGTCGCTAAAAATGATGCTTAGTGACAATTATAAAGATGCTTATAGCGACATTTATAGCAATGCTAGGTAAATTCTAGAGAGAAAGCCTATGCATATACCATTAACACTGCTAAATTTAGTGCATGTATTCATATTCAATTTTTTAATTGCACACTTTTTGTGCCTGGTACAGATATCTTCTACTAGTTCGGATAGTGATGGGTCACCATTAATTGGAGGTCCAGAGTAGTTTGCGAGAGCGAAGAAGAATCCCTTATTCATGTGCAAGATGCAAGAATGTTTGTGTACGTGAACGTCAAGTGACATTGGAGCGTATTAGAAAATGGGGATCGTTTGAACCAATGCTAGCAAACTTGAAGTTGTAAGCCAATTCCTTAGTTAGTATATAAACTTATGCCTTGAAATGTAAACTCGTGGTTTGCCATATGTAATGTTGAATGTCATTTTTAAATATGGTTCATTAGGATGAGGAGGGCATAGACATTTATGCACAAGTACTACACAATATGCCTCATTTTTCTATCATCATGGGGGAAACTTGAGGAAGGAATACAAGTGTGTTAAGACTCACCCTAACCCTCCTTGAAACACATCCAAAAAGAGCTTACTTGGTGAACCGCAACTGTCATGAGAATCTTTTCAATGGTCGAGCTCATAACCCTCGAGGTCTCCAAGCTCTACAACTCCTTGAGAAGCAGTTCCACCGCATCTCCCCCGCGAGCGTTGTCACACCGCTACATTGCACTAAGGGTCCTCATTCCTCCTCTCACCTCACTTCACTCACACACACTCACTAGCATGCATTAGGGAGAGAGATTAGCAAGAGCAAGACTCAATTGCACAATGGGAGAGTCTGTTGTATTATGAGAGAAATTCACTTATATACATGGCCATAAGTGTTCACACTCACTTAAACTATGGCCGACCGGGCACTTTAGGCTCTTAAGAGGCCTAATGCTATTACAATGACTACTCTCATAATATATCCATGAAGTACATCGCTTAGTTAGGACTTCATCCTAACTTGCTACCACATGCTCTTGAAGGCGGATATCGCCATAAATTCTCCGTCACACCATTACGAGCGCCCGTCCAAGTTGTAGCTTTGGACACTATTGCTTGATATCTTGAATGTATGACCCTTTGGTGTATCTACCGTGACTCCTTGATGTAAGATAATGACAATCGCGTCCTCGTGAGATCGCGTTGAAGACCTTTGTCTGGGGAGAATGAATAAGCTTTGTCGATGGCTTTGATGTTGAATGACGTTCAATGGTCTGTGTTCCTCTAGAAGGAATAAGAAAAGCTAGTTAATGAATGAATAGATTAGTGGTGTATTGGGAATTCCTAACGGGGTGGGGCAGATGATAGGTACTTGTGTAGAGGGGCTTTTGTGGAAGAGGCTTGTATCCTTTTGTGTTCATCAGCATCAAAGATATCCATTAAAGTTGGATCCTCTTCCTCGCAGTATGGTATTGTCAACTTTTTGTCGTTGACCATCATGATGACTATATTGCTATATAGCTAAGCACATTGGTGCTTGGGTAGCACTGGCTATCACACAAGATACATAACATGCATTTTAGAAGACGTTGCAAAAAGGATCAAAAAGCACTAGATATTAATGCACAAGTCACACAACTGCAAGTGTTTCAATCTTCCAAACATGAGACTTTTACCATTAAGATGTTTGGAGAAGGCTCTCATGCAGGGAGTTATGATGTGCACATAAAAATGCATCCACCATGCTCATGTCAAGATTGTTTGGCAAGGGTCGAAAAGTAAAAACCCTACTTAGCATGCAAGAACTTGTCCTTTGTGTACATGAGAGTCATGGGATTGAAGATGAAATTATGTTTATCCACCAACCAATTTTGACAAAAAGGGAGGTAGCCGAATGTCTACATAGAGAACAGGCTTACCCTGAATTGATTTAGTGGACAACTCATATTCTAAGTGTAACTTCAGAGATATAAGAGTTGTGCAAGAATTTTTTGAGTATCATTTTATTGGAATGATTTTATTTTGCTTTTGATTGAGATGTATCATTTTATTGGAGTAATTTTATTTTGCTTTTGAGAGAGAGAGAGAGAGAGAGAGAGAGAGAGAGAGAGAGAGAGAGAGAGAGAGAGAGAGAGAGAGAGATTGCTTATGAATTCCTTGTGGGATGTTGGTATGTATGGAGTACTGCCAACCTACTAGTGAAGGCTAATTCTGATTTTTGGCCCCTTTTTGAATCTTTCTTATTTTTTTCGTATTATCCTTCTTCTCCTCCTTGTTGCGGGGTTGGTTATTGAGTTGAACCTTGGGCACCCATTTTCGTGTACCCTGTGACTTTGGAGTACTGCCAACCTACTAGTGAAGGCTAATTCGTATTATCCTTCTTCTCCTCCTTGTTGCGGGGTTGGTTATTGAGTTGAACCTTGGGCACCCATTTTCGTGTACCCTGTGACTTTGGAGTACAACCTACTAGTGAAGGCTAATTCTGATTTTTGGCCCCTTTTTGAATCTTTCTTATTGTTTCCATATTATCCTTCTTCTCCTCCTTGTTGCGGGGCTGGTTATTGAGTTGAACCTTGGGCACCCATTTTCGTGTACCCTGTGACTTTGGATATATATTATTTGTGTAAGGTTTGTGGAACTGATGCTTTTTTTATTTTTTATGAGTTGATATGTCACCGTGCTTGGTGTTGCTACCTCCTCACTCATGGCATGTTTTCCTGTGTTTGTCAGGCTCCATAAGGGTATGGACATGACATTGTCGCCCTCATTTAGCAGTGCTATCCTCTTCTCCCATTGGACATTACATTTGCTGGCGCAAATCTAGGATCGTCCTAGGATTATTTCCTCTTCCATGGAGCCTCTGCAGGCATGACAAACACCTTTCCAACCAAGGATCGTCCTAGGATTATTTCCTCTTCCATGGAGCCTCTGCAGGTATGACAAACACCTTTCCAACCAAGGAATTATGTCTGATAGAAATGTTAACACTTAAAAATCCCTCATCTTTTGTAGTTATTGCACATTGTGTACTTGCGCATTGGTGGGTTCAAGGTGTGGTCTATCTAAAGCTACACATGTCTCATATGAGATCAGGTTATGACTTGATCCCATATCTATTAGTGCAATGCTCATTGTATGGCCTTTAGCTGTAGAGAGTTCCACCCTGAGTCATGTTGCCTCAATGTTTGGTTCCTCTTCATCCAAGAGAGTCAAGGAAGCCATGTTGACATGTAACATTCTCTTCTAGAGTAATTATTTAGATTTGGCCTCCCTTGCCTTAGCCTCTACTTGAGCTTTTGTTGGATTTTGTCCTTTGCGAGCTATTTTTGTTGTTTTAAGAGATGTTCTTGCAAGATCATCTCTTGGGTTAGTGGTCCAAAATAATTTTTGAGTTTACTTCCATTAACATAACCCTCCATCTATACACCATCAATTGTCTCAATTCTAACCGACCCTTGAGGTGTGATCTCAGACACTCGGAAGTGTCCTATTTGAATTTCTTTTTCCTGGTGCTTCCTACACCATATATGAGGACAAGGTCCCCCATTTCCATTTCTTTTTATTTTAATTTTTTGTCGAACCAATTCTCCTTGTTTCTCGGCCATGAGTCCATGCGATGCAATTAGCCTGGTCTCATTAAGCTTCTCTAGATCGATTAGCTTTTCACTTAATGTATTCTCCGTCAGACATTCTTGCACTACAATCCTTAAGCTCAGAACTAGGTATTCCATAGGCATTACTGCCTCAACATCATAAGCTAGACAGAATGGAGTGTATTCCATGCTACCTTATATGATGTTTGGTAGGCCCATAGGGCCATTGTCAGCTTATGTTCCCAACTTTGTTGTTATTTGTGCATTAGCTCGCTTCGAGGCTCTGGCTTTTGCCCATTTGGTGAAATATTCCATGGCCACGATCACATATCGGGCTTGTGATGGATGTGCCACTGGACTAATAGGTCTAACAAAATCTACTCCCCATTTTTCGAAGGGTTGTCTTACAATAATAGGGGTGAGCGGCATCTTGTCCCTTTGTTGTGGTGGGGGATAGAAAAACGTTGACATTCTTCACACCTTTTAACAAATTCTATGGTGTCTCCAAACAACGTAGGCTACCATAATCCTACTTGAAGTACCTTGTGAGCCATGATCTCACCAGCAAAATGCCCTCCGACTATCCATGAATGAGCTTCATTTAATATCACGAGACGAACCCATCTTCTCTCACACATCTTCTTAGGACATTGTCTTTACCCTTATATAGTTCTCCCACAATTAATTGATAAAGTGCATCAAGCTTAATAAGCCGCCACATTTTATCTTTGTTCAAGGGTGTTTCCTGCGAAAAACCATGAGCTAGATAATCAGATATCTCCTTGATCCATTCGGATACCATGTCCAGTTTGAACAAACAAGCATTAGGGAGATTATCTTCAACACCAGTTGTTGGTTCCCCATTTGGAATTCTTGATATATGATTGGCTAACACATGCTATGTCCCTTTTCTTACTGTAAGTGTAAAGTCAAATTCTAACAGTAATAGAAATATCATGTGATTCTTCCCGTGGTGCAAGGCTTATTCACTAAGTACAATAAGAGTTGATGGTCCACGAAGAATACGAATTTGTTGGCCAATAGGTAATGTCAATACTTCTTGACAGCGTAAAACATGGCCAATCCTTCTCTCTCTATGCTGGTGTAGCTTACCTCTGCATCATTTAATTGACAACTAGCAAACCAGACTGGGTAGTCCAATTTGAACTCACCGGGTTGGGCTAGTATGCATCCAATTAGCAAAGTTTGATGCATCAATATGCACATGAAATATGAGGTCCCAATTGGGGGGTTGTAGAATTGATGCGCTAGCCAATGCCTGCTTCAGTCAATCATATGCTTCCTGGCATTCCTCAATCCATTCAAAGACAATGAGTAGCTTATACAATGAGTAGCTTATACAATGGCCTGGCAATTTTAGCATTGAAAATTATGAAGCGGTGGTAATACCCCACATGGCCCATAAATCTTTGCACACCTTTGTAATTAGTGGGTGGTGGTAGCTCCAATATCAACTTGACCTTGCTATCATCCGTAGATATATGGTTCTTTGAGACAATGTGTCCCAATATCACACCATGTTTGACCCAAAATTGGCACTTTAAAGAGTTTAGGGATATACAATATAATCGACATTGCTTGAGTGAACACTTTCCTTAAGCAAGCCAGATGGTCTGCCCATCGAGAGTGTGCACACAAATCATCAATGCCAACCACTTTTTCAAGTAGTCTTTGAAGGCTGCGCACATCAATCGTTGGAATGTTGCTGGGGCATTGGTGAGACCGAAGGGCATGACTTTGTATGCAAATGTCCCCCAAAGCTGTCTTATGCTGGTCTTCTGGTGCTATTGACACCTGATTGTAGCCTGAAAATTTGTCCAAGAAGCTATAAGCTTCTTCACCAGCCACTCTCTCCAAGAAGCTATAAGCTTCTTCACCAGCCACTCTTTCCAAAACATGTTCTGTATAGGGTAATGGGGATAATGGTCTTTCCTAGTAGCTGCATTGACCTTTTTAAGATTGACACATACCCTAAGTTTTCCATTATTTTTTGGCACTATTATGATTGGTGACAACCAATCCATGTGTTCTATCTCATAGATGAAATCCGCATCAATGAGCTTTTCTATTTCCTCCTTTTACAATTGCCGCATACTTAGGATTCATCTGGTATGGTTTCTGCTTGGTTGTTCTTGATCCTTCCATGATTGGAATCGTATGTTGCACTACCTCAAGTGGTACACCCTTCATCTCCTTGTAATTCCTAGCGAAACAGTTCTTAAATTCCTTAAGGAGGGCAACGAGCTCATCTTCTTCAGCCGAAGTCAAGTCCTTAGCAATGTATATGGGTCTGGCTTCCTCCCCTGGTCCTACAATATCAACTTCCTTGATTTCTGGCGGGCCATCGTATGAGGTGGATAGCCTATCCTCCTTAACCCTTGTTGTCGTCAATCAAACCACTTTCCATTCGTCATCAACAGTGTAGGTTTTGAAGTGGTCAGGTACTGAGAGAGCAAGTCTGGTTTATCCTCATTTTCACTTTTTGTTTTAGCCATGACATTTCTAGCCTCACCTTCAGCTTCTGCCAAAGCTTTATTCCGTTTTCAACGTCCAACTTTCGTAAGCTTAAGTGTTTCTGGCTCTTGAAGGGTGACTTTCTCCTTGTGTTTTCCATCCAATGATATCTTACTCAACTCCTCGCCCCAAACCTTGGAAAACTCATCATGTACCTTAGTCGACTCAAGGTATCTCACCCACTGGGCATCCGTGGGTTTTCTTCGTAAATAATAGGGCATTTCATCGCAATATATCGTTTCTGTTTTTGCCATCTTCTGAGGCATTGAGCATTGGTGTGGCCTTGTGTTATGGTCCCTTCTATGTGTTAAATTTGTAGCAATGTGATGAGCTATGGTGGATCAAATGCTAGAATCAACATCATTAGAAAAGAGATTAGACGATAATTAAGACGTGATTGGTGAGCAATTAATTGATAGCTTAATGTAGGTATGGATAATTAAGACGTGATTGGTGAGCAATTAACTGATAGCTTAATGTAGGTATGGATAATTAAGACGTGATTAATGAGCAATTAGATTATAATTAAGACGTGATTAGTGAGCAATTAACTGATAGCTTAATGTAGGCATGGATAATAAAAAACTAGCAAATTCTCATTAGGCCAATGCCTCAATTTATAGAGTTTACATCTGTTGGGAGGCTAGGAAAAGAAGAAATGCCTCTATAGCTACCTACCCAGCAGCCTTGGAAGACAGAATAAACATAAGGGACACCACCAGCACAATGCTGGAAACAGAAATCTCTCAAAACACCACACGGATTCAAGCCAGAATATACACCAACACCTTCAATTCACACTAAGAACCATTTCCCCGCTCTCTAAACACATATGCACACACCCAAAGCTTGTACAGTGGAAAGAAGAGTTACTTAAAACTTCTTGCATAACACTGCTTACAAGGCCCTCTTCAGAGACAAATCCCAACACACATATCCTTAATCAGATGGCAGGCCAAGACTTTTATTTGCACAAGTCTCCAAAGAAAAAACTTTCTTCTCCACAGCCGGCGTCAACACCTTCGCTCCTGGCTCCCCTCGTGCTCTCCACGAGCCTGGTTTGCTCCTCCTCTGGGTTCTTCACGAGCTGTGTTTGCATGAGCTTGGTCCGCTTGCTCTGTAGGAGCTTGTGTCTCTTGGACACCCAACCCACACTCTCCTCGAGCTATGGCGGTGGCTCCTCACACGAAAGCTCTGCTCACAAGCTTCCCAATGCTTCAATGCTCTCCATGAGCCTCTCTAGCCACTGTCCAGGCGACCACACAGGCGGCCACTTTCAGCTTCACCACCTCTTCTTTATGTCTACAGTAGCAGCTGCGCTACCCACTTGCACGTCCTTCTCTCCTGTGCTGTCAGCCACGCTACTGCTCTCCGCGCTGCAACTCTTGGCCTTGGCTCTGTCCGCTCACGAGAGCGCCTCCGACTGCGCACACCCCAGCTACTTTGTCGCCAGCCAATCGGCGCCCTTCACGCTCACCTTGCTATCCTTTGCCAGCTCCACGCTTATTTTGCCTAATGCCAACACTCTCTTCTCCTTTCGCCCCAGCAGCTCCTAGGCGGCCTCCCCTCTGGTCTCTCACCAGCAGCGCTCCACACTCCTCTATCACCAGCCCATAATCAGCGTCTGCTTCAGTGCCCGCCTTGCCAGCTTCTCTGCAAACCACTGCACTCGCACCAGAGCCGCCAGCCCTTTGACTTGACGCCAGTCCGCTGGCTTTAGCGCTAGCCTCACACGAACCCACAACTCTAGCCACAGGGGGCTCCAACCACCGCTAACACCACTCCACACCTGGGGGATTACGACCTCGTTCACGCCGCCAGCCTTCCCTTGCTACAGCTTCTCTTTAAGGCGATCTCCCCTTCTCTGTGCATCTGCGGGCTACACCCCAGAGCCCCTCCTTCGAAGCGGCCAACCTCACTTTTTTCATGCCCTCGCCAGCTTCGAGACCTTCGCCAGCTTCGAGACCTTTGCCAGCTTCTAGACCTTCAAGCTGGCGACCACCAAAATCTCCACGTAGCCCCTTACAAGGTGGCCACTTGTATAGTATATTTTTTATTTTTATTTTTCCCAAAAGCCTCACTAAAGGCCATCATCACAACCTTCATACCTTGCATCATCACAACCTTAATGCTTTGCTTCACCTTGATATACGGCGCCTACGACTTTCCAATACAAGAGCTGCCTATGGCCATAATCATCAGCATCATCATTACCAAGACACGACCATTTCCCAGTCGGTGCCCTGCATTTAGCAAACCATCTCCACATTCATGCTAAAAATGGAGTGCCATCTCTGCATCCAGAACCAGCCCCAGATTGGAAAACCATCATCACATTCGGAGTTCCCGACACACTTTCACGTGCAAGCATCACATCAGCTCGTAAAAAAAAAACATAAAACCACCCACTCTGTACAATTGCCAGGGCATTCAGGGCAAAGTTTTATTGCACACCATGCATCCCATATGTACACAGACTCAAAACACCTTTACAGAATTTTGCCTGACATACTTTGCCCAACCCCCAGCCTGCTGAATCATTCAGCAGTAAAAAGTATTTCAAGACCTAAATCCATATCCAAAAACTGCCCTTCATCTGAAATCATATCTTCAGACACTGCATCCTGCACAATCACCATCAAACGTGCATAATACTTCTTCAGCCTATATCCATTTACCTGGAAGCATGTAAAGTCCCATCTAAATCTGCCAATTGATAGGTATCATTGGCAAATCCTTGCATCACCAAGAAAGGTCCCTCCCACTTAATTTGGAACTTCTTATGAAAGGAATTATCCAGCCTGCTATTATAACGTAATACCAAGTCATCCTTCATAATTCCTTTGCTTTTAATTTTCTTGTTGAACTTCTCCAACGTCCTTGCCTGCATATCTTCATAATGCTTCAAAGCATTATCCCTGTTTAGGTGTGCTTCTTGTAAATATAACAGCCACTCTTTAAGGGCATCTTTAGGTTCTTCCAAAAGCTTTTCCAACATTTTAACAGTTGGTATCTCCACCTCAATAGGCAATAAGGCTTCCTTCCCATAAACAAGATAAAATGGAGTGAAACCCGTACCAGTCTTAATTACTGTCCTGTATGCCCACAAGGCAGCAAGCAACTCCAGATCCCAATTCTTGCCTTGTTGCTCTGTCACCTTAGATAAAATCTTGATCAGTTCACCATTGAAACGCTCATTCAGGCCATTACACTGTGGATAGTAAGGTGTGGTAAAACTGCGCGACTGATCTTCATTTTTGTACACAAATAGTCCATAAGCTCTGCTCTGAAACCTGGACCCTGATCAGAAAGCAATTCCAATGGCACACCATATTTACAATAGATATCTTGATATACAAACTTTGCCACCTCCTTAGCAGTAATTTGTTTCACTGCCTTTGCTTCCGCCCATCTAGAAAGGTAATCAACTGCAGTCAAGATGTAGCACTTCCCTCGGCTGGTAATAGGCAATGGTCCCACAGCATCAATTCTCCATTTTTCAAAAACATCATAAGCAAGAATTGTCTTCCTCATCTCAGGCCTTAATATCCGTCTACTATGAGCTTGGCATTGTTTGCATGACCTGCACCAATGATTAACATCCTTATGTATGCTTGGCCATACATAACCTTCCTACAATACCTTATGCAAGGTAATCTTTGAGGCAAAATGTCCACCGCATGCTCCTTCATGGTTTTCCTTAAGAATTTTGTAGATTTCTTCCTTCCAAGGTACCCGTCGCATTATCAAGTCGATTCCCTTCAAATACAAAGCATCACTAACCATCACATACCTTGCAGCTTTCCTGATGAAACCATATTTTTTTGATTTGTCAATACCATTAGGAATCATCCCTGTTAACAAGAACTCCTCAACATCCTGTAAATTCTCCCTGCCACCCACCACAATAAAATGATGCATGAGCTTTAAGAATAAAAACTTCACCAATCATTCCCTGGGCTGCTTCATGAGCCTCCTCATTATGACCTCGATCCACATGCTTAAGACTCCAAGCTTCAAATTCCTTTAACAAACCTTTAATCTTGAAACACATTTCTTTGAGTAACATATTCTTTGACTTCCAAACTCCCAATACCTGTTTTACCACAAGCAATGAATGCGAATCCTGTGTACACCATGCTTCAAACATATTTGCAATCCAACTTCCAAACTTAGATACTCCACTTCATTGTTGCTATGTGCATCCGCCTTCACACCCTTCTTAAAAACAAGGCAACCCTGTGGATCATAAAGCACCAAACCTCCTGAGGCTGCATCATGGCTTTTCCTGTAAGAACCATCAAAATATAATAAGTGTGCATTCACCAACTCAGCCGCATCCTCAACTAGTTTCTTGATGGTTTCCTCCTTTATAAGAAGAGGACTCTCCTTATATGTCAGTAGATCAGTTAAGGTAGCCCTGGTACTCTCTTCCACCAAGAATGAGAAAGTAAACTCCTGCAACTCAATCACCCACTTCATCATAGCCTTAGATAAATTTGTGCCATTTATCAACTGAGGCAAAAAAGTGTAGCTCGTCAAAAACACAAAGGGGCGAGGCAACAAGTAATGGCAGAACCGCCTACATGCATACATCACACTAACCATAACAAGTTCCACTTCTGATAACAACCTTTCTCTGGCAAGTTTTACTCTGCTAGCATAGTAGACTGGTTGCATATAATGTGATTCTTTCCCCTTCTGTAACAACATAGCTCCAATTGCATCTTCACCCACTGAAGGGTTGACATAAAATACCTGTTCCTAGTTAGGCGCCTACATTGTAGGAATAGCACCCAACACCTCTTTCACTTTTTGAAAAATTACCTCACACTCCTCCGACCAATGTAAAGGACCATTCTTTGTTGCTTGCTGCAAAGGATATAACAACTGTGAAGATAGAGAGATGAATCGAGCCATAAACTTCACCTTTTGCACAAAAGTAGCCAGTTGCCTTGTATTCTTTGGTGTAGGAAGAAGAAGAAGAGACTTGACTTTATCAGGTTGTGGATCAATACCATTCTCTGAAACAACATGGCCCAAGAGCTTCACCCTCGGTTGAGCCAAAAAATGCTTTTTGGATTTAATTGACCACCACACTCATCATAACATTGAAAAACTGTAGCCAGCCTATCACAATGCTCTTGCCTGGAACTGTATATACAAAAATCATCAATAAAATCTTGGACAAACTTATTCAAAAAAGGAGATAATATCCAATTTGCCCTTTTCTGATAGTAGGCTGGTCCATTCATCAATCCAAAAGGAAGAACTTTGTAGAAGAAACACCCCCACGGTGTAATGAAAGTCGTCTTGCGCTGATCTTCTTCTGCAATCTTTAACTGGAAATAACCTGAAAACCCATCACAAACACTATACCTTTCATATCCAGCTACAGTATCCAAGATCTCATCCAAAAAAGGTAGGGGGTAAGAATCCTTCTTTGTAGCAGCATTCAAAGGCTTGAAATCCACACATATACGCCACCGGCCATCCTTCTTTGGACTCACCACCGTAGGACTCACCCACTCAGCTGTGTCCACTTGTGTAATGAAACTTGCACTCAACAGCTTATCAACTTCCTCTTTCAGGGCCTGCATTTGTTCTCGTCCCATCCTGCGAAGCTTCTGCCTAACTGTTTTTACACCTTCTTTCAATTCAATCCTCAAATCTGGCCCTTTAAATCCTCGAATCTCCCTATAAGAGGTGATGAACAATTCTGGAAAATGAGACAGCATATTAACATATCTAACCTTTTCTCCACTCGAGAGATCCGGACTCAGCATTCCTTCAATCAGCTCCTGCTTCTTCTTCACTTCTATCTTTGGCTGCAATAATTCCTCGATCACTTCATATGACCCCATAGTATCTTCTCCCTCAGCACCCACTTCTTGCACTTCTTTATCTTCATTACCTTGTTGCTCTGATATTAGGAAAGCCACATCTGCCTCTTCTTCACTAGAAGCAGTATCGATGAATCCATCTCCGATTCAGAAGTACTGTTGGTAGTTTCCTCTTCACTCGAATCCTGTGGCCTCTCCCACACATCATTCAAAGATCTCCTACTATGCATCTCAAAAGATTTTTTATTACCCCGCTTATTATGCAAAGAAATGGTCCCATACCTCCAGTCTTGTACTACACCCACCACTCGCAACCAGGGTCGTCCAAGAATAATTGGAAAAGCACCAAGACTCGCAGGCATCACATGAAAATCTACAGTAGCTTTGACATTAAAGGCTTCAATTTCCAACTCCTTTACCATACCAAGACATTTTACCTTTTGATGATTAGCCATCCTGATTCGAAAACCAGAAACCCCAGACACTCTCAAGCCTGACTGCTCCACACATGATTGGGTAATCACACAGATTTGAGCTCCTCCATCTATATAGGCCTGACCAAGGTTCCTACCTTTACTCCACACCTCCACAATAGGGCAAATATTTGGAAGCTCTTCTAAAGATAGTACTTTGACTGACCTCTTCTCTGACTCCTTTTCCATTGGATTCACAAGTCCCTTCCATTGCCTTCTCAATTTTGGCACCATCTCCACCAACTGCCCAAAGGTGATGTTGGCCTTCCTGTTCACCAAATCAGATTTCAAGTCATAGCTGGTTTGCCCAGTGGGAAATCTGACACCTGGAACCTTCTACGAGGCTTCCGTTTCCTTTTAGCTTTCACATCTTCTCCTTCCTGCTGCTTCCCCTTCTTTACGGCTGGGTCCAGCCACCCCTTTTCCTTCTCTTTCATCCGTTGTGCGCTTGCCAACGGGCATTGCATCCCCTTCTTCTCTCACCTGAACATTCTCCAGAGTAACAACATTCACAACCTTTGCCTTCCCCTTCTCCTCAGCTGTGATTCCACTGGGGCCTGCTTGATCCCTGATATCAATACCATAATCATTTGACCTGTCAGGTAACTGTGAAGGTAGTGGGTACATATCACCACCCATTCGCTGAGGCTTACACATCTGTACTCAGATGACCAAGCTCACCACAGTTCCAGCATGTAGGGATGAAACGATGGCCCCTACCACGACCACGTCCATACCCTGCTTATCCATCTCCCCCTTCATGATTATTGCCTCTGCCTCTACCACGTCCACCACCTGTACTTCCCATTAAATTTAAGCTCAAATTCTTCATAAGATCAACCATCTGTTTCATATCCTATCGCAATCCCTCATCAGAACCTACCGGAACCATAGGTACTCCTTGACTAGCTTGTGGCACCATCTGCATAGCTTGGGCTTCAGTGGGCTTCATCCTCTCAATCACTACATTCATGGGTGTAGTCTCCACTCTACGAATCTCTGGCTGTGCTACAACTGCAATCATCCCCAGCTGATTCATCCGTTGCAACTTCCAATCCTTTGATTTGGCAATTTCCACTGCATCCTCATAAGACCTGGGCTTCTTCAATTCCACTTTCCAGCGAATACTCCTCTTAAGCCCGGCTACAAACTTGTTTTTCTTCATCATGTCAGGAGGTACCTGGTCTTCCCCTAAAGCCCTGCATAAAGTCTCCCACAGCAAAGAAAATTTCTTCACATAATCATCAATTGATTCCAACTCACCTTGTGTCAGAGCTTGCACCTCATGCCAAACCTTGTCAGGGTCTTCTACCTTCTTAAACCTGTTGCTAAGTTCTGTCTTCAATCCATCCTCAGTCATCTCAATGCAAGGAACAACAACCCTCAATGACTCCTCATAAGCTCTGTACCAGGTCCTTGCATCCCCTTTCAAGCAAATGCTCAGCAGCCGCAACACCTGTACCGACTCATTGATGTGGTTGCTTATGCATGCAACCTCCATCCTTTCCAGGAAATCTGCCACATCCTCATTAGGACCACCATAAAACTCTGGATAAGAAATCATTTTAATCCCCAAACTTCACCTCAAAACCCAAGAAAAACACCTTCCCTCAATCTCTCACTCTGGGGCATACACCCTCGTAAGAGAAATACCTGAGCTATCCTCAGTGGGGGCACCAAAAAACTGTCGGGAGGCTGGGAAAAGAAGAAATGCCTCTATAGCTACCTACCCAGTAGCCTTGGAAGATAGAATAAACACAAGGGACACCACCAGCACAATGCTGGAGAAATCTCTCAAAACACCACACGGATTCAAGCCAGAATATACACCAACACCTTCAATTCACACTAAGAACCATTTCCCCGCTCTCTAAACACCATATGCACACACCCAAAGCTTGTACAGTGGAAAGAAGAGTTACTTAAAACTTCTTGCATAACACTGCTTACAAGGCCCTCTTCAGAGACAAATCCCAACACACATATCCTTAATCAGATGGCAAGCCAAGACTTTTATTTGCACAAGTCTCCAAAGAAAAAACTTTCTGCTCTCCACGAGCCTGGTTTGCTCCTCCTCTAGGTTCTTCACGAGCTGTGTTTGCATGAGCTTGGTCCGCTTGCTCTGTAGGAGCTTGTGTCTCTTGGACGCCCAACCCACACTCTCCTCGAGCTATGGCGGTGGCTCCTCACACGAAAGCTCTGCTCACAAGCTTCCCAATGCTTCAATGCTCTCCACGAGCCTCTCTAGCCACTGTCCAGGCGACCACACAGGCGGCCACTTTCAGCTTCACCACCTCTTCTTTATGTCTGCAGCAGCAGCAGCAGCTGCGCTACCCACTTGCATGTCCTTCTCTCCTGTGCTGTCAGCCACGCTACTGCTCTCCGCGCTGCAACTATTGGCCTTGGCTCTGTCCACTCACGAGAGCGCCTCCGGCTCTGCGCACACCCCAGCTACTCTGTCGCCAGCCAATCGGCACCCTTCACGCTCACCTTGCTATCCTTTGCCAGCTCCACGCTTATTTTGCCTGATGCCAGCCATCTCTTCTCCTTTCGCCAACAGCTCCTAGGCGGCCTCCCCTCTGGTCTCTCACCAGTAGCGCTCCACGCTCCTCTATCACCAGCCCATAATCAGCGTCCGCTTCAGTGCCCGCCTTACCAGCTTCTCTGCAAACCACTGCACTCACAACAGAGTCGCTAGCCCTTTGACTTGACGCCAGTCCGCTGGCTTTAGCGCCAACCTCACACGAACCCACAACTCTAGCCACAGGGGGCTCCAACCACCGCCAACACCACTCCACACCTAGGATTACGACCTCGTTCATGCCGCCAGCCTTCCCTTGCTCTGCAGCTTCTCTTCAAGGCGATCTCCCCTTCTCTGTGCATCTGCGGCTACACCCGAGAGCCCCTCCTTCGAAGCGGCCAACCTCACTTTTTTCACGCCCTCGCCATCTTCCAGACCTTCGCCAGCTTCTAGACCTTCAAGCTGGTGACCACCAAAATCTCCATGTAGCCCCTTACAAGGTGGCCACTTGTATAGTATATTTTTTATTTTTATTTTTCCCAAAAGCCTCACTAAAGGCCATCATCCCAACCTTCATACCTTGCATCATCACAACCTTAATGCTTTGCTTCACCTTGATATACGGCGCCTACGACTTTCCAATACAAGAGCTGCCTACGGCCATAATCATCAGCATCATCATTACCAAGACACGGCCATTTCCCAGTCGGTGCCCTGCATTTAGCAACCATCTCCACATTCATGCTAAAAATGGAGTGCCATCTCTACATCTAGAACTTGGCCAACCATCATCACATTCGGAGTTCCCGGCACACTTTCACGTGCAAGCATCACATCAGCTCGTAAAAAAAAACATAAAACCACCCACTCTGTACAATTACCAGGGCATTCAAGGCAAAGTTTTATTGCACACCATGCATCCCATATTTACACGGACTCAAAACACCTTTACAGAATTTTGCCTGACAACATCCAAGCATCCAATCCCACTGATCTCTCCTTGATTCACTCCACCTCTTTTGCTTGATTCTCTCCACCTCTTTTGCTTGATTCTCTCCACCTCTTCCCAGAATATCTCCACACATCCTCAATCTTTGCATGCTACCCTTTATTCTCTTCCACTCTTTTACAGCCTCTTGTTCCCACACACACCCTATTCACTTGTATATTTCAACACCTCCCTCCTCAAGTGAATACTCCTAGCACACCTGGACCCTATACCAAGTTTCCCTCTTACTTGTTCTGCGGCGACCAGTGCCTCAAGTCCCTAAACTCATAGTCCTTGACACTTCTCTCTCTCTATGTGTCCAAGGCTACTACAAGTGCCCGTGACCTTGACTAAAGTGCTCACACATACATCCATGGCCTACATTATCCGTGGCTCAGAGGTGGTTTTACTATGTTGGGGGCAGGTTACATTGGGTTGTGGGGTTTCCTTCTCTCTCTCTCTCAGAAAAGATGATCTGACTCCACTTCCTTAAGGAGCCTCCACGAAGTTTGACGATGTCATTCCTTCTCCATTGGGTTTGCTGTAGCAGTCTCTTGCCATGTGTCCTGACTTTCCATAGTTGTGGCACGTGAAGGTCCTTCCTCCGACTCTGCCTCTTCCTCGTTCTCGTCCTTAAGAGAATCCTCCACGGGTGAAGAATGCTTTTTCTTCTCCAGCTGTTGAGTCCAACCATTTCTTCTCTTTGACTCTGGTCTCTTGCTCTAGTAGAGCTCCTTTTATCTCGTGCAGCTTTAATTCAGGTACATTCTTTAATGTTGCTACAATGTTTTCATATTCACCTTTGTCCACACTCTTCAGAAGCACTCATCATCTTCTACCGTTTTGCCAATAGAGCTGACAGCTGTTGCTTAATGCTTTTATATTTGTTCAAGTGTGTGATTGAAGGTTCACTTTCCTTCATATCCAGTTTGTAGAATTGCATTAACAGATTTATCTTTGAATTTTTTGCTTGAGTGCCAAATAATTTATTGAGTTCATCCCATGCATCTTTTGCCCATCGTATCTCTGTGATGTGATGAATGATTTCATCATTTAAGCTGAGTGCGATAAGTCCTATTCATATTCTCCAGAAGTCCAATGGGTCTTGAAGATGTACCATATGCCATTTTAACGATTAGATCGGGTTCTTTTTAGATCGGGTTTTCCCCAGTTTTCCCAGTAGCATTTTGTGATGATTCTAACCCCCGCCCCATCATCCATGAATCAGGATTGTAGCATTTGTGTCGTCGCTTTCATAATAACGTCCCAGTTGATTAACTGGTATCTTAACGACTCGGGTTTTCTTTATATGTTTTAGGGATCTTTCAGCCAGAGGTGGCAAAACCTCCTCTGTATAGTATCGGTTGGCTTTAGTCCACGACGATCCTTGATCAAATGATCGATACCACATTTAGTATAAGTAAGTACTGGCATGTCATTGGGCAAATCACTTGTTGGGGTGGTGCGTATGAACCACATTCTTGTTTGGGCACTCAGCAATTTGATGCGGCCCTCCGCAGCTAAAACATTGTAACGGTCCTCTCCTCATGTTCAATTTCATGTCCTTGCCCTTCCACTGTACCGTGGTTTGAAACACAAGTACTGGCGTGTTATTCTATAGGACATAGAATTCTGGTGTGACCTTCACAGCTTCTTCATATAGTACTCTCGCCCCGCTAAGTTCTACTTCACGCACCATATCAATATCTTTAGATGGCTCTTCAATCAATACTTGGTTGATTTTAGACCTGTGGTGGTAGAGGTGAAGTGTCCTATACTCAGAACATCCCCCTAGGTAAATAGGAAGAGTTGGATTGTCCTACAACTATAGTGATTTTTCCAGGTGGTGCTGGTAAATCCAATGGAGCTCTAGGTACGGCAGCTGTGCAATAGTTTGGAACCTTGGATATCTGCACATTGAAGTGTCATGATTCCCTAATTTTACACAGTGTGCACAATAGAGTAATACCCTTGCTCTTAATTGTGGACATTCGGTGTGGTAGTGTGATTCAATCTGCACATGCAGCACCACACCAATTCCCTATGGGGGTAAAGATGGTCATGCCCATGCCCAGATGTTTCTCTTCCATCCTTTACCTTTAATTTATCTAGTATTATGTTACTGAGCTCGTCCACAGTCATGTTTTTGACTTGCTTGCTCCGAGTTCCAATTTCTTGGTGACTCGAGACGACACAAGAAGTCATTGCCGAAGATATTTTGACATCTTCCGGTTGTTGCAGCAATTCCAGCATATTATCTTCATATTCAATTGCTAGTTTGCAACATGCATCTAAAGAGGCTAGTTGGGCTAGTACCAGATAATCACGCATCTTGTTGGTCTCTAACTCCTCTCCAGAAAAGAAAGTCAATAACTGATTGTCAATTAACCTCTCCCATAGTTTGCACCTTGAATCTAAGTGCTTAAGTCATGACACATAGTCTCTCATTGACTCCACTTCCTTTTGTTTGATATTGTGTAGCTATGCCACAGGGCTCCATTGGGCGGTCACCATATAAGATTCCTCCCTCCAGTTTTTGAGGTGTAAAGGTGTAAGAATCTCCCCTTCTGTTCTTGTAATTATTCCTCTCTCTAAAATAGAAGAAAGATCTTATTTTACCCTAATTTGGCCTAGAGAGAGAGAGAGAGAGAGAGAGAGAGAGAGAATATCTAGAGAGAGATAATTCAAAATATCTAGAAAATATCTAGAGAGAGATAATTCAAAATTGAGATATCTTTGGATACAAAAATCCTCCTAATGTCTAAAATGGATTCCATTGAAACAGAAGTTCAAAATGAACTTTCCAATGTGCATTAGGAATTAATTAAAAAAGGTATAAGGGACCTTAGCCTAAGGGTCTAGATTTTCAAAAAATTTTGGATTATGGTCCAATCAAGGTTCTAATGGGCCAATTGGATTAATCCAAGTGTTGGGATGAGATAAATCTAAAGAATAAAATAAAATACCCAAAAATGAGTAAATGCTCACATAAGATGAAGAATTGACTGAGTACAGGGTTTATTAGTAGTTAAAAATTAAGAGATATTAGTAAAAAAAAATGAGATATTTTGGAGAAATGATGCATTCTTGACACCTTGGTAAGGAGAGGGCGACTCTTGAGGTAGGTGCCTTTTTTACGTGTGGTTGGGTTATTTAATTTTAAAAAAATGTGATATTTTTATCTCTCCTCTCTCCTGGATCAAACTAGATAAAAAAGGGAGTTAAACTGGTCCAAATCTTGTCCAAATTGAGTCAAACTGAACCTGGAAACTTCTAGAACCTAGTTGGACTTGGTTAGTGGCCTCCCTCACCTATAAATAGACCCTCATTCCTTTGCATTTTCATATCGAAGCTATACCATGCCAGTATTATCTTAAAATAATCATATTTCTATTATCCCTTAAATTTTCCTCTCTCTTGGGAGCTTGGAGCTTCTCTCTCTCTCCAACAACTCTTGAAGTTGCTCTTCTCCTCTTGGTGGACCAATTGATTGGTTGGGAGCTTCACTGCTAATAAAGAATCAAGCCAAACTTGGAGGTAAAATTGATTAATATGGTTTTTTCAAATTATCTCAATGACTTTCTTCTTCTCAACCCCTCTCAAGCTTGAGAAGCTTTCAAAATGCAAGTTTTTATTCAAATCAAGATTTCCCTAAGTTTTTTAATGTTTGATTAGCATTAAGTTAATCTTTATGCTTATTTGTAATGCTTTCTTTAGGTAAATCTCTCTCTCTAAAAGAGTAGCCATCTTTATGGCTAAATCTCTTGGAAAAGGATGCTTCTCAATGATAGTCTTTTAATTCAAATCTAAATCCTAGGCTCGATGAGCTAGAGGATAAGAATTGATATTTTCATGATTTTGGATTAGTTAAAATAATGGTTAATCCTTTTTAGATTGTTTATGAGTAAATAAAGATTACTTTAATTCCTTCTAAATGATAAAAGGATTATCCTAGTAAATTGGGAAAAGAGGAATGTCTAAATTAACTTAATCTAGTGGAATAATCATAATTATGTTTATAGTTATGGTGGTTAAAATTATGATTTGAATACATAGTTTGATTTTAAGCATAAAAGAAGAACTACTATCATATTTTCATTACAAGCTTTTATTCTTTTAGGAAAATTTGAGAATTATCAGTAATAGCAGCACAGCGAAGCTATGGTAAAATTTTTAAAAAATAATACATATCTTATTTTTATGCATAATGCTAAAAGAGGACTTCTTACCATATTCTAGGATTAGACACCTTATGCAAAAAGAATGATTTTCATCATATTTAGGAAAAAAACTTAGTATTTATGTATAATTATTGCCCTGACTTGCTTGAGGCCTAGATATCATGGTATTTACCTTATAGTTCCAAGGACCGTGATTACCCGTATATACCATGGGTATAACTTCAGCGCTTTACTGAAAATATATACGAGTAAATCTAAGACCTTGAAAAGAAGATAAGTTGAACAAAGCCACAATGAGGATAAATGGGACAAATCCTAGTGATGATGTTAGTAATTGGAGGACGATAATGACTTCAGCAAATCACTATGAGATTAGTGGATTATCCTGACAGATTGCTGCTGCTGTTTGACCTTTGACCCAATGGATCTAATTAAGGAATGACAAATTGAGAACCTGCATAATTGAAATTCTGATGGAGGAATGTTCAGATGAAATCTTCAGTCTGATGGACCTTTATTGTGATAAGAATATGAATGAATTATTCTCTCTGGTAATGAGTTTTGTATATTCTTCTTGTAGTAGAAGGGATATTTATCCCAAGATTTTGTGGGGTGACCAATCTATAAAGAACCCCAGAATTAGTTGGATTTGAATTATAAATAAAGTGGTCTTTTCACCTCAGCGTCTTGGTTAATTTGGGAAAAAGGGACTTAACAAGAATTTTCGTATTGATAGGATCATGGATCGAGATCGTCGTGGTAGGAATGTTAACCCCCAACTCAATGACCAAGAGCTCAACCCGGAAAACTCTTCATAGATCGCAGCCTAGACCTTTCAAGGGTGAAGGGGAAAACTTGGGTGAGGCTGTGGAGAAGTGGATTGAAGCAATGGAAGAATACTTTGATGTCATCGGGTACAATGAGAAAAGTAAAATGGCTCTTGCAAGGTTGAAGATAGTAGAAACAGCCAGAGTGGCATGGAGAAACCACTGCGAGACAAATCGTCTAGATCAGAACACCCAGACATGGAATGATCTCAAGATTCACCTAAGGAAGAGATTCTGTCCTCATCGGCTTTTTGGAAACTAAGATGAATGAATTCTTAGAGTTAACACAGGGGAGCATAACTATTGAAGTGTATCACCAAGCGTTCGCTCTCCTCCTCAAGTACTTGCCATCGCTGGATGACAAGGCCAGGTTTATTCGGGGAATGAACGAACCCTTGAATCCTGGTGAAGAATGCCAAGCCAATTTCTATGGCTGAAGCCATATGTATGTTGCAGGATTTCGCCAAGGCCTTTGTTGTCAAGGTTCCCCCGAATCCAGTCCCATCATCTTTCAAAAGATTTATAGCTCCGGAAGGTGATTCTAACTTTCCACTGCCTAAGAGACAACAAGATCAATCTCAACATATGGGAAGTTCCAGAAATGAAGAAAGGTCCTTTTCTCGGAACTCAATCCCCTAGAATTTAACTTCAAAAGTTCCACCCTTGAACAAAGAAGTTAAATGCTATAACTATCAAGGATTTGGACATATCGCAGTATGGATTGACAAAGAAGTTAAATGCTATAACTATCAAGGATTTGGACATATCGCAGTATGGATTGCCCAATCAAGGTTTTCGGGGTAGGGAAGTCAGGGACCAAGATTCTAGACTCTAGCTCCTTCCTTCTAGAGCAATCAGGTTCCTTTCCGTCAAAATCAGGGAAATCCGAGAGGTAGACCATCTATCCAACCATTAGCTTCAATAATGCAAATGTAAGACCTCCGCCTTAGAATAGGGGAAGTCAAAGAAAGATGTTCCTAGATCGGCCATCCACTTCCAAGGCAGTAACGCTGGAAGTAATTGAAGAAGAAGAAGATGAAAGAGATTATCTTCCAGCTGTGCGAGATGAGGACATCTCACGTTTTTTAAGTGGGGTAGGATGTAAGATTCCTTCCTCCAGTTTTTGAGGTGTAAAGGTGTAAGAACCTCCCCTTTTGTTCTTGTGATTATTCCCCTCTCTGAAATAGAAGAAACATCTTGTTTTACCATGTTTTGGCCTAGAGAGAGAGAAAATGTCTAAAGAGAGGTAATTCAAAATTGAGATATCTTTGGATACAAAAATCCTCCTAATGTCTAAATGGATTCCATCGAAATAGAAGTTCAAAATGAACTTTCCAATGTGCATTAGGAATTAATTGAAAATGGTGTAAGGGACCTTAGCCTAAGGGTCTAGATTTTCAAAAAAAAATGCATTATGGTCCAATTAAGGTTCCAATGGGCCAATTGGATTAATCCAAGTGTTGGAATGAGATAAATCCAAAGAATTAAAAAAAATACCCAAAAATAAGTAAATACTCACATAAGATGAAGAGTTGACCGAGTACACGGTTTATTAATTAAAAATTAAGAGATATTAGTAAAAAAATGAGATATTTTAGAGAAATGATGCATTTTTGACACCTTCATAAAGAGAGGGGGACTCTTGAGGTAGGCGTCTTTTTCACGTGTGGTTGGGTTTTTTAATTCAAAAAAATGTGATATTTTTATCTCTTCTCTCTCCTGGATCAAACTTGTTAAAAAAGGGAGCCAAACTGGTCCAAATCTTGTCCAAATTGAGTCAAACTGAACTTGGAAAATTCTAGAACCCACTTGGACTTGGTTAGTGGCCTCCCTCACCTATAAGTAGACCTTCATTCCTTTGCATTTTCATATTGGAGCTATACCATGTCAGTATTATCTTAAAATAATCATATTTCTATTATCCCTTAAATTCTCCTCTCTCTTGGGAGCTTGGAGCTTCTCTCTCTCTCTCTCCAACAACTCTTGAAGTTGCTCTTCTCCTCTTGGTGGAACAATTGATTGGTTGGGAGCTTCACTGTGCTAAGAAAGAATCAAGCTAAACTTGGAGGTAAAATTGATCTATATAGTTTTTTCAAATTATCTCAACTTTCTTCTTCTCAATCCCTCTCAAGCTTGAGAAGCTTTCAAAATGCTAGTTTTTATTCAAATCAAGCTTTCCCTAAGTTTCTTAATGTTTGATTAGCATTAAGTTAATCTTTATGCTTATTTGTAATGCTTTCTTTAAGTAAATCTCTCTCTCTTAAAGAGTAGCCATCTTTATGGCTAAATCTCTTGGAAAAGGATGCTTCTCAATGATAGTCTCTTAATTCAAATCTAAACTCTAGGCTCGATGAGCTAGAAGATAAGAATTGATATTTTTATGATTTTGGATTAGTGTAATAATGTCCTTTTTAGATTGTTTATGAGTAAATAAAGATTATTTTAATTCATTCTAAATGAGAAAAGGATTATCCTAGTAAACTGGAAAAAGAGGAATGTCTAAGTTAACTTAATCTAGTGGAATAATCATAATTATGTTTATAGTTATGGTTAAAATTATGATTTGAATACATAGTTTGATTTTAAGCATAAAAGAAGAACTACTATTATATTTTCATTACAAGCTTTTATTCTTTTAGGAAAATTTGAGAATTATCAGTAATAGCAGCGAAGCTATGGTAAAATTTTCAGAAAATAATACATATCTTATTTTTATGCATAATGCTAAAAGAGGACTTCTTACCATATTCTAGGATTAGATACCTTATGATTTTTATCATAATTATGGAAAATAAATTTTAAGTATTTATGCATAATTATTTGATTATGAGAAAAGAGTAATTTTTGATAAATTTATTTTTATGTAAAAAGAGGAATTCCCATGATATTCTAGATCCAAACAATTAAATGTTAAAAGAGGAATTTTTAGGCATAATTCAAATTATGAGTATTTATCAAAAGTGAAATTTTGAGTATTATCATTTTTATTGAGAAATATGGGTAGAATTGATTTTTGTAAATCCCACGAATCTTTTATTTAAAAGAATAATATTGAATATATCTTATTTCAAAAATTTGAGAAAGAATGTGAAAATATCCATCGAGAAAACTTGGATAATTCTTATTCAAAAAAAGGGAATCTGGATCCCTGGAAGGATCGAGGATCCAATAAGTAAACGAAATTTTAGAACTAGTTCTCATTAATGAAGCTCAAGGAACGAAAATACAATACGTAAATGCTCTTTTTGAGTTTTTACTATTCAATTCTGATAAGGTTTATTTTCTCTTTTTAAACCTTCAACAACACTCTGATACTTAGATTTAATGGGATCGAGAAAAATTACCTTTAACTAGGTCAAGCAATTGGCAGAAACTTAAAAAGTTCCTACTATCAGTATATATTGAAAGTAGAGAAACTGTACTAAAAGTGGATATGATAAGATGTGATGTGGATCTGAATAGATGTAGATGGATGTGATGTGGATCTGAATAGATGTAGATGGATGTGATGAGATGTGATGTGGATCTGAATGAATGTAAATGGATTTGATGGGATGTAAGTGAATGCGATGTGATGTGATGAGATGAGATGAATGTAAATGGATTTGATGTGATGTGATGAGATGAGATGAATGTAAATGGATTTGATGGGATGTAAGTGAATGCGATGTGATGTAAGTGAATGCGATGTGATGAGATAAGATGGGATGTAAGTGAATGCGATTTGATGGGATGTAAGTGAATGCGATGTGATGTGATGAGATGAGATGAATGTAAATGGATTTGATGTGATGTGATGAGATGAGATGAATGTAAATGGATTTGATGGGATGTAAGTGAATGCGATGTGATGTAAGTGAATGCGATGTGATGAGATAAGATGGGATGTAAGTGAATGCGATGTGATGAGATGAGATGAATGTAAATGGATTTGATGGGATGTAAGTGAATGCGATGCGATGGGATGTAAGTGAATGCGATGTGATGAGATGAGATGAATGTAAATGGATTTGATGGGATGTAAGTGAATGTGATGTGATGTGATGTAAGTGAATGCGATATGATGAGATAAGATGGGATGTAAGTGAATGCGATGCGATGGGATGTAAGTGAATGCGATGTGATGAGATGTAAGTGAATGCGATGCGATGGGATGTAAGTGAATGCGATGTGATGAGATGAGATGTGATGTAAGTGAATGCGATGGGATGTAAGTGAATGCGATGTGATGAGATGAGATGTGAATGTGATGTGATAGATGTGAATGTGAATGTGATGTGATAGATGTGAATGTGAATGAATGGATGGATGTGATGAATGTGATGAGATAGATGGATGTGGATGAATGTGATGAGATGTGAATGGATGTGATCAGATATGGATAGATGTGGATGTGATGTAATGTGGATGGAATGAATGTGATGTGATGTGGATAGATGTGGATGTGTATGTGTATGTGATGTGATGTGGATAGATGTGGATGTGATGTAATGTGGATGAAATGAATGTGATGTGATGTGGATAGATGTGGATGTGGTTAATGTGGATGGATGTGAACGAGATGTAATAAGATGAGGATGGATGTGACGAGATGTGAGTGGATGTGATGAGATGTGAGTGGATGTGATGAGATGTGAATGGATGTGATGAGATGTGAATGGATGTGATGAGATGTGAGTGGATGTGATGAGATGTGAGTAGATGTGATGAGATATGAATGGGTGTGATGAGATGTGAATGGTGTTAAAATTACAGCAATGTGATGAGCTATGGTGGATCAAATGCTAGAATCAACATCATTAACAAAGAGATTAGACGTAGTAATTAACTGATAGCTTAATGTAGGCATGGACAATCAAAAACCAGCAAATTCTCATTAGGCCAATGCCTTAATTTATAGAGTTTACATCCAAGCATCTAATCCCACTGATTTCTCCTTGATTCACTCCATCTATTTTGCTTAATTCTCTCCACCTCTCCCAAAATATCTCCACACCTCCTAAATCTCCTCATGCTACCCTTTATTCTCTCCCAGTAGATACTTCTCACCTTTTCACAGGTTCTCTCACATTTACAGATTCTCTTTTACAGCCTCTAGCCAAGGGCTTGTTCCCGCACACACCCTATTCACTTGTATATATCAACACCTCTCCTCAAGTGAATACTCCTAGCATACCTGGACCCTATACCAAGTTTCCCTCTTACTTGATAGTCTGTGACCAGTGTCTAGCACACCTCCCCTCAAGCCTAATAACAATCTTAGCACACCTGGACCCTATACCAAGTTTCCCTCTTACTTGATAGTCCGTGACCAGTGCCTCAAGTCCCTAAACTCATAGTCCTTGACACACTCTCTCTCTATGTGTCCAAGGCTACTATAAGTGCCCATGACCTTGACTAAAGTGCTCACACATACATCCACCACATGTCCTACATCATCGGTGGCTCAGAGGTGGTTTTACTTTGTTGGGGCAGGTTACATTGGGTTGTGGGGTTTCTCTCTCTGTCTCTGAAAAGATGATCCGACTCCGCTTCCTTAGGAGCCTCCATGAAGTTTGCCGATGTCGTTCCTTCTCCACTGGGTTTGCTGTAGCAGTCTCTTGCCATGTGTCTTGGCTTTCCACAGTTGTGGCAAGTGAAGGTCCTTCCTCCTACTCTGCCTCTTCCTCGTCCTCGTCCTTGAGAGAATCCTCGTCCTCGTCCTTGTTGAGAGAATCCTCCTCGGGTGAAGAATGCTTTTTCTTCTCCTGCTGTTGAGTCGAGCCATTTCTTCTCTTTGCCTCTGCTCTCTTGCTCTAGTAGAGCTCCTTCTATCTCGTGTAGCTTCAATTCAGGTGTATTCTTTAGTGTTGCTACATTATTTTCATATTCACCTTTGTCCACACTCTTCAGAAGCACTGCTAGTGCCTCATCATCTTCTACCTTTTTTCCAATATAGTTGTTGCTTAATGCTTTTATATCTGTTCAAGTGTGTGATTAAAGGTTCACTTTCCTTCATATCCAATTTGCAGAATTGCATTAACAGATTTATCTTTGAATTTTTAGCTTGTGTGCCAAATAATTTATTGAGTTCATCCCATGCATCTTTTGCCCATTGTATCCCTGTGATGTGATGAATGATTTCATCATTTAAATTGAGTGCGATAAGTCCCAAGGCTTTTTCATTCCTGCTCTTCCACTCATTTTTCCCTCTCACCTCTGGGCATTCATCTCTTCCCTCAACTAGCCCCCACAAATTTTTCCTCATGAGCAGATACATGGTTTTTGTCTGCCATGTGTAAAACTGCTCCCCATTAAATTTGGCTATCTCTTGTGCGCTAAACTCATGACGATGTGAAGGGGGTCTTACTTGATCCAACTTCAAGATTCAAGGGCAGTGTATACCCTTTTACAACTCAATCTAGTGTTTAGGAGATGATTACATTAGATTTATCAGCATAAAATCACCAGAAATTACATTAAATCAAGGGTAACCAATTTGTACGAAATGCTTGGAGTATCAAAGCATCTCTGAATTACAATTTGAAGTTATAGGGATCTGTATTAGATACCTAATGGTTAATTTGAACCCTCAATTACACTAAAATATAATGATTTAGCACTGAATTAATCACTAATTTTAGCAAATTAATCCTCTATTTTGTGTGCAGAAAACAAAGTATGCGGGGAGCCCAGATCTGAGGCCTTAGAGTTCAAATGAGCTCAAATGCTTTCAAGGCCATCAATAGCAATTAGTCTAGTAAAGCCAAGAAACACAAGATTTGACCAAACATTGAATGCTTGATCTCTGTTTTACCAAAGTCACCCCTGCAGATTTGATGAAGAGCTTGGATCTCATTGTAGACTTGATCAAGTCGCCCCTGCAGATTTGATGAAGAGCTTGGATCTTATTGTAGACTTGATCAAATCAAATTCTGACTTCACTAGCTTATAGAGCATGCTTGAAAATCCCTGGGGCTAAGAGGAATTAGACCGATTGCAACTGGAGAAGATAAGATCTCATTTTTCCTCAGAAAAAACGGTGCCTACAAATCAGCAAAAATCGGGAGCTGTGTTCGGTGGTTTGCTGTGCTGATTCACTTGGCTAGAGCTCCATTGAGTTAGCTAGGTTTGCCTAGAAGGGCTTGCCCTAATGTTGCTCCTGGAGGGAGATCAAGCCCCTCCACTGGCTGGGGGTATAGTGAGCTAGTTGAAAAAGAGGTGAAAATATTAATTTTCTACTAATCCTAATTAGCTAGGTGATTAGCAAGATAATAGGCTCACAAATTGATGGATTCTAGGCTAGGCTCTGATACCATGTTAAAATTACAGCAATGTGATGAGCTATGGTGGATCAAATGCTAGAATCAATATCATTAAAATAAAGAGATTAAACGATAATTAATACGTGATTAGTGAGTAATTAACTGATAGCCCAATGTAGGCATGGAAAATCAAAAACCAGCAAATTCTCATTAGGCCAATGCCTCAATTTATAGAGTTTACATCCAAGCATCTAATCCCACTGATTTCTCCTTGATTCACTCCACCTCTTTTGCTTGATTCACTCCACCTCTTTTGCTTAATTCTCTCCACCTCTCCCAGAATATCTCCACACCTCCTAAATCTCCTCATGCTACCCTTTATTCTCTCCCAGTAGATACTTCTCACCTTTTCACAGGTTCTCTCACATTTACAGATTCTCTTTTACAGCCTCTAGCCAAGGGCTTGTTCCCGCACACACACCCTATTCACTTGTATATTTCAACAAATGGATGAGATGTGAATGGATGTGATGAGATCTGAATGGATGTGATGAGATGTGAGTGGATGCGATGAGATGTGAATGGATGTGAATGAGATGTGAATGGATGCGATGAGATGTGAATGGATGTGAATGTGATGTGATGATATCTAAATGGATGTGGTAAGATGTGGTGAGATGTGAATGTGATGTGATGAGATGTGAATGGATGAGATGTGATGGGGATCTGGTTAGATTTGAATGGATGAGGATAGAGAGATGTGATGTGATGTGGATCAGCGTAGATGTGAATGGATGTGAAGTAATGTAAATAGATGTGAACGTGATGTGATGATAAGTGGATGTGATGTGGATCTAAATGAATGTAGATGGATGTGATGTGATATGAATAGATGGATGTGATGTGATATGAATGGATGAGATGTGATGTGGATATGTGGTGACGTGGATAGATGTGATGTAATGTGATGTGGACTTGGATAGATGTGAATGGATGAGATGTGATGTGGATGGATGTGGATAGATGTGACGTGATGTGGATATGTGGTGACGTGTATAGATGTGATGTAATGTGATGTGGACTTGGATAGATGTGAATGGATGAGATGTGATGTGGATGTGGATAGATGTGACATGATGTGATGTGGATGGATGTGGATGGATGTGATGTGATGTGATGAGGATAGATGTGATGAGATGTAAAATGATATGATTGGATGAGAATGGATGAAGGAAGATGGGAATACATATGACTGGATGTGGAATAAGCAATGTGAATTGATGTAAAAGAATGTGGAATAATAAGAAATGATGTGATATGATTGGACTTGGATAGATGTGAATGGATGAGATGTGATGTGGATGGATGTGGATAGATGTGACGTGATGTGATGTGGATGGATGTGGATGGATGTGACGTGATGTGATGAGGATAGATGTGATGAGATGTAAAATGATATGATTGGATGAGAATGGATGAAGGAAGATGGGAATACATATGACTGGATGTGGAATAAGCAATGTGAATTGATGTAAAAGAATGTGGAATAACAAGAAATGATGTGGAACAATGTGGAAAGATGAGAGTTCGTCAGAAACTGTATTTATGAAACCTGTTTTTAAATGACTGTTTTTTATGTCAAAAATGCTGGGAAGCATTTCGACCATCTTGTGAATGAGGTCGTGGAGACCTAAGTGATAAAGTTGCAACAGCTGACGGAGAGTCAATGGAGGACGTCTCGCGTAGCAAAGTCGGTCAAGGTCAAGGTCTTGACCAGCCTCGATTCGATTTAAATGGTGAGCTTCCGGTGTACGGTGGTGGATGAGGGACCAAGGAAGTGGCCTATGAGACTGAAGCGCTAGGTGACCTGCAAAGGAGCCTAGAGGGTACTGACCATACGGTGCTCGGTCGCCGAAGATACCCATGCATGTGTCGGGGAAGAAAATGGAATAAGGAGTTAGAGTTGTTTTCTGAACTCGGGCATGGATATGGTTGATTGGCCTTGCTGGTCCTGAACGGATGAGTCCATGGCTCTTTAAAATGGATCTGTTGTAGTTGATCTTGGCAATTTTGAATGGAGAGTCCATCTGGATTTTTCTTATGTGATTATATTTCCAAGTACTATGAGCTAGGAACTATTGAAAAGGCCCCTAAGTGAACAGGTGGTGAGCGTTCTGGTTGCCAATGATGCCATAGGTACACCGATGATTGGAAATTAGAACTCAAGCTAGATATTTTGGAGGATTATGATCAGTGATACCATGGTTGCCAATGATGCCATAGGTACACCGATGATTGGAAATTAGAACTCAAGCTAGATATTTTGGAGGATTATGATCAGTGATACCATGGTTTCATTAAAAGATTGTTTTAAAGACAGTTGAATCTATGAAACATGTAATTTCATATTGGATGTGTAAGTGGTGTGACTATCTTGAAGTTTGCATGAAGTGCCGGCTAGGGGGCCTGGGAACTCTTTTCCCTGGTACCAGGGCAAAACATAACCAAATTTCTAAATGGATCCTATCACTACATTGGTTGTTGGGTAACCCATGGGATTGGATGGGGTTAGGCTGGATTGATGGATCCCTAAAATGAGACTCAATTCTGTTATGTTATGATAGTTAAAGTAAAATCCCGGATAACCCTTGTTCTATGGAAAAGAATCAACGGCTGTGCCTGTTGATGAGGAAAAAAGCATTGCTCTCTATGATGCAAGTGCAAGTCTCTTCCTTGATCTGACCATGTGACTTACAGATTTGGTCGGATCAGTTTGGTTAGTTAAGGCTCTTGACTACGTTAGAATAAATTTTTCCCGGTGGAATCACCTATGTCTACTGGGCAAGGGAAGTTTTTCGGATTCGGTTTTGGAAGAACCAAGGGATTAGTATCTTGTCCAGATATCCATGGGCGAGGCCCCGAGTGGGAGACTCTGTCCTGCATAAGAAGTGTTACTTCTGCTAGCACCCCTGAACTCGTTGCGCTGAGGGAGGAGGGATCTTTCAGCTGGTATCAGAGCGAATTCGCTAAAGCGGAACAACCGAGAAGCCAGAAATGTCAAAAATTTATGAAGTAGCAATAAAAGATCATAATTGTGTGATGAAATTTATACAAATTGATATTCAGAATGAAGATTCATAAATTGGAAATTGGGTCTTCAGATGGAAGTACCACAATTGTGTGGAATCCCTGACTTACTTAAGGCCTAGATATCATGGTATTTACCTTATAGTTCCAAGTACTGTGATTACCCGTATATACCGTGGGTATAACTGCCGCTCTTTACTGGAAATATACACAAGTAAATCTAAGACTTTGAAATTATAAGCAAAAATGCTATCCAGATGATGAATTCGAATGCTAGTTGATATGATTTTAGAATTCTGGTTGAGAATTGATGAGTTGATTTGGATTTTGATTGAAAGATTATGATTTTTTAATTTTGGTTGAAAGAAGATAAGTTGAACAAAGCCACAATGAGGATGAATGGGATGAATCCCAGTGATGATGTTAGTAACTAGAAGACGATTACGACTTCAACAAATCACTATGAGATTAGTGGATTATGTTGGCAGATTGCTACTGTTTGACCTTTGACCCTGTGGATCTAATTAAGAAATGACAAATTGAGAACCTGCATAACTGAAATTCTCATGGAGGAATGTTGAGATGAAATCTCCGGTGTCTGATGGACCATTATTATGTTAAGAATATGAATGAATAATTCTCTGGTAATGAGTTCTGTATATTCTTCTTGTAGAAGGGATCTTTATCCCAGGATTCTATGGGGGACTAACCAATCTATAAAGAACCCCAGAATGAGTTGGATCTAAAGTCGGATTTGAATTATAAATAAAGTGGTCTTTTCACCTGAGCGTCTTGGTTAATTTGGGAAAAAGGGACTTAACAAGAATTTTCGTATTGATAGGATCATGGATCGAGGTTGTCGTGGTAGGAATGTTAACCCCTAGCTCGATGAGGAAGAGCTCGGCCCGTATGTTCGTAAAACTCTTCATAGATCGCATCCTGGACCTTTCAAGGTGGACCTTTCAAGGGTGAAGGGAAAAATTTCGATGAGGCTGTGGAGAAGTGGATCGAAGCAATAAAAGAATACTTCGATGCCAACCGGGTACAACGAGAAAAGTAAAATGGCTCTTGCAAGGCTGAAGATAGCAGAAATAGCCAGAGTGGCATGGAGAAAACACTGCGAGACAAACCGTCTGGATCTCAAGATTTACCTAAGGAAGAGATTCTGTCCTCCCAGCTTTTTGGAAACCAAGATGAATTAATTCTTAGAGTTAACCCAGGGGAGCAGAACTATTGAAGTGTATCACCAAGCGGCGTTCGCTCTCCTCCTCAAGTACTCGACCACCGCTGGATGAAGAATAGCTGATGACCATGCTCAATTTGAGTTGACACAAAATAGTATCTTCCACGTGCGACACTCGTACCGCTCATTACTGTCTCACAAACATAAACTGAAGAATGCCAATCCATTTTCTATGGCTGAAGCCGTATGTATGGCGAAGGATTTCGCCAAGGACTTTGTTGTCAAGGTTCCCCCAAATCTAGTCCCATCATCTTTCAAAAGATTTATAGCTTCGGAAGGTGATTCTAACTTTCCACAGCCTAAGAGACAACAAGGTCAATCTTAGGATATGGGAAGTTCCAGAAATGAAGAAAGGTCCTTTTCCCGGAACTCAGTCCCGTGGAATTTAACTTCAGAAGTTCCACCCTTGAACAAAGAAGTTAAATGCTATAATTGTTAAGGATTTGGACATCGCAATATGGATTGCCCAACTCCTTTTGGATCAAGGTTTTTGGGGCAAGGAAGTCAGGGACCAAGATTTCAGACTCCCGCTCCTTCCTTCCAGAGAGTAATCAGGTTCCTTTCCATCAAAATTAGGAAAAACCGAGAGGTAGTAGACCCTCTATCCAACCCTCAGGTTCAATGCAAAGTAATGCAAGACCTCCGTCTCAGAATAGGGGAAGTTAAAGAAAGATGTTCCTAGATCGGCCGTCCAGTACTTCCAAGGCAATAACACTGGAAGTAATTGAAGAAGAAGAAGATGAAAAAGATTATCCTCCAGTTATGCGAGATGAGGACATCTCGCGTTTTTTAAGTGGAGTAGGATGTAAGATTCCTCCCTCCAGCTTTTGAGGTGTAAAACTGTAAGAACCTCCCCTTCTGTTCTTGTAATTATTCCCCTCTGTGAAATAGAAGAAAGATCTTGTTTTACCTTGTTTTGGCTTAGAGAGAGAGAAAACCTCTAGAGAGAGGTAATTCAAAATTGAGATATCTTTGGATACAAAAATCCTCCTAATGTCTAAAATGGATTCCATTGAAACAAAAGTTCAAAATGAACTTTCCAATGTGCATTAGGAATTAATTGAAAATGGTATAAGGGACCCTAGCCTAAGGGTCCAGATTTTTAGAAATTTTTGGATTATGGTCCAATTAAGGTTCCAATGGGCCAATTGGATTAATCCAACTGTTGGAATGAGATAAATCCAAAGAATTAAAAAAATACCCAAAAATGAGTAAATGATCATATAAGATGAAGAGTTGACTTTATTAGTTAAAAATTAAGAGATATTAGTAAAAAATTGAGATATTTTAGAGAAATGATGCATTTTTGATGCCTTGCTAAGGAGAGGGCGACTCTTGAGGTAGGTGCCTTTTTTACGTGTGGTTGGGTTATTTAATTTAAAAAAATGTGATATTTTTATCTCTCCTCTCTCCTGGATCAAACTAGATAAAAAAGAGAGTTAAACTGGTCCAAATCTTGTCCAAATTGAGTCAAACTGAACCTGAAAACTTCTAGAACCCAGTTGGACTTGGTTAGTGGCCTCCCTCATCTATAAATAGACCCTCATTCCTTTGCATTTTCATATCGGAGCTATACCATGCTAGTATTATCTTAAAATAATCATATTTCTATTATCCCTTAAATTTTCCTCTCTCTTGGGAGCTTGGAGCTTCTCTCTCTCTCCAACAACTCTTGAAGTTGCTCTTCTCCTCTTGGTGGACCAACTGATTGGTTGGGGGCTTCAGAGCTAATAAAGAATCAAGCCAAACTTGGAGGTACAAATTATCTCAATGACTTTCTTCTTCTCAACCCCTCTCAAGCTTGAGAAGCTTTCAAAATGCTAGTTTTTATTCAAATCAAGCTTTCCCTAAGTTTCTTAATGTTTGATTAGCATTAAGTTAATCTTTATGCTTATTTGTAATACTTTCTTTAAGTAAATCTCTCTCTCTCTCTAAAAGAGTAGCCATCTTTATGGCTAAATCACTTGGAAAAGGATGCTTCTCAATGATAGTCTCTTAATTCAAATCTAAACTCTAGGCTCGATGAGCTAGAGGATAAGAATTGATATTTTCATGATTTTTGATTAGTTAAAATAATGGTTAATCCTTTTTAGATTATTTATGAGTAAATAAAGATTACTTTAATTCCTTCTAAATGATAAAAGGATTATCCTAGTAAACTGGAAAAAGAGGAATGTCTAAATTAACTTAATCTAGTGGAATAATCATAATTATGTTTATAGTTATGGTGGTTAAAATTATGATTTGAATACATAGTTTGATTTTAAGCATAAAAGAAGAACTACTATCATATTTTCATTACAAGCTTTTATTCTTTTAGGAAAATTTGAGAATTATCAGTAATAGCAGCTCGTAAAATTTTCGAAAAATAATACATATCTTATTTTTATGCATAATGCAAAAAGAGGACTTCCTACCATATTCTAAGATTAGACACCTTATGCAAAAAGAATGATTTTCATCATATTTATGGAAAATAAATTTTTAGTATTTATGCATAATTATTTGATTATGAGAAAAAAGTAATTTTTGATAAATTTATTTTTGTGCAAAAAGAGAAATTCCCATGATATTAGAGATCCAAACAATTACATGCTAAAAGAGGAATTTCCATGATATTCGAGATCCAAACAATTAAATGTTAAAAGAGGAATTTTTGGACATAATTCAAATTATGAGTATTTATCAAAAGTGGAATTTTGAGTATTGTCATTTTTATTGGATGGAATTGATTTTTGTAAATCCCATGAATCTTTTATTTAAAAGAAGAATATTGAATATATCTTATTCCAAAAATTTGAGAAAGAATGTGAAAATATCCTTCGAGAAAACTTGGATAATTCTTATTCAGAAAAGGAAATCTGGAATCCCTGGGAGGATCGAGGATCCAATAAGTAAACGAAAGTTTAGAATTAGTTCTCATTAATGAAGCTTAAGGAATGAAAATACATTACGTAAATGCTCTTTTTGAGTTTTTACTATTCAGTTCTGATGATAAGGTTTATTTTCTCTTTTTAAACCTTCAACAACACTGATACTTAGATTTTATGGGATCAAGAAAAAGTACCTTTAACTAGGTCAAGCAATTGGCAAAAACTTAGAAAAGTTCGAATAATGGATGTGATGAGATGTGATGTGGATCTGAATAAATGTAAATGGATGTAAATGGATGTGATGGGATGTGATGGGATGTAAATGGATGCGATGTGATGAGATGAGATAGGAATGTGATGTGATAGATGTGAATGTGAATGTGAATGAATGGATGGATGTGGATGAATGTGATGAGATGGGAATTGATGTGATGTTATATGGATAGATGTGGATGTGATGTAATGTGGATGGAATGAATGTGATGTGATGTGGATAGATGTGGATGTGATGTGATATAATGTGAATGGAATGAATGTGATGTAATGTGGATGGAATGGATGTGATGTGATATAATGTGAATGGAATGAATGTGATGTAATGTGGATGGAATGGATGTGATGTGATATGGATAGATGTGGATGTGATGTAATGTGGATGGAATGAATGTGATGTGATGTGGATGGATGTGATGTGATGTGGATGGATGTGAACGAGATGTGATGTGGATGGATGTGATGTGATGTGGATGGATGTGAACGAGATGTGATAAGATGAGGATGGATGTGATGAGATTAGTCCATGGCTCTTTTATATGGATTTGTTGGTTGATCTTGTTGATCTTCAACGGAGAGTCCATCTGGATTTTTCTTATGTGATTATATTCCGGGTACTATGAGCTAGGAACTATTGAAAAGGCCCCTGAGTGACTGGTTACCAAAATGATGCCATAGGTACACTAATGAAGGAATGATTGGAAATTAGAATTCAAGCTAGATATTTTGGAGGATTATGATCAGTGATACTATGGTTTCATTAAAAGATTGTTTTAAAGACAGTTGAATATGTGAAATAGGTTCATATTGGGTGTGTAGGTGGTGTGGCTATCTTGAAGTTTGCTTGAAGCACTAGCTAGGGGGCCTAGGAACTCTTTTTCCTAGTATCGGAGCAAAACATAACCAAATTTCTAAATGGATCCTCTCACTACAGTGGTTGGGAGAGGTTGACTAACCCATGGGATTGGATGGGGTTAGACTGGACTGATGGATCCCTAAAATGAGACTCAATTCTGTTATGTTATAATAGTTGAAGTAAAATCCCGGATAACCCTTTTTTTATGGAAAAGAATCAACGATTGTGCCTCTTGATGAGGAAAAAAGCGTTGGTCTCTATGATCCAAGTGCAAGTCTCTCCCTTGATCTGACCATGTGACCTACAGATTCGATCAGTTTGGTTAGTTAAGGCTCTTGACTACGTTAGAATAGATTTTTCCTGGTGGAATCGCCTATGTCTACTGGGCAAGGGAAGTTTTCCTGGTGGAATCGCCTATGTCTACTGGGCGGGGGAAGTTTTCCAAATTCGGTTTTGGAAGAACTGGGGGATTAGTCTCTTGTCTAGATATCCATGGGCCGCCTATGTCTACTGGGCGGGGGAAGTTTTCCAAATTCGGTTTTGGAAGAACTGGGGGATTAGTCTCTTGTCTAGATATCCATGGGCAAGGCCCCGAGAGTGGGAGACTCTACCCTACGCAAGAAGTGCTACGTCCACTGCTAGCACCCCTGAATTTGTTGTGCTGAGGGGGCAGGGATCTTTCACGCCACTTTTGGTAAAGTTGGGCACAAACACATTCTTGAGTCGTGTGAAGTTAACCTTATCCTCAGTTTTGAGGGTTCGAAACCATTGATGCGCTTTCCCTTCCAGGGTCAGTGAGAAAGCATGAATCATTGTCATATCACTGTTTGACGGGCCTACACGTTTCGTATGTGGAGTCAAAAATCTCTACATGTTGGATAGGATCTCCATCCCCAGAGAATTCTTGGGCAAGTTTGGAAATGATGTGTGGATTCATCTGCTGGGAGGGTTGGGATTCTAGAGCAATGCCTATTTCCCTGACCATTCCTCATCCCATTTATATGGCCATATTCAATAGATCCATCCGTGTGGCTGCATTAAGATCAATGGTTGGATCCACCCTTGGTCTTTGGGGAATTGCTCCCCGCCTACCTAGACCTTTTCTTCCTCTGTTGGCTCTTTTAGGTATCTCCGGTCCATGGGATGGTCCTGCCCCACTGTACCTTGGAGTGGCTCATCATTTGTTGCCTCTGTACACCTTTGCAGAATTAAAAGTTCCATGTCTTGTAGGAACGTAGGATGATTGATGATCTGCTCAATGTCTTTTTTGGTGTACAGACGGTCCTCCACTTCATTTGCCACTCTTGCTAGATTATCCTCTTCTTCTATGGTTACAAACCCTTCCTCAGCTCTCGGATCTTCATTTATGGGTGCTAAGTTTGGATTTTCTCCCTCACTTCTTCCCATGACTATCTCCGTCTCCTTTCCCCATGATTGGAGTAGGTTTAAACCTTCCATCTCCTTTTATTCAGCTCTCGCCCTTCGAGTATCGATCTCTTGTTTCCTTAAGCTCAACTCGTGTAATTGTTGTTACACCTCGATCCTTTTTAGATCTAAATCTACTTCTTCTGAGGTGGGGAAGAATACTTGACCCGTCTTGGCCGCACTTTCCATGTCTTGTCTCATTCGGGGGCTGCCGGTGTTTGACAACCTTGAATTCGACATTTGGATGGGCACTTCTTGACTTGGACTAATTCCAGTGCCGCTGGGTTGAAGGAACCATGCCCGCAAATTAAGTTTCTTTGTCATGACTCGTTTGGAGACCAAAAAATCCCTGGCGATATCAATGATACCACTGGATCAAGATTTGAGGGCAATGGCAGGCCTCCTTATGATATTTTATTTTGTTTGATTAGGAATTAAGTGTATATATATCAGATGCAAGAGCCTGTTGGGGAGGGTGGTTTCTCCTCTTCCTCCCCAAACCCAGAGTACCTCAGCCCTTCTTCCAGAGACTCTTCACTACTAGTTTCAATGGTGGTCAGGTTCCTTAAGACACTCAAGTGAGTGCTTACTGAGTGAGAACCCACACTTTTTTTATAGGAAGATCCTCGGTGATTTGATGCACTATCGTCAGGTGTAAGATTGTCTCCGATGAGCTTTCCAGATCTTAAGTGCATGTATGTATGATTTGATAAGCTACTTTGATGTCCCAACAATTAAGTTTTGATCAGATTTTGTCAATCTGTTTCTGAGGCCGTGAGATTGCAGAGAACAATTCATGGCATGAAGTGTCAGAAAACAGTTCACGTTGTGCACGAATTTATGCACTTTCACGTGTTTAAAAATTTTTGTTCTTGGAATCAGAATTACTCGTTACCTTGTTATGGGCATCAATCTTTTCAAGACTTCCTTAGCTGTAACCTGTCTATACCAAGCTCGTAAGTTGGATTTGATTAAGGCGTGAGATAGCAGGAAAATGTTCATGATGTGAAGGGATAAGGTTTCACGTCGTGAACAAAAAATGGTTCACGCCGTGAAAGTTTCTAAAATGGTTCATGTCATGAACGAATTAGTTCACACTATGAAGAGTTCTGAAAAAGTTCACGTGTCGTGAATGATTTTCTACACTTTCACATTTCTTAATTTTGTCAAACCTCGTGGTGTCAGAGGTGTCAGGATAAGGTTACCTATTTTTGGCAAGGTAATCCCATGAATTGCGGCGTTAATCGCAGTGCTGATGTCGGGAGCAGTTCACGGCGTGAAGTTGTAGAAAACGGTTCACGGTGTGAACATTTTCCTGTAGTAAGTGGAAACTTCCCACGTAGACTAATGTGATTCTGGGTGCAAAATACTTATCCAACAGTTCCCAAAATGATTGTGTCACATCTAAGGAGTGGAATACAAGTTCAAGGCACAGTCAATGTCTCCTTATTTTTTAGATTTTTGTGAATTTTTAGAAAAGAAGAAAAACAGAACACCAACCTGCTCATTCACGTTGATGTTTCCAATGATGCAAATATCAAAATTAACTAGGAAAAACAGTGAAGCTCTACTCTAAGACCACTCCACCACACTCATACACAACAAACACAACCAATTTCTCATGATTTTTTACTTCCACACAAATCTTATCCATTCATTTCCTACACAATGCACTATACCAGAATGCAAAGGCAATCATGAATCTTATGCAATGGGAGCTGAAACTCCAAGAGGAAGAAACAAAGGTGTTTCACCGGCAAACGGTGCCAAAAATGTTATGGGCTACCACACCTCCAAGAGGGAACCATGCAAGCATAGAAGAGGCACAAATGCTAGAATGCTCTCTCACTCAATCTCTCTCAAGATACAAAGAAGAGCTCTCAATAGCACAAAGGGGGATTGTTTCTTTTCATTATGAGAAAATGCCTTATATACATTTAGCCCTTATTCACACTTGGGCACCCAAAACTTACTTAACTAGGCCTTGGGTGGCCAATATCGCATAATGTAAAACTTTTATAGTGCCATTTCATGACACTTATTAATGTCCTCAATTGGAGGAGCATATAAGCTTTAAAAATTCATAGAGAACAACAAAGCACAAAGAGCCAAAAATTAGTAAAGCATAGGAACAAATATTTAGACCAAAAAGAGAAGTACTTGGGGGTGGTCTTATCGATGGAATGGATAAAAAGAAAACCATGTTGCCTCACTTCATGCGTTCTTCGAAGAATCTGAATTTCTACAAAGCTTCATGTTGTTGGTGCATTGATTTTCAATGGCATAATGTCATCTATAGTGTTCATCAACTTTCCATCATTCACAATGATCCAAATTTAAGTCACTATCATTTAGACGATTATCTCTGAGTGGCAAGGAGCTTTACTATTTGTTCTCTATGTGTAGTTACATAACACTGCTAGGGAGAACAAAAATCAAGTGTTACTAGCTTACTTGAAAGTCTTTCAGAAGATAAAACTTGGTACACATTATCAAATTGATTAGACGTTTAGCAAGTTTTTAGTGAAATTAGAAAAGAAAAGTGCATTTAATCTTCTACAAATTTGCTATGTTCTCAAGGAAGCATATGTTCCTGAATGAGAGGTAGAAGTTATCAAAGAGACTTATGATTTTAAAAATTTTGCACAACTGGGGAAGACTCAAGCCTTTATTCATGCAACTTAATGATCATAGCTTTCAACATCAATTTAAGATTGAGGAGAAAGATAGTGAAACTGGGTTATGGTGCAAGAAGTATTCTAATTCAGAGTCTTGGCTTCCAAAAGAGGGTTTGAAGTTTTTGCTCTTTGTCCATAAGCATCTAGTTCCTCCACACGAGCAAGGTACATGCTTCGCTTTTCAATAAGCAAGGCAATTAAAGCTCAAAAAGAGAATCATGTAATTGATTATCTTCAATTCTTGGTAGAGATTAAAGAGATAGTAGATACTGCACATGTGTATTTTCCAACAAGCTCTTTAGGGTGGTGGTAAGTTTTTTTGCACAGGAAACACTCATTGAAGATCTAAAAAATGATTCATTTTAGATGACAACTCCATTTATTTTGCGTGAACATCAACTTTTTAATAGCGAACATAATCTTGCAAATGACGCAAGTGGTTCTATATCCATGTCAGAAGAATTACTATCATTCTTTTTTGAAGAAACAAGAGAGGCCTACGCTGGTGCAAGAAAGTCAAAAGGAAATGTGAGAAATAAGCTTACTATGGGGAACATGGTTGCTATGCTTACCAAGATAATGAGAATGGCTATCCGTTCTAAGCTAGCCAAAATCACTAAAGTTCATGAGCATAACAATCATGTATATGCAATAGAAGTTCATTGGTACAAAAAACAACAGGGGGGATGATGCATTAACAGGGAGATATGATTCAAAGATGCTTGAAGGGAGCATGAATGAGAGAAACTCACGTGATAGTCATAACATCGGATAGATAAGCTCAATTTGGAAGATGTAGAAATCCTTGTTTATGGGTTCACTTTACAAAAACCTGGTTGTTTACCTTGGAAAACTTTACAAAGACATGCTCATTTACCCTAGGAAATTGTAAAGATCTTGATGAAAAAAGTGAAAGATTTATCTTATGGGGCACGAGGTCTTAAGATGTTCCCTTTCTGGCATTGTAATAGTTTTTTGGAGTAAAATGCAAGCGTTTTTGTTTTGAAAAACATGTTATTTTATACCTGGTTATTCTTTTGGTGATGTCAATTGTTGAAAGATATTATGAATCTAGCTATTTATTAATGCATTTTTATGGATTTTAGTCATTTGTTTTTTTCCAAAAACTTGTGTTTCTTGTAATTTTTAGGTAAAAATTGAGGTGAGGTGTATTTTTAGCGATTTTGTTGTAGTTTGAAATGACTAGTTGTTTTGTGTTGTAAATATAACTATCCTTATTTTGTTGTAAAGGATAATACTCACTTACCTACATCCACATATGTCTAACTAGATCATAGAAAACTTTAAGTTTTAGATTGTATAACTATGAATACATAATTGATTTTGATGGCGTAACATGTAAAATCATTCACAAAGAACCTATCATAGTTATTGCTAGATAAATGTGAACTTTGAAAAGTGCAGTCATTGATCACATATTTCTTATGTTGAGCCTTGTTATAGTATGTATTTTGATAGCAATTAAAAAGCAAAGGTTGTTAAAAATTCTTCCAAGCTCTAAAATATTATCACCATTAATATAGGGGCATTTTTATTATTGTAAGTAAGGTCCATTGTCTTGTAGGAAATTCTATTAGAAAGTTGATCTTCTTGAAGAAGGGTAAGTTTTTACTTTGCCCTTCCATGTATGGGATAATGCAAAAGTTGCCTTATGAGAAATTTACAAATACACACACACACACACACACACACACACACATACATATACATATACATATACATGCATGCATACATACATACATATATATATATATATATACATATATATATATATACATGCATGCATGCATACATACATATATACATGCATGCATACATACATACATATATATATATACATGCATGCATACATACATACATACATACATACATACATACATATATATATATATATATACATACATATATATATATATATACATATATACATATATAAATATGCATATATATATATATATATATATATATACATATATACATATGCATATATACATATATAAATATGCATATATATATATATATATATACATATATATACATATGCATATACATACATACATATATATATATATATATATATATATATATATACATACATACATACATACATACATACATACATATATAACATGTTATAAATTTTAAACAAGCATGAGCGAAACGTTCAAACAAGAACCAACCATAGATCTCCAAATAGAATCAATAATTTATAAACACAAAATATCATAAAGAATGACTAAAGTTATGATTTTTTTTAGTACTACATAAGGTTTTTTTTCCCAATAAGTACTATTAAATATCTATATTTTTCATCATTCAAGCGCCATTAATGTGAAGTTTTCATGCCCCCTCTTCAATGTGAAGGGAAAATGTTTTCACGTGCCTTTCTTTATCAACATACTCTCCTACTTTTCTAGTTGCCAAGTTAAAATAGCTCTAGAAGGGAAGCACCTTTAAACAATAGATATAAGTAATTTCTTTTTCCAGGAGAATAGGCTAGTTGTTGTGATGGGAGAAACGAATGCTGAGTGTTTCCAACGAGAAATGGAGCTGGTTGAAAAAGACATCCAAATTGGGGAGAATGTATTGTTTGATTAAGTTGTTAATGGTGATATTTGTTTAAAATGGTTGGTGTCTTTTAAACTTGTAAAGTTGGAAAGTAGATTTTAATGGCAGGCACTTACCTATGCCAAAAGAGGCAAGGAACCAAAAGTGGATTTTAATGGCTAGTGTGAAGGCCACTTGCCTCCTTTTTCGATGCCAAAAGAGGAAGCTTTTCGCTGAAGATCAACAACGGCCAAGGTTAATCTTCATGTGGTGGCCTCCTCCTCTTTGCGCCACCACCTTCAGGATCATGGGGGTCGTCCTGGTCCCTTCCTCTCCTTGCGCGCCTAGGGGGGACGTCCTCTGAGGTTGGTAGAGGATGAATCGAACATTCGAGAGATACATAGCATTGCCGAGTGGAGGGATTAAGTGCATTATAGGGATTAAGTACATCATTAGGCAGTGGTATTAGTGCATTATTGGGATTAAGTGCGTCATTAGGCAGTACTGGTCTAGGGTGAAAAGTTGGTCTTTGATGAGAAGTAGAGTATGCAGCCCCTAAAGGAGCTCCTACATTGGGTTGCCAATTGGGTTCTAACCCACTACGAGATGAATGGGGTGATGGAAGTTGGCTTATAAGTTGTCTTATAGGAGAAGGATTCTCCCAACCACCTTGTGCTAATTCTAATGCATTAACACCTCGTGCTTCATGATCATCATAGGGTATCCCACCTGTTGGAAGAATTGGTAATGGGGTTCGTGCTGCCGCGTTTGGTAATGGTGGAGTGAGGGGTAGAACACCTTGAAGAGGATAGTTATAGTAGGCTACTCCCCCTTGTTGTTGAGATGGCTCATACAACGAGGTGGTGGATGGTGTGACTGTGCGAGGATTGCCATAATAATAATTTGAGGTTGAGGGATCAATTTGAGGGGGGTTAATTGACTCATAATTAGAGGTTTGAGAGGGGTTAATTGACTCATAATTAGAGGTTTGAGAGGGGTTAAGCGACTCATAATTAGAGGTTAGAGATCTATGGTTATAATCGTAATATGGGACCGAGGGATTAATTCGAACGGAGTTGAGTGACTGATCATAATTAGGACGTAGAGATCTAAGCGGCTGATAATTAGAGGTTTGAGAGGGGTTAAGTGACTCATAATTAGAAGTTAGAGAACTATGGTTATAATCGTAATACGGGACCGAGGGATTAATCTGAAAGGAGTTGAGTGACTGATCATAATTAGGACGTAGAGATCTAAGCGGCTGATAATTAGGAGATCTAGGGATAGAAGTTTGCCAAATCGGGGAAGAGGGTTGATAATCGATGAGAGGGGGATTGCTTCTTAGAGGTAGGGAAGGAGGGTGGTAAGCGTGCCCAATTGGGGAAGAACCGGGTGGATTACGATGTATTGATGCATGGGGAGGGGGATTTCTTCCTGGAGGGTGGTAAGCGTGCCCAATTGGGGAAGAACCGGGTGGATTACGATGTATCGATGCATGGCGAGGGGGATATCTTCCTGGAGGGTGGTAAGTTTGCCCAATTGGGGAAGAGGGTGGATTATTATGTGATGATGCATGGCGAGGAGAATTGCTGCGAAATGGGGAGTCCAAATACTCTCGCAAAGATTGAAGACAAGCTGCCTCAGTCGTAGGGGAAGGCTGCTGTTCTGTGGCGGCGGCGTTGACGGGTTGTAGTGGTGCACTCTCTATCAGCGTGCGCATTGCTGAAGGCGATCGCCTGTCTAGATACACCGTGACATCCTTCCATATGTTTCTTGTTGGCGATGATCCCCAACCACCTCTGCCGTCGTCGCCGTTGTTGGGAGAACCCATTTCGCCGCTGCCTTCCTCCTCCTCCTCCGCCCTATTGCGCCCCCGCCTTACCCCCTTCCTGCTCGCCGCTTCAACCCGAACCGACTACAAAACGTAGAAGAAACTCCTCGATCGACACCGCAACGGTTCGTTAAGAGATCCAAGCATAGCTTGTCATACCACAAATACCATACGTGCATACGTATATATATGAATGCCCTTTAAAAAAATGCCCCTACTCTTTGAAGAAATTCATCTCTCTCAATTCACAAAGAGGAAGACAAAAACAAAACCACAGATATTTTTTATTTGAGATAACAAAAATTCCCATGGATTCAAAATTCAGAACTTCTATCGTGCCAAGGATTCCAAATCCGAGCTAGTTGTAGCAAACCATCCTTAAGCTGGAATTAATGGCCACTTACTATGAGATCTCGGTGCTTCTCTCACTGTCCATAACTCACCCTCGCCCTCTCTCTAAATCTCCCTCTCTCTCTCTCTCTCTCTCTCTCTCTAACTGTCCATAACTCACCCTCTCTCTCTCTCTCTCTCTCTCTCTCTCTCTCTCTCTCTCTCTCTATGTATCTCTCTCTCTAAGTCTCTCTCTCTCTAACTCACTCTCTCTCTCTAACTTTAACTCTCTAATTCTATCTCTCTCTCTACACTCTCTAACTAAATTTCTCTCTCTCTAAAACTCTCTAGTTAAATTTATCTCTCTCTAACTCTCTCTCTCTCTAGTTAAATTTAACTCTCTAGTTAAATTTATCTCTCTCTAACTCTCTCTCTCTCTCTCTCTCTCTCTCTCTCTCTCTCTCTCTCTCTCTCTCTCTCTCTATGTAATTGTCTCTAACTCTAATTATTTCTCTCTCCAACTCTCTATAATTGTCTCTCTAACACTCTCTACATATTTTTTTCCTCTAATTGTCTCTCTCTAATTATCTTTCTAGATTTCTCTAAGTAGGATTCTCTCTCTAACTTTGTCTCTTTAATTGTCTCTCTAAATATCTCTAGCTATCTCTCTGTCTCTAATTCTCTTTCTCTGTTTTTATCTCTCTCCTCAATTATCTTTATCTCTCTTTCTCTAACTCTCTTATTCTCTCTCTAACTCTAACTCTCTCTCTCTCTATATATTTCTCTCTAACTATCCCCCCTTTTATCGTCTCTCTAACTCTCTCTCTCTCTCTCTCTATCTATCTCTAACTCTCTGCCTCTAATTCTCACCCTCACCCTCTCCCTCTCCAACTCTCTTTAACTCAAGCTCTCTCTCTCTCTCTCTCTCTCTCTCTCTCTCTCTCTCTCTCTAAGAAGAGGAAAATGGGCTAACCTTTCTATCACCCAAGTGTGGTAGATTGGTTAGCTCATTTCCCTCTTGAATCAAAGGTCTTGAGTTCAAATCTTGTCGGATAGATCAATTTGGTCTCTTGGGATAGTTTCCTACGACGTTAAAAAGTTCTCTTCTCTTCTCTTCTTCTTCTTCTTCTTCTTCTTCTTCTTCTTCTTCTTCTCTCTCTCTCTCTCTCTCTCTCTCTCTCTCTCTCTCTCTCTCTCTCTCTCTCTGTGTGTGTATGGGCAGTAAACTAGGCATGAACTACAAGCATAAGAAGATAAAGGAGATATAGTATACTAGTTAGTGACTTACATGCTGCTTCCCCCCCTCACGCTCGAGGAGGAAGTTTACAGCATAATAGTGTGGATAATAGTTAGGGATTAGCTCTCATTAGGCATAGTTCAATACCTAGTTAAATACTTTTTGCTTGTCCCTCTCGCACTTGAGTAAGAAGCATAATAGTGTGGATAATAGTTAGGATTAGCTCTCCTTAGGCAAAGTTCAATACCTAGTTAAATACTTTTTGCTCCGCATTACTAGTAATTTGAGCCAAATTCACATTACAAGATCCCACTTTTATTTTAACTAGATCTAGAAGAAGAGAAGAAAAAGAAGTCTTTAACTCTCTCTTTTGAACTCGTTCTCTCTCTCTCTCTCTCTCTCTCTCTCTCTCTCTCTCTCTCTCTCTCTCTCTCTCTCTCTCTCTCTCTCATGAGAATATATTTTAAGTCCTCTTTAAGAATATTATTTTTCCCTCTTGAGTAATTTGGGGACACCTAGGTTACTCTTGCGTCATGCCGGCTAGGTTAATATCGTGGGTGACACCACTATAAATATTAATACGTGCAGTATATGACGTATGCTTGGGGCCGTCTATGATTATTTCAGAGTTAGGTTTGTATTGGCAGGGTGATTCCTGGAGTACTTACGCCTGGTAGTCATGAGTTGGTTATGGTTTGTGCCTGTTTAATATTTGTGGGATTAATTTAATTATTAATTGGGCTTATATTTTCAGGTGAAGAAGATTACGAGGATTGATAAATAACGTCGAGGAGAATGTTTCTTATGTGCATCATATTTATTTTTACAAGCGTAGCTTGTAACCTTAGTAGTTGATTTTTCCATTTTGATACATTGGAAAAAATACATTTATAATGTTGAATTTATTAAAGCCTAAAGGCTTTACCCTAGCCCCAATTTTTGGGACACTCTATTTTTGTTGTGGAAGAGTCTCGTGCTCTCTAAAAGCACACTTTGTATATTTTGGGGGGCTATGGCCTATTTTTGCTTGGAAGCTAATAAAAATACTCTTGTGTGGAGGAAGGCCACGCACAAGGGGGGGAAGATTGCACCCAACCTTGTGTTGATTGTGTTGATGGTGATGTTTTTCTTTCTCTTGCCTTATGTTTTGTTATATGCTTTAATTTTCAATTTAATTCAAGTAGTTGTTTTAATATTTGATATAATTTATGAGTTTTTGATTATACTCTTCAAGAAGATTAAAGGGTCCCGTTTGACTCTCTCTCTCTCTCTCTCTCTCTCTCTCTCTCTCTCTCTCTCTCTAAATCTAAGTCCCTATCTATCTCTCGCTCTCTTCATCTCTAACTCTCTCTAAATCTAAGTCCCTCTCTCTCTCTCTCTCTCTCTCTCTCTCTCTCTCTCTCTCTCTTACATTATTGGCCCTCTATGGTCTATTGGGGACGCCCATCCGACCATTGTGCCATGCTTGCAATTAGTATCGTGAGTGATGTCATATTAAATCCTATATTGTAAGTGTGATTGGCATATGCTTTGCAAGTCTATGCTATGTATGCTGTGATTGGGTGATGCCATGTGTATGCATGCTAGTGTTGTTGATATTGGTGTTTGATTGCCTCACCTAACATGTTGACTTGTTGAGTATAGGTGATGAGTACGAGGATGCCGAATGAGGTGTCGTACTTGTGCGAGGGTCACCGAACGAGGTGTCGCACAGGCATGAGTGTGCAAGGGTCACCGAACGAGGTGTTGCACACGCGAGGGTCACCGAGAACGAGGTGTCGTGCGGGTTTTGTCATGTGCATGGGCATTTACATCGCCTCGATATTTATGAGTTATACTTCATTATTTTTGGTTGGCCGTGTGCCATTTATTTGTACTCAAATATTTATTTGTACTCAAATATTTATGCACCCCGATGTGCACAGGTATAGTGGGTGTGAACTATAGGTTCACTATTGTTTTTAGTACACACTAGATGTGTATGAACATCCTTTAGAAGGATTGATTAATTTTGTAAAAGAGCCCTATTTTTTGCTAAAGCTTCACGATTGGCTCAAGGGCTATTTTTGGGAATACATGATTAAATACTCATGTCGTGCAAGGAGCCAGCACGCATGAGGGGGAGATTTAACCCAATCCTTGTTGATTGATGGTGATGTTTATTTTGTGCACAATTTTCAAGTCTATGGTTTATCTTCCATGTTTATTTCCATGTCTATGTTTAATATGTTTGAATCTGTTATTTGTTTGGAGTTGAATATTTATTCGTGATTATCAGGTGCAATTTTGGTACTTTGATTCTCTTTTTTGTGGCAAGTTCCTGATAGTGGTATCAGAGCAGTAATCTCATTCACAAAGATGAGAAATGTCTTCTCCCTCTGCCTCAGTGCTCTCTTAGCCTGGGTATGGCTAAGGAAAGGTGCACTTAGGTGCACTCCTGTCTTCCATCATTCCCCTAAGACACAAATGCTGATCATTGAACATGAAATACAATGAATGTGTGTCATAATCAATATATGGATTATACTGGTGTCAAACTAGCACCTAGACTCTATGGTCCTTTGAAGATAGTAGACAAACTCAATGACCTGGCTTATAAACTAGATCTTCCATCCCATTGGAGGATTCATAACTCTTTTCATATTAGTCTATTGAGACCCTTTAAAGGACCAATCCCTACTCATCTTGTTTATGAAGAACCTCTAAGAGCTAGTTGATAATGAAGAGCAATTAATACTACCTGATGAAATTATTGACCATGAGTAGACTACTACAAGAACTGGCAATGTTTATAACAGAACCATCTAAGAGAAGATGCTCGTTGGATGCCCAAGTGGTTTTTTCGCACATGCCTTGACTTAATACACTCCTATCAAACACGCAACTGAGGTCAGTTGCATTATTGGCCCTCTATGGTCTATTGGGGATGCCCATCCGCCGACCATTGTACCATGCTTGCAATTAGTATCATGAGTGATGTCATATTAAATACTACATTGTAAGTGTGATTGGCATATGCTTTGCAGGTCTATGCTATGTATGTTGTGATTGGATGATGCCATGTGTACGCATTGCTAGTGTTGTTGATATTGGTGTTTGATTGCCTCACCTAACATGTTGACTTGTTGAGTATAGGTGATGAGTACGAGGATGCCAGATGAGGCGTCGTACTGAGGTGTCGCACAGGCAGCATGAGTGTGCAAGGGTCACCGAACAAGGTGTTGCACACACGAGGGTCATCGAACGAGGTGTCGCGTCGGGTTTTGTCATGTGTGCATGGGTGTTTACATTGCCTCAACATTTATGAGTTATACTTTATTATTTTTGGTTGGCCGTGTGCCATTTATTTGTACTTGAATATTTATGCACCCCGATGTGCATGGATGTAGTGCATGTGAACTAGAGGTTCACTATTGTTTCTAGTACACACTAGATGTGTGTGAACATCCTTTATTATGTTACATTATTGGCCCTCTATAGTCTATTGGGGACGCCCATCCAACCATTGTGCCATGCTTGCAATTAGTATCATGAGTGATGTCATATTAAATATTACATTGTAAGTATGATTGGCATATAACACTGTTGCGAGCAAAATAGGTAATATTACCTGAAAATGAGAAACATTTGGCATCTTTTAAAGATTCTCTCAAAAAAATTCATTTTTACCTCCTTTTCAAAAAGTGGTCTATGCATGCATATATCTCTATTGAATTTTAGGCCAACTTGAGCTTCTTGAACAAACTTTGATTTTTTTAAAAAGTTATATTTTCAAGGAATTTTTGAAAACACAAAAAAGGCAATTTTTGAACTTTCAAAAAAGATGCTAAATCAAGGGGACTTTTTATCATTATTTGGAATTCAAAACATAAAGATTTAAAAGTCTCAAAAAAGGCTATGTAAGCAAACATAGGAAAAACACTTTCCAATTGACAATTGTCATTATCTCACTAAGCACCATGATTACTTGGATTGAGTGCCCTTAACGAGATAGACAAAGCCTCCTCTTCACAATTTCATTTTTTGAACTCAACTTTGAGGTAAGAATTTTTTGACTCCTTCATGCTTGTAAATTTATTGATGCACTCATTGTATTTCCATTTTGATTGATTGCAACATGATTTGAGTATGATAATTGTACCCACATAGATTACCTGATGAATAACATAATAGTATCTATTATACACATCAAATGGACACAAGATCTTAAAAATGAGTGAAATTTCCCTATCTTAAATTTTTAATGTTGACTCCAAATGATTCTAATTTCTCTCTACTTATACATTGTGAGGGTTGGAGCCTCTCTCTCCCCCTCTCAGGATGGCACCACTATTAATAGCTTTAAGCAGCCAAAAGATATCTGTGTGTGTGAGAGAGAGAGGAGGAGGAGGAGCAAACGTTGGGGTGCATTAGGGAAAAAGGGAGCTCATTTTGGGGCCTTTTAGGATTTGGAAAAATAGTCTCTCAACCAATGAAGAGAGGGCCAACGTAACGTTGAAATTTCACCAAAAACAAGTGAAAATAAGAAAAACAAATAGTACTTTATGTTCGTAGAAGCGTGCCATAGTTAATGTTCAAGATACTATAACGATTTTGAGTCTGACAAGGTCTTTTAAAAAAAAAACTAAAGATACTATCACGATTTTGAGTCTGACATTGATGTCTTTTTCAAAAAAAACTACTTACTGAAACTAGGTTTCCCTCCCAAACTACTCTCCCCTCCCAAACTAGTCTTCCGGCGCCCTTCCTTCTCTCTCTCACCTGCTCTCTTCCAACCTTCATCTTGCACCTAGAGGCATGGCTAGCCCTCCAATTTGAAACATTCAAGGACAAAAGTTTGCGTTCTTTGTCAAAATGATTCTCATGATTGTATTTCTTTATTTTTATCTATACGATTTTAATTATTTTCAATGTTCAATCTTTGAATCAGATCCACTCGCCTGTATACTTTGAGTGCCGACACGATAGTGCAACTGCTGCATATCCTTATACGAAATGAGCACTTTGCTTCGCCAAGATGAGCACTTTCATTTTATAAGCGCTTCCATTTTAAATTGTATTGTTTTGTAAAAGGTACCTGCTTTTGATTTTTCTGATGCTCAGATTTTAGATTGGATTGTATTCGACAGGTTTGGAAGAAGCCTGCTTTTGATTTTTTTAATGCTCGGAATTTAGATTGGATTGTGTTCTCGACAGGCTTGGAAGGAGGTAGTGGTGAGGACAACCCAAAAAGCCACAAATATCTAGGTGTTTTCTTAACTTTTACCTTAGCCCTGTTGCCATGATTGAAAATAAACTTGTTCTGTTAGATCAAGACCTAAACGGGGTTTGCTCCCTGACAATGTATCAATTGACATTACTGTGAATGAGAATGGAAACTTGGTGAGTTTTATATCAGTCAGACAGAAATGTACACTTGCTCAATTGCGGCAGGACATTCATATGGAGGCAAACAGAACAATTTCAGCAGGATTTGCATTCGTGCTCAACAACAAGAAGGTAAACTTACTGTGTTTATTTAATTCATTAATCAACTCTAGTGATTTTTTAACAACCATCTTAACAGGTTCTTCAAAGGAGGGAAAGTATAATTCAATGCGGAGATATCCACGATGGGATTATTGACATCCAGCTAAATTGATCATTGGAGGTACTAAAGAACATATATTTTGTTCAGTTTTTCTACACTGCTATGAAAGTCAAATAATATATTGATTCTCAAACCTTATCAACCCTTTCTCTCTAGGTTGCTATGGAGACAACAATTGATGATGTGGACGATCCTGCGAGGGAAAGCTCTTGCATTGAGTCTACAAATGCTTTTTTTTTTGTGACAGTCAGACACATTGGACTGCTCAACATTCTTTGTAAGCTCGAATGAAGAGCGAGTACGGGAAAGAGTCAATGACCTTTTGGTCCTCGGCTGGGATCTGTACAATGACATTGTTAATAAAGTGATCAATTTTATTTCAAATGTCTACATGCTTTCAAAGTGTCTCTCTCTCTTCGTACATTTATAAATATCATGTCAAGTCTATGGAGATAGAGGGTATCAGTTGCAAAACATCTTTCATTTGATTAATAGATTACTAGATTCAAAGAAGTCCATACATATAATCATCCCAAGTGATCTTGTAGCTGCTCTTGGTTAGGATCTCCACTTGTTAAGATTTACAATGACATTGTTAATATATTGATCAATTTTAAACCAAATTACTACATGCTTTCTCTCTCTCTCTCTCTCTCTCTCTCTCTCTCTCTCTCTCTCTCTCTCTCTCTCTCTCTCTCTCTCTTTTCATACATTTAAATCTATTTATAAATATCATGACAAGTCTATGGAGATAGAGGGATTCATTTGCAAAGCATCTTCCATTTTAATTTTATACATAGTCATCCCAAATCATATAAGCATCACTAGATTAAAAGAATGTTATACAAATAATCATTCCAAATCATCCCAAATGATCATCAGGTTGTCCTTGGTCAATATCCCCACTAAGATTTTGGAGCCCCGAGGTCTCAAGGCCTGGGATCTGGAAGCTCTCCACTCCAAGTCCACTTGGTTGTTTGTCCTCCTCATCTTGTTCCTGACCAGTAGAGCTGCCTCTTCAACTTTTGTTTGCTGCTCCACCTTTTCCTTTACAAAATTTGGTGGGATACCTACATCTCCATGTCCTTGTGTCTTCTCCTCCAAATCATCTGCATCTAGATGAATGACACCACCATGGTCTTTAGAACTCTCACCAACCTCAAATGTATCTTGCACAGCTGGTTTGGAGGAGGGATGGTTCAAGAGCTTCAAAATTGTGTCTCCTCTAAAACTATACACATAGTCAAAGCCAAAGCTGTCTTTCCTCATCTGCAATAAAAGACATGAGCATTTACATATACTTCTAACTACTTTGTGCCACTATAAATTATATTTAAGCTCAAAGAGGAATAAGCTTCTTACAATACCTGGCTGATGAAGCTCAAAGTAGCTTGCAAGCACGTACTTAGCATGGATCAATAGTCTCTAGCCACAACTATTTGGATCAACTTGTTGTGGAGCCTGAAAATTTGAAAAGATAGGTTAGAAATTAAAGATTGAAACAAATCAAAAATAAAACTGAAATAAGGATCCTTATAAGGAAAAGATTTCTACCTCTAAAACTGCTGGTTCAATTGAATCTAAAAGATTCACATTTGGGGGGCAATGGTCAAGAGCATCTAGCAATCTAGCAGTTATTTGCATGAAAACGCGATATGGGCAGTATGGAAATCTAAACGGCCTCTCCTCGCGTTTTCATGCAAATTTAAAACTTCCCTAAATTTAGGACCTTTGCAGCAATCTGGATCTATTGGCATGGCATCACAGGCCAATTGCACCCTTTGGAATGCATCAAAAAAGTCCCCAAAGTGACACAAAAAAATTTCATACAGACATTTGATTGAAAACGCAATTATGCTACTTCAAAAACATCAAACACTCTCCCTCGCATTTACATGCAAATCTTGAGATTTTATACCTGAGGATGGTGTTGCAAATTATGAAGAGGGTTTATTTCATGCCTACATCAAGGAAAAGGCCAAAATGCAGATTTGCATGAAAACGCGATTATGACACTCAAGGAAGAGCAAACACCAGTCCTCGCGTTTTCATGCAAATTTGTATGATGAGCAGGAAATAACCAAAAGGGCAATCCCTCAGCCCTATTCTTGAGATCTTCTACTTGATCATGTTGTAAAAAATATGTAAAGGGTGTCTTGCATGCCTACAAAAAGGAACTTTGGGCTTTCCTAATGGTTTGTGTTTGTAAGTGTATGGAAAAACGAGGCCATTTCAATGACGCAGATTTTGGCTATTCCCCATTCAGACAGAAACTTGTTTGAATAGTTAAAAGTATGCAGGACAAGAAAGTTTGAGTTGTACTAACCTGCAGGCTATCTCTGGATGTGCTAGACGATGAAGGTGCTGCCTCTGTAGTCTGAGTAATGCTTCTCTGTGGTCTTAGTGGTGCCTCTGTAGTCTCAGTGATGCCTCTGTAATCTAAGTGTACTCTGTGATGAAGAGGATGCTGATGATAGAGAGTAGGAAGGGAGACACTCTAATAAATACCACACGTGGTGGGGGGTAAAAGTCGTATCTCACACTGTGGGTGGGACCCACGCACCCTAGGAAATTGAATTCTGACATGTCTGGATGTGACCCTTACTGCCTTGGAATTTGTGCCATTTATAAATGCTTCTTGGATTCCCTCCTGCGCCTCACTCTTCCCTGCTCAGCCCACACTTCCCTGCATACTTTCTTTCTCCTCATCATCCATCCTCATCCTTCCCACTATGCACGAGGGTCAGCAAGACAGCTCCGAAAGCATGGAGAAGAAGAAAACAGGTCAGAGTTGTAGGTTTTTCAATGTTATTCTATATCTATGCATGCTATTCTAGATCTATGTTCTCTTAACCGAGTTAAATTTCTTGACAGTCCCTTCCTGCAAAGATCGACTCACTCATCTACACATGAATTCCCTGCATGATGCATGATCCAATGACCTGGTGTTTGCTAGGACACAAGAGAATGTCTGGAGGGTTATTCAAATGTCCCTATTTCTTCTTTTGGAAAATTTGCATGAAAATGCGTAGAGAGAGTTTTAGTTTTCCTAAAGATCCCATATCGCGTTTTGTTGCTAATTTTCTATCTTAGTGCAGTTTGACAAAATTGTCACCTTAATGTCATGAATTTTGTTGAGAAATAATATATCAAGCTGCATTTATGTTAATAGAGCAATTAGCATGAAAACGCGTAGAGACTGTTTTGCTTTTCCCTAAGAACCCGTATCGCATTTTCTTGCTAATTTTAGTTTTTATGCCGCTCTTTCACATGCTTTACATTCAATGTTCATATAAGAGCAATACTTTTCTGTGCAGAATTTGGTGATTCTGACACCGCAGACGCGTCCGGAAACGGCCCAAAACCCCAAAAACGGCACTGGAAACGCTGGAATCGAACATCTGGAGGCCCGGAAACGGCCAAAAAAGGCCCCAAAAGTGGATTTGCAGGCCGTTTCCGGGCCTCCGGATGTCCGATTCCAGCGTTTCCAGTGCCGTTTTTGGGGTTTTGGGCCGTTTCCGGACGCGTCTGCGGTGTCAGAATCACCAAATTTTGTACAAAAAATAATTTTTTTAAAGATTCAAATTGGATCACCTTATTAATGTGACACGCTTCTACGAATATACAGTACTATTTCTTTTTCTTATTTTCATCTTCTTTTGTTGAATTTTCAACATAACGTTGGCCCACTCCTGATTGGTTGAGAGCCTATTTTCTCTCTCTTCTAAAAGGCCCCAAAATGAGCTTCCTTTTTTCCTAATTAGTAGTTTCTCAAAATTGACACCTTCCTGACCTGGATTTGGGTGTGAGGTGGTCATGTGACCCTTTGCACACCTTTCATGATGCTGAATACTAAGTTGTCTTGCAGTCGAAGATACTCGAGTTTTATGGTTTAACATTTGAAGAGTGGAAAGGCATTTTGATATTTGTTATCAAATTGGACGAGTGCGAGCTGGTAAAGGAGAAAAAAATGAAAAGGGTTACTATTACATTAATGAATCGAGCACTTGATACATCATTGACTGAAGTGAGTTCAAAGTATTTCAGTGTGTGCAATCTGAAAAACACATATGGTGGTTAGGCTCCGTTGAGGTATGCTAACATTTTGGTTTTGTAATCACAGGTAAAGACATAAGACCATGAAACACTAAACTGGGTGTTTATCCACACAGAAATACCAACAATATTCAAAAGGCAAGTGCAAGGAGAGCATCTCCATGTTGCAGGCAAAGGTGACTTTCAAGTGGAGTGGCATATGGCAAGTGATCTGAAAACCCTTAAGTGCGTGTATAACATAAGTAAAGGAGGCAACTCAAAGTCTCCTTGTCTTTACTGTAAAAAATCAGCTCAGGTTTTCAGATCACCTGCCATATGTCTTTATGGATTATGTCAAGAAGAGTTTCAAGGATTAATTATGGATTATGGAAGCAAGTCCATAATGCGATCAAAGATCATGAGGCAGATGGGGAAGCACGAAACGTGAAAGCAGAGGTGTGGAGGTCTCTTGATCAACTATTCATGTTCTGTGACAATGTGGCATGGAAGAAGAGTGATTGCCAAAACTTTGAAGAGGCAGTTAAACATTTCGGAAAGTCCATGGTTTCTTCGCTTGCATCCACCAGTGCCAGCCTTCAAATTTGCAATGTTTTTTTATTTTCCTACTTCGATTTCTGTCTCCTAGTACTGTCCTCTTTCTTCTTGCTCTTGTCAACTCTTTCTTAGTCTTCGAATGCTCTTCTATTTCATTCTGCAACTGCTTTTCCAAGTTTACACGAATGGCTATCTCCTGTATTTTGGCCACCCTTTCTTGTACATACAATGTTTTATACGTTTCTGCCAAGGCAGACTGTGCCAAAATATAACCATGAAGTCCATTTTGTCCATCGCCCACCACGAACCTTAGTAGTGTAGTTGGATTGACAAACGGAGGTGTAGTCTTTCACTGGACATTTTGGATATATGCCACCATCGCACCATAAGTCAATGTGTTGCAAGCCTTCTCTTCTCATGTTTTCCCGTTGTGCTGAGCATTCAACAGTGCACCCTTTCGTTTCTGTGCTGGAGCATATTGTTCCTCTAAGTCAATATGAAGATGGTGGAATCGCTTCTTCTGAGATTGTTCTTCACTAGCGTGTCGGCCATTCCTTGAGCTTCTTCTGAGGTTGCATCTTTGCCAGTTAATCTCATATGCTTTTTGTAACTTGAATTGTTGAAGTGTGGCGGTATCTATCCAAATATTCAAAAAAACAAGCAATCACCAAGTTGAGTGATGGACTCTTTATGAGAGGCTTAAACACGTCGTCAAAAGAGATGCGGAATCTACGGGAAACAAAGAAATCTAAGAATGTATTTAATGCAATATCTTGTTAGTTATGTAAAATATTATCTTATTCTTTTTTAAAGTGACAGATGTGCAGTCCTTACTGACAGTATTGAACCACGTTTCCGTATTTTACTATTTTTCATGTCTTTTGGGAGACAAATAAATGAGAAAATAGCGAATTTCTTACAGGGCCCCAAAATGAGCTCCCTTTTTTCCTAATGATAGAACTTTCAAGGATTGCACCACTACTAAATTTGAATAGTTTTGTGTCCAAAAGGCATTTGCATGTGTGTGAGGAGGAGGAGGAGCAGATGCTAGGGGTGATGGACCTTGCAACAATAAACCTGCCCGGCGAGAAATCCTAGGACCTTTTGCATGGGGGGAGAAGATAGGCCAAGTAGCTTTTCAGTGCTGATGGAAGTTTAATAATCAATTAATGCTTTACAAGTTTACAGTGTATACTACAAAAAGGGAGGGCTTGAAAGTTGAGAGCAGGTGCTCACCTCACTGATAGTGGTTTCTCCATTGGGCTTCTCAATGCCGCGAGCTACCATGATGGCTGTGTATCCTAGACTCTAGTACGATTAAAAGAAAATGCCCTCCTCTTAGCCTCACTCATGTACATTAATGATCATGGTGCACATAATAATGAGTCAAGACTTAAAACTTATAGTAAAAATGACACTCTTCACAATATCAAGACTTATACTCAAAACTTCTTTGGATAGTTCTAACGCACCTTTGATTTCGTGGATGGGGTCCACCCAGGAGGTGGAATTTGGATAAAAACTTTGGTGAGCAGCATGGCATGCTGTGTGGATATTCAATAAATACTCGATTAATTTCAACAATAAACCTAAAATTAGTTTTGGGCACGTTTGCTTGTGAATTTCATATGCATTCTACCATTTGTGTATACAAATGAGTGCAAACTCAACCATATGCGACACGACTACTACAGGTACATTGCAAGTATAATAGGTATTGTTGGGTGCAACTAGTGTAGGCCGCTATGCAGGTAACTCCGCAAAAACGACAACTGGTACAGTTAGCGCAGGCGCACTCTCAAGTACAACTGGTGTAGGCCACTACAGTAGATAACCGTGCAAGTACATGATAATATAGATAGTACAGAGTCAGTGTGAAGGTGCGGGCAGGAGGTACAAAGAATAGTACGACACCTTGCAATTGTAGGACATCAAAAATGGAAGCACTTGGAGAAAGTGGACTTGCATAAAAAAGATCCTCCGAGTAATGTGCTTTTTCAACACAAGATCCTTTAAATGCTTATGTCATCTTTACACACAAAGTCGATGCAGTGCATCAACTTTGTGCTCAAAGTATAGTACATAAGCATTGTTTTGAGCTTGGTATTTACCCATAAACGTTACCTCCCCCACTACCTTTCATCTTTGTTCTCACCTTCATCTCCCATTCATTTCGTCAAAACCTATTTTTATTTTGAGCTTCTTAAACTTGACAGCAAGAATGTGATGTCAACAAAGTTTCTTTGCATAGCAGGTGTACCTATCACCCTCGCGAGTAAGAAAGTGATTTTGTTGCCTCTTTTAGCTTTGATGAAGTGGGTGCCTAGCACTACTACCGTGGCGTGAGAGAGGGCGGCTGTTAGGGCAATTTACTATAGAGATTCAAGATCCTACTAAAATAGGTTGGGCACCTTTGATAGTGCAGAGAATGCTATGCTTGCGTATGACACAGTCACTAGAACCCTCGCCCACGAACAAGGCCAAGACTAATTTTGATGCCATGCAGCTCCCAACAATCACGACAATTTCTCGATAGTTATAATTATCATTTTGGTGGGCCGCATTCATCTCTCCAGTTGCAAAACTCACAAATTTGGCTTTTTAGGACACCAAATTGAGACCACATGTAGGGACTTTTCCTGCATTAAATTGTTTATTTGTGTTACCTCCAAAGTCGGGTGCAAGGATGTCTAAGAAAAAGAGATAGTTTTCCAAGTGCATCTATGCCAATCTAGTAAGGCAAGCAAGGGAGGAGAAGGAAACATTACCAATCATCAAACTTTATGTGAAAAATAAATGCTCACTTGAAAACCCATGATTGTTTCTAGTAGGTTATTCAAAAGACCTTGCTTTAGCTAGAACACTTTTCAATTGAGGGCCAAATTGATAGCTTTGATATTTCTAAATAATTCTCAAAATTAAATGATAGTCAAGAATTACATGTATATTCTAGCATATCAAGAAAATAAGGATAGAATCCCAAACATTGGATATTTGGCACTTCATGGTGTACTCTATTTTTCAAAAAATCCTTAGGTAATAAATCTCATAATTATTTATAGTCTTGCTAAGGCATTATTTCTAGTATGAAAATTGCATTATTTCTAGTTTGAAAAATTTTTATTTTTCATTTTGAGAATCATTCGCATCAAAACAACACTTTTAAAATAAATATTTAGAATTAGAAGAATAGACTCATTTTTTTTCTTGGGTTTTTATATTTTACAAGATGTTTTCAATTGCAATAAGCTTATGATGTTATTTACTTCTATTTTTTGAGTATTTATCTCCGCGTGTAGTGTGTATGCGTAGTATCAAGATTGGTTCACAAAAATAATTTAAAATTTTAATATCTTCTTTTTATGAATCTTTCCATTTGCAAGTTTTAATATTTTTACAAGTTTTGTGAAGTGATTGTGTACAGATTAAGGTTTAACATTATTTTATATCAAAATACATGTATTCGTTTTTATAAAAAGTACAAAAAGCCACATAGTTTATAAACATAGAGATGCAATTCTTGATTTGATTTTAAAAAATATCATATTTTAAAGCTATTTTCATGCTTTCAAGCATTTTCAAAGGGAATCTTTTTAGGTAACACCTAAGTTATCCGCAATAGTGTTATATGCTTTGCGAGTCTATGTTATGTATGCTGTGATTGGGTGATGCCATGTGTATGCATGCTAGTGTTATTGATATTGGTGTTTGATTGCCTCACCTAACATGTTGACTTGTTGAGTATAGGTGATGAGTAGGAGGATGCGGAAGAGGCATCGTACTTGTGCGAGGGTCACCGAACGAGGTGTCGCACAGGCATGAGTGTGCAACGGTCACCGACGAACGAGGTGTTGCACGCGCGAGGGTCACTGAACGAGGTGTTGCACACGCGCGAGGATCACCGAACGAGGTGTTGCACGGGTTTTGTCATGTGCATGGGCGTTTACATCGCCTCGACATTTATGAGTTATACTTCATTATTTTTGGTTGGCCGTGTGCCATTTATTTGTACTTGGATATTTATGCACCCCCATGTGCACGGGTGTAGTGCGTGTGAACTACAGGTTCACACGCACTACCCACTATTGTTTTTGGTACACACTAGATGTGTGTGAACATCCTCTAGGATTGATTATTTTTGTAAAAGAGCCCTATTTTTTGCTAAAGCTTCACGATTGGCTCAAGGGCTATTTTTGGCAATACATGATTAAATACTCATGTCGTGCAACGAGCCAGCACGCATGAGGGGGAGATCTAACCCAATCCTTGTTGATTGATGGTGATGTTTTTTTTGCACACAGTTTTCAAGTCTATGGTTTATCTTCCATGTCTATGTTTAATATGTTTGAATCTGTTATTTGTTTGAAGTTAAATATTTATTCGTGAGATTATTGTGTGCAATTTTGGTACTTTGATTCTCTTTTGTGTGGCAAGTTCCTGACGCACTCTCTCTCTCTCTCTCTCTCTCTCTCTCTCTCTCTCTCTCTCTCTCTCTCTCTCTCTCTCTCTCTCTCTCTCTATATATATATATATATATATATATATATATATATATATATATATATCTCTAACTCTGACTATTTATCTCTCTAATGCTCTCTAATTGTTGTCTATCTAAATCTCTCTACCTATTTTTCTCTGTCTAATTATCTTTCTAAATCTCTCTCTCTCTCTCTCTCTCTCTCTCTCTCTCTCTCTCTCTCATCGTCTCTAAATCTCTGTAACTATCTCTCTGTCTCTAAGTCTCTTTCTCTCTTTTTATCTCTCTCTAATTATTTTTATCTCTCTTTCTCTAGCTCTGTCTCTTTCTCTCTAACTCTCTTTCTATGTCTCTAACTCTCTCTGTATCTGTCCCTCTAGTTCTCTCTCTCCTTTAATGTCTCTCTAACTCTCTATCTATCTATCTCTAACTCTACCACTAAATCTCACCCTCTCTCTCTCCAACTCTTTAACTCTAACTCTAACTCTCTCTCTCTCTCTCTCTCTCTCTCTCTCTCTCTCTCTCTCTCTCTCTCTCTCTCTCTCTCTCTCTCTCTCTCTCTCTCTCTGTGCATGGGTGGTATACTGGGCATGAACTGTAGGCACAAGAAGATAAAGGAGATAAAGTATACTAGTTAGTGACCCACATGTCGATGCTTTTCCTCACACTCGAGCCAAGAAGTTTACAGCATAGTAGTGTGGATAATAGTTAGGATTAGCTCTCCTTAGTTAGATATTTTTTTCTTAGCGTTACTAGTAATTTGATCCAAATTTGCGTTACAAGACTCCACTTTTTATTTCAGCTAGACAATCTAGAAGAAGAAGTAGGTTGTAATTCTCTCTCTCTCTCTCTCTCTCTCTCTCTCTCTCTCTCTCTCTCTCTCTCTCTCTCTCTCTCTCTCTCTCTCTCTCACACACACACACACACACACACACATTGCCTCTCTATCTTTCTCTCTTTGTCTCTCTCTCTCTCTATGTTTCTCTCTCTCTCTCTCTCTCTCTCTCTCTCTCTCTCTCTCTCTCTCTCTCTCTCTCTCTCTGTGGAAGTTAAGACCATTTACAATGACCTAGTGTGATCAATGAGAATATGAATTACTTAAGACCATTTACAAATGAACTATTGTGATCAATCAACACCAAAGGGTTTACCTTGAGGTTAATTTATCTCAATCAATGTAAATGTAGTCATCTTCTTTCCATGATTTACCAACTAAATCTAATTGACATAAACTTGAACATGATTTACTTATATTTTAGGCATTATTGGGCTGCATGGAGATGGATTTAATTACATGCAAATTAGACCCAACCAATTGTAATCAGGAACTAAATCTAATTGACATAAACTTGAACATGATTTACTTATATTTTAGGCATTATTGGGCTGCATGGAGATGGATTTAATTACATGCAAATTAGACCCAACCAATTGTAATCAGGAACTAAATCTAATTGACATAAACTTGAGCATGATTTACTTATATTTTAGGCATTATTGGGCTGCATGGAGATGGATTTAATTACATGCAAATTAGACCCAACCAATTGTAATCAGGAAAAATTAAATGTAGCTTTAGACCATTAATGAATGTATGTGACAGACATGAAATGTTATATGAATTATAACTAACTAACTTACAAGAACACTTACATCATGTTTTGTCCAAATAACTACCTTACAATAACACTTATATCACATTTTGTCCAAATCACATACAAATTTCTTGGTGATAAGGTTTAGATCAATGAATTTAGGTCCACAAAAGGTGACTATATATGTAGCTGTAAAACATAAACTTGGAGTCCATGGTACACAAAATCCTTTTTTCTTGACCAAACTAAATATATGTTGGATAGCCATGAGATTACATATAAACTTTGTGATATCACTCACCAAGTGATATCACTATAATAAAGATAACTAATTGAATGATATCACTTACCCAAATGTTTTCCTAATCACACATGAAATCCTTGGTGCCAGGGTTTAGGATTTAAGTTGAAGGTTTAATATTCAAGTCAATAAAAAGGATCATAAACCTATGTCTCATAGCCATAAAGAATAGACGAGGTAAAAATACATAAATTCACATTTTTAAACCAAAACTCTAAACCCTAACTCCTTAACTTTAAACAGGCTAGCATGATGAGATACATGTTGTATGGCCAAATCTCTTTTGAATAAGTAACTAACGTATCACAACACTTATGCAAAGTTACATCCAAATCATATTTAAAATTCTTCGATGCTAAGTATTATATGTGCATTTTGGAAAGCCAATGGACCATTTATTTCATTGATGCATTTTTATTTAGACCTTTATGCTAATAGAATCCAAAAAATATATATTAATTATACAAAAAACTTAACAGAGCTCATTGTAAAAAAGAAATATTAACTAGACAAATGATGATGTCTTTGTGGTTTTAACAAAATATCACATAGAAACAATTTAGTCCCATCGCAATGCATGGGTAGTTACACTAGTGCCAATTTTGAAAAAGGGGTTCATGAGCCTAATTAAATAGAGTACATCTCAAAAAGACTTGAAAGAAAAAATCACAAGGTTTATAATAAACCAAAATTTAAGTTTTCTTTAGATGTAAAATTGAATCTTCTATCTATAATTTTCACCAACATCTTTATTGTAAATAAACATTTATTAAAAGTTTGCATGCTTCACTTTTGACAATCCAATTGTAATACTCCAGAAAGTATTTAAAAAAGGGTTAAATCTCCTTGTGCATGTGTCATGATTTCAAAGATGCTATGAAGGTGTTATGGTGGTAAGCTTGCTATATCAACAAGGTTAGCAACATTTGCACTCTTCTCCTAATGGATTATTATGCCTATTATCCACAAGGTTAGCCATGCACTCTTCTTTTAATGAATCATTATGCACTCTTCTTTTAATGGATCATTATGCCCATGATCAACAAGGTTAGCCATGCACTCTTCTTTTTAATAGATCATTATGCTATTAGGAACCTCATGGCGTTCCTTAATGTTTTGTAATTAATTTCAGCCTTGATAATCCCTCTTTCTAATGAATCATTATGCCCATGATCCACAAGGTTTGCCATGCACTCTTCTTTTAATGGATCATTATGCCCATGATGCACAAGGTTAGCCATGCACTCTTCTTTTAATGGATCATTATGCTATTAGAACCTCATGGCATTCCTTAATGTTTGTAATTAATTTTAGCCTCGATAATCCCTCTTTCTAATGGCCCCTCTGTGGGGAGTAAGGGGATGTGGTGAGGTTGGAAGCACTCGAGGTGAGGATGGGAATATTGGAGGTAAGGATGTTAATATTTAAGGAGATGAGGGGTGATGACCCCATAGGGTAGGAGAGTCGTTACTTTCTTGATAAGGGTACATTAGATGCTCATAAGCTAATCTAGGAGGAGAAGGAGATCTTGAGGGGTGAGATTAGTGGCCTTGAGGATTGTGGATGTAGATCAATTTGGTGGGAATGTGCATGTGTCGGTATTCTAGCGGTGCAAGTGTTGTTATATGATATATGTTGAGTATAGGGAGGGGAACCACTCCATTTAAAGTTGTGCATTTGGCTTAGGGGCTTAGCATCATTATAGAGTGAGTTTTGGTGAGGGGAACCATATTGGGACCTTGGTTTGGCATTATAATAGTAGTATGGGACAAGTGGACTAGAATGGCTCCTAGATGAGCCAGTATGATGCACTTGTACAAGGATATTCCACTATTGGGACCCTTTCTTTATCTCTCTCTATCTCTCTCATGTCTCTAACTCTCTTTAACACTCTCTCTCCTCTCTCTCTCTCTCTCTCTCTCTCTCTCTCTCTCTCTCTCTCTCTCTCTCTCTCTCTCTCTCTCTCTCTTACTATTTCTCTCTTCTAAGAAACTCTCTCTATCTCTCTCTCTAACTATTTCTCTCTTTTGTCTAACTCTCCCTCTAACTCTCTATCTCTCTCTCTCTATTTAAAACTCTCTCTATCTCTCCAATTGTCTCTCTCTCTCTCTCATTTTCCCTCTCTCTCTCTCTCTCTCTCTCTCTCTCTCTCTCTCTCTCTCTCTCTCTCTCTCTCTCTCTCTCTCTCTCTCTCTCTCTCTCTCATTTTCCCCTATAAAAAAAGGCTCATTTGTTTCCCGTTTAAGACATATAAAATTTTTAATTTGGCCCTCTCTCTCTCTCTCTCTCTCTCTCTCTCTCTCTCTCTCTCTCTCTCTCTCTCTCTCTCTCTCTCTCTGCATTGTCATGTTGATCTCTTGTGTGCCTTGTCCCTCTAACCCAACATCTCTCTCTCTCTCTCTCTCTTTCTCTATATGTGTGTGTGTGTGTGTGTGCGCGCGCGTGCTAAATTATACACACACACACACACACACCAAACATTGTATAGGTTCTCTCTCTCTCTCTCTCTCTCTCTCTCTCTCTCTCTCTCTCTCTCTCTCTCTCTCTCTCTCTCTCTCTCTCTCTCTCTCTCTCTCTCTCTCTCTAGGCATGGGCAGTATGTTGGGCATGGCTCTATGCAAAAGAAGATAAAGGAGATATAGTTTACTAGTTAGTGATCCAGGCAATGCTCCTTCCCCTTACTCTCGAGTGGAAGTTCACAGCATACTAGTGTGCATAATCATAGGGATTAGCTCTCATTAGGCGTAGTTCAATACCTAGTTAAATACTTTTCAGTTCCACATTATTGGTAATTTTAGCCAAATTTACGTTACAAAATTTCACTTTTATTTTAACCAAATCTATAAGAAGAGAAGAAAAGGAAGAATCCAACTCTCCTCTCTCTAGTTCTCTCTATCTAACTCTCTCTAATTGTAATTCTCTGTAACTTTTTCTAACTCCCTATATATAACTGCCCTCTATCTCTCTCTCTAAGTCTCTGTCTCTCTCTCACTCTCTCTAACTCTCTCTTTCTTTGTGTCTCTCTAACTCTCCCTATGTCTCTCTTTATCTCTATCCTCTCTCTCTCTTTAACACTCTCTCTCTCTCTCTCTCTCTCTCTCTCTCTCTCTCTCTCTCTCTCTCCTCTCTTTCTAATTCTCTCTAACACACAATCTCTCTTTTTAACTCTTTCTCTTCTCAAACTCTCTCTAACACACACTTAGAGTTAGAGAGATATAGAGAAAGAGAGAGTTGGAGAGAGAGAAAGATAGAGAGGGACTTAGATTTAGAGAGAGAGAGAAAGAGAAAGTTAGTCTCTCTTGATCTGTAATTGTCTATCTCTCTCCAATTCTCTGTCTAACTCTTTAAATCCCTCTCTCTCTCTAACTCACCCTCTCTCTATAAATCTACATCTCTATCGAACTATGTCACTCTAACTCACCCTTTAACTCTCACTCTCTCTCTAACTTTAACTCTCTGTAGCTTTAACTATCTCTCTCTAACTCTCTCTCTCCGTCTCTAACTCTCTCTAACTAAGTCCCTTTCTAACCTCTCGCTCTCTCTAACTCACTCTCTGTAGTTAACTCTCTCTCTCTCTATATCGCTATGTCTCTTTCTCATTCTCTCTCTAACTCTCTCTCACTCTGGGGCTCTCTCTAACTCTCTCTAGCCCTAACTCTCTCTCTCTCTCTCTAACTCTGTTACTCTTTCTAACTCTAAATCTTTCCAACTCTAACTCTCTCTCTAACTCTCTCTAACACTAGCTTTCTCTAACTCTCTCTAACTTTAACTCTCTATATATCTAACTCGCTCTCTCTCTCTCTCTCTCTCTCTCTCTCTCTCTCTCTCTCTCTCTCTCTCTCTCTCTCTCTCTCTCTCTCTCTCTCTCTCGCTCTCTCTCTCTCTCTCTCTCTCTCTAACTCTCTTTGTGGAAGTTAAGACCATTTATGAACTAGTGTGATCAAATACCAATTCTTTGTGGAAGTTAAGACCATTTATGAACTAGTGTGATCAATAAATACCAATTGGTGCTTGTTAAGACCATTTACAATGACCTGGTGTGATCAATGAATATGAATTAGTAAAGACCATTTACAATGAACTAGTGTGATCATTCCACACCAAAGGGTTACCTTGAGGTCAATTTATCTCAATCAATGTAAATGTAGTCATCTTGTTTTCATAATTTACCAACTAAATCTAATTGACATAAACTTGAACATGATTTACCTTCATTTTATACATTTTGGGCTGCATGGAGATGGATTTAATTACATGCAAATTAGACCCAACGAATTGTAATCAAGAAATATTTAATGTAACTTTAGACCATTAATGACTGTATGTGAAAGATATGGAATTTTATATGAATTATACCTAACTAACTTACAAAAACTTACGTCATGTTTTGTCCAAATAACTATCTAACAAGAACACTTATATCACGTTTTGTCCAAATCACATACAAAACTATTGGTAGATCAACGAATTCAGGTCCATAAAAGGTGACTATATACGTAGCTGTAAAACATAAACTTGGGGACCATGGTACATAAAATCCCTTTTTCTTGACCAAACTAAATATATGTTGGATAGCGATGAGATTTCATATAAATAAGTGATATCACTGTAATAAAGATAACTAATTGAATGATATCACTTACTCAAATGTTTTCCTAATCACACATGAAATCCTTGGTGCTAGGGTGTAAGATTTAAAGTTGAAGGTTTAATATTCAAGTCAATAAAAAGGATCTCAAACCTATGTCTCATAGCCATAAAGAATAGACGAGGTAAAAATACATAAAATCACATTTTTAAACCGAAACTCTAAACCCTAATTCCTTAACTTTAAACTCTAGCATGACTAGATACATGTTGGATGGCCAAATCTCTTTTGAATAAGTAATTAACCTATCACAACACTTATGCAAAGTTACATCCAAATCATACTTAAAATTCTTCGATGCTAAGTATTATATGTGCATTTCGGAAAGCCAATGGACCATTTATTTCATTGATGCATTTTTATTTAGATCTTTATGTTAATAGAATCCAAAAAATTTATTAATTATACAAAAAACTTAAAAGAGCTCATTGTAATAAATAAATATTGACTATGCAAATTATGATGTCTTCGTGGTTTTAACAAAATATCACATAGAAACAATTTAGTCCCATGGCAATGCATGGGTGTAGTTACACTAGTACCAATATTTTTTAAAAGGGGTTCAAGAGCCTAATTAAATAAAGTACATCTCAAAAACACTTGAAAGAAAAAATCACAAGGTTTATAATAAACCAGAATTTTAAGTTTTCTTTAAATGTAAAATTGAATCTTCTATCTATAATTTTCACCAAAACCTTTATTGTAAATAAGCATTTATTAAAAGCTTGCATGCTTCACTTTTGACAATCAAGTTGTTGATCAATGTACTACTCCTTTAAGTATTTAAAAAGGGTTAAATCTCCTTGTGCATGTGTCAAGATTTCAAAGATGTTATGAAGGTGTTATGGTGGTAACCTTGCAAGGTTAGCAATGCTCTCTTCTCCTAATGGATTATTATGCCCATGATCCACAAGGTTAGCCATGCACTCTTCTTTTAGTGGATCATTATGCACTCCTAATGGATCTTTATGCCCATGATCAACAAGGTTAGCCATGCACTCTTCTTTTAATGGATCTTTATGCCCATAATCAACAAGGTTAGCCATGCACTCTTCTTTTAATGGATCATTATGCTATTAGGAACCTCATGGCATTCCTTAATGTTTTGTAATTAATTTCATCCTTGATAATCCCTCTTTCTAATGAATCGTTGTGCCCATGATCCACAAGGTTTGCCATGCACTCTTCTTTTAATGGATCATTATGCCCACGATGCACAAGGTTAGCCATGCACTCTTCTTTTAATGGAGCATTATGCTATTGGAACCTCATGGCGTTCCTTAATGTTTTGTAATTAATTTTAGCCTTGATAATCCCTCTTTCTAATGGCCCCTCTCCGGGGAGTAAGGGGCTGTGGTGAGGTTAGAAGCACTCGAGGTGAGGATGGGAATATTGGAGGTGAGGATATAAATATTTAAGGAGATGAGGGGTGATGACCCCATAGGGTAGGAGAGTCGTTACTTTCTTGATAAGGGTACATTAGATGCTCATAAGCTGATCTAGGAGGAGAAGGAGATCTTGAGGGTGAGATTAGTGGCCTTGAGGATTGTGGATGTAGATCAATTTCGGGGGAATGTGTATGTGTGGGTGTGCTAGCGTGAGTGTTGTTAGAGGGGGGATATGATATTTTTTGAGTATAGGGAGGGGAACCACTCCATTGAAAGTTGTACATTTGGCTAAGGGGCTTAGCATCAGTATAGAGTGAGTTTTGTTGGTGGTGAGGGGAACCATACTGGGACCTTGGTTTGGTATTATAATAGTAGTATGGGAGAAGTGGAGTAGAACGGCTCCTAGATGAGCCAATATGATATGCAGATTGTTGATGGTGAGGGGAGCCACACAAGGATCTTGGGCTAGTGGAATGGCTCCTAGGTGAGTCAATATGTTGTGCGTGTTGATGGTGATGGGAGCCATACAAGGATCTGGGGCTGGTAGGGTTAATGTGGAGGTGGGGTGTTTGTTGGGGAGAGTAATAGGGATGGGGAGATGAGGAAGATGATGAACCACGATTAGAAGATAACCCATAATAATTACTAGATAATCCATGCATATCAGTGGGCAAGCTATGATGAGGAGGACATAATTCATGATTACTAGATAATTCATGGTTATAGCTAGATAATCCATGATTATAACGAGATAATCCATGGTTATAACCAGGCAAACCATGATGAGGGGGGGAGGGGCTGCGGGCTGTAGTTTTGAGGCGCTTGGGGGGTCGAGGTGGTGAGGAGGGCGGGAAAAGGTGGGTCCAACTCTCTAAGAGGCGGTGCAGGCCTTCGTGATCAGTTGGTATGGATTCTGGTGGTTGCGCCCAGATTGCTGGGTCCGCCGCCTCCTCATGATCGGGTGACGGCGATCGGCTCCTGCGCCACGAAGCCATCGATTCTATCACTTGGCCTCCCTTCGCCACCCTTCCTCAGGAACTCCGTCCTACCGCTTCCTTTGATTGTGCTCTGCTAAAGGCCGTTCATGCGCCAACTCCAACCCAAAGGTGGCAACCATATCACATGCATCGCAACCCTTCCCATAAAAGCACGCTTCGCCAAACGGTGCCTTCCTAGGGCCCCTTCTTATGTGCTCCCCTATTTTGTCGCTTTAAAGCTCCACACCTCTACCAATAGGACCCTTCTTATCCACATACTACACATTAAGATTATACCATCAGGACCTTCTTATCCCATCCACAATACTTTTTGATCCATTTATTAACTGCAATGACTGATTTTGCATGAATTTTAGTATCCATGTGACAGTGCAGATGAAAATTGTGCCTCCTCTTTCCCATGAGGCAACCACAGTAAGGCATTCTTTTATTGAGATTACTTAATATTAATGCTTCGTCAATATCACTCCCACCTATTGTAATTAATGCTTCATCATATCACTCCCATCTATTGTAATTAATGCTTCGTCAATATCGCTCCCACCTATTGTAATTGATGCTTTGTCAATATCACTCCCACCTAATGTAATTGATGCTTCATCAATATCACTCCCACCTATCAATATCACTCCCACCTATTGTAATTAATGCTTCATCAATATCACTCCCACCTACTGACATTATCGCACTCAAATTAAGAACTTTAAACTTGACATCTGATTATTCTCTAATATCATCAATGTTTGATAACTTCTTAGGCCTACCCCGACTCTACTTTGGTTCATTACTTCGAACATCAACATTAGGCTCTTTGGAATCAGAAAATCTATTTTCTCTTGCTCTTTTCTTCATTTTTAACATTGTCCTACAATGTAATGATTACGTATGATCAATGTTTAAAAAATTGAATAGCATAATAATATGCCACGTATTAAGAATAATTATATATAATTCCAAATGCTTTTTAAATTCTTTTTTCCTCTACTCCTTGTGTGTGTATTGCTAATGCATCAACTATACTATCCTCCTTATTTAGCAACTTTGACAAATGCAGGTTAACTATTGGCTCTACTATATCTAAAAAGTCATAGTTTCTAATTTACTACCTAAAGCACAAAATACAACCATCTAAAAAGTCATAGCTTCCTGTTTTATCACACTGAAGTACAAGATACAACCATAGATTTTCGTTTTCAAGAAATCATGCCAAAAAAATCCTATGGAAAAAATTGTGAGAGAGAGTATCAACAATCATTAGTACCCTTAATGTCTTATGCTAAGCTTCTTGGTGATTACTCTCTTATATGTCAAGATTTATCTTTCACAAATAACTCTCCTGTATGTAAATATTTATCCTTCACAACCTTCATAAACTAACTTGATAATCGTCTACAGAGCTTACAAGAGATTAACAATATGCAAGAGTTTGAACATATCCCCCTCCATGTTACACGACCCTCTCCATCTTGCATGGCCCTCACCCTATTGCCATCCTCCCCCTAGCAAGAGTTATCGCCTGGACTCATCATAAATTTGCCTACCATGAAGACACAAGTAGGCATGGGAAAGTTGATGAGGAGATGAGTATGTTACCTTTAAAGAAGACACAAGTGAGCATAAGCTTATTTCCAGTATGTTGAGAGACCCTCATTGGGCATGGCAAGACATTGGGCTGCTCTACAAGATGTTTATTGTTCATAAAAAAGCAATCTCCAACCTTCACAAATCAATTCTTTAATGCCTTTTCTCACAAAATTAATTAATAATTTTACATTTTTCATTCTTCATAGAGCCGTATTATGAATGGTGCATATATAATTTGCCTTTGGTTGGTGTCTATCCTAATGATAGTGCCCTTACCAAAAGGAAGGTATAGGGTTTGAATTTATCCACTCCAAAAGTAAAAGTGATAACGTGCTATTCTAGTACTCTTTCTTGCTTTAAAACTAAGTAAATAAATAGATGTTCCTTTGGCAATGAAAATCCATTACATTCTATTTTTTCCCCGTTTGTGTTGTTACCCACTTCCTCTTATGTGTGCCCCTACTATGAATTTTCTCCATGGATCAAGGACTCATGTGAGGACTAGAAAAATCTCAAGGACACGCTAATGCATGAGGCCTTTGATTATCTATATTTTGTGTGGACAATGCTACCAATCATGGGTGGATAGTCCTCTTTGTGAGAGGGCGATCGACGTGAATATTTGTGAGAGTTGGATTTTTGTTATACACAAAAATCAAAGTGGTGATGTTGATGTTTGCTATATGCAGCAACCGGTTATTTAATGACACCCATACCATAGAAGGTAATGCTAGTGGTAATATTAAGGACAACGATGCAAAGGAGAACTCCAGCTCAGCCATTTGCCTCTGTCCAGAGAGTAGCCTTATAACTCCTTCTTCCCAGAACTAAGGTGGACCAAAAAAGGTGTATCCCAACATAGCCCAAGAAGGTAATGCTAGTGGTAATATTAAGGACAACGATGCAAGATAAAAAAAATTCTAGTTGGGAATAGTAAGGATGATGATGTAAACGTTGCTAGCTTGATAAAAACTGCTCATGGGAAGCTAAATGGGTAAAAGCACACTAAGGTGGACCAAAAAAGGTGTGTCCCAACATAGCCCAAGAAGCCTAGTCAGGTGGGATAGTTCAATTTCACGTATTTTTTAATGACACTCCCGTAGTTTATTTTTGAATAGTAGTTATGGAGTATTGTGGTAACTCCTCTACAACGGTTACAATGTTATCATTTTCACAACCTTCCTTTCTTTTGTTTTCGTGTTTTTAGCTTCTCTCCTCTTTGATCACACCTTATTATTCTAGGTCTATCTTTTATTCTTAGCAACCATTGTTCTGATGCTTCCAACGACTTGTATCGTCTTACTTCAAGGCAAGGTGTTGTTACCATTTTTCCATCATGATAATGGAAGAAGCTAGGCATTTTAGAATTTTATAAAACTCCCAAGAGATCAATGGCATAGGAGAGCTAAGTTATAGAATCATGTAAAAACAAATGTCAATGATTACCAACTAGCAAGATGATCTCAAGAGGAGAAAAATTGCAAGAAAAGATTGTGAATTATTTTCTATGGATAATAGAAGCTTGATTAAGAAGTGTAAGAATAATATAATAAATAATATGGTAAATGGTTTCTTATAATGGTACCTAGAGCATCAAAGCAATTCTTGTGTTATTTTTTCTCTCAGGAACTCATTGTAATTGGTTAAAAAAAGCCCAAAATTTTGGATGAGATCTTCCTCAAACAAAGCAATTTTATTGATATTGGTGTATTGGTGAATGGACTTCATGATGAAGAAAGCCTAAGTATTCTTCAAAGTTTCAAATTTTTGAATAATACACAGAAGGAATTTAATGTAAGACATTAATGGGGATGAGATTATATTACCTTTGGGTATGTGCCAAAGGAAACACTGCAATGATACATTGAGCATTGAATCAAAAGAACTTGTGCTTTTGGACTTGTTAAAGGAATTAAAGAAAAAGTAGTTAGAACACCCTCTATATTTTCTCGATGAACCTTCAGTATATAACTATCTTCCAAGCATGATTAATTGTATTTTTTCAACTAAGTATTTGTAATTTGAACACCCTATGTACTTTCTCGATGAACCTTCGGTATATAACTATCATCCAAGCATGATTAATTGTATTTGTTCCATTAAGTAGTGGCATTAGTCCTTGCTCTTTACCAATCTATAATCTTCCATATAGCACTATAAAGTAGTGCTATATTACATTGTCTATGCTTCATATTAGTATATATGGCATTGTCTATGATTTACATTAATATATATAACATTGTATATGATTCATATAAGTATATATAACAGCTAGAGGGAGTGCTATATCAATATCAATATATATATATATATAACAGCTAGAGGGAGTGCTATATCAATATCAATATATATATATATATATATATATATATATATATATATATATATATATATATATATATATAGCATTGTCTATAATCAATATCAGTATATTGATTCACCAGTATACTATATATAATAGCCTGAGGGAGTGTTATATAGTAATGTCTATGCTTGATAGTGTTAAAGATTCAATATTCACACCATTCTAAGGTTTCCTATGCCTTGTAGATATGCCACCTGTTTGGTAGAAATTGATCCCTACATCAAAGAAGGAATTACAGTGCACCATCATCTCAGGAGATAATTTTACATAGTTGACCGAACCATTGCAATTTAGCTATAGAATTTTGGTTACACCTAACTGATTACATCGACAGAGATGAAGCACAATGCATTGATGTGTCGAGCAGAACCTACCTTTATATCCCCATTTGAAGCGCACACCACCGTGAGAGGAGGAAACTATCACCAACACCACAATCTAGTAGAAACACCACTAGAGGGTACCAACACACCCAGCTAATGTTCCCTAATCCTCAATTGACACAATTGAATACTTCAACACCCTCCCAACCTCCCTATTCAGTCCAGCTACCTACTCAAAATTGACACAATTGAATACTTCAACACCCTCCCAACCTCCCTATTCAGTCCAGCTACCTACTCACCAACACCACAATCTAGTAGAAACACCACTAGAGGGTACCAACACACCCAGCTAATGTTCCCTAATCCTCAATTGACACAATTGAATACTTCAACACCCCCTACTCAGTCCAGCTACCTACTCAAACTATCCTTCAACACCCTCCCAACCTCCCTCAATTGACACAATTGAATACTTCAACACCCTCCCAACCTCCCTATTCAGTCCAGCTACCTACTCAAAATTGACACAATTGAATACTTCAACACCCTCCCAACCTCCCTATTCAGTCTAGCTACCTACTCACCAACACCACAATCTAGTAGAAACACCACTAGAGGGTACCAACACACCCAGCTAATGTTCCCTAATCCTCAATTGACACAATTGAATACTTCAACACCCCCTATTCAGTCCAGCTACCTACTCAAACTATCCTTCAACACCCTCCCAACCTCCCTCAATTGACACAATTGAATACTTCAACACCCTCCCAACCTCCCTATTCAGTCCAGCTACCTACTCAAACTATCCTCTCAAGTCAGCTCTCACCTCCGGTACCTCTTATTTTCTAGCTAAGAGCCCCTCCTTACCTTAGCTAACTCCCAACTGACCAAAGTAGCTTCCAGCTGCCACACAGAAGTAGCTATAAACTGCCTCCAAAGTCCTCTACTTATTCTGAGTTAGAAATCCATCCTCTAGGCTGCTAGAATGTCCTCCTATGTCAGCTAGCCTCAAGAGTCAAAACCTTATAGCAGAACCTCCTAGAATAAGGCAGCTACCCTTAGCTGACCAGTGGGCAAGCTGACAGCAAATTCTCTCGATTGCACACAAACAACGCAGATACTAACTGTTGACATGTGTCTGAATTCTGATGTGGCTCTCTTCAGTCTTGAATTCTGATGTGGCTCTCTTCAGTCCAAAATGGGTCCTCCAAGATCCTCTACTAATCCTCCAACGTCAACGGACCTTATAGCTACAATCCCTAGACCTTCCTGGATTATCTGTCGACCCTCTTTCAACCTTTCTTTAAACTTCCACTTGCTCAATTCTGCCTCAAAGATCTGGCACAAAACTTTCTACCTCAGATACCTACAGTGAATCAAAATCTTCCCCAAATGTCCTCACACACTCACACCCTTAGATATCTCTCAGCTTGAAGGGATATCACACAATTAACTCTTTGCTGACTACAAGTGGCACCCAATTGCCTCCTTATTGATTATCCCAAACCAACTAACTAAACTGATCCAGCGGATGTAGGTATTCTCTCCTATGTGTTAGCTAGCACCTCTAGAGACTCAAAACACTTAAACCAAGCCAGAACCCACAACAAGTGTCTCACTATTTCCATAGAAATCCTGTCAAACCACAAAATCTTCAGATAGCTAACAGCTAACCTCTTACAGATCTCCAACAGCTAGCTAGCCTCAAAATCACTTCTCCTCAATTCAAACAAGTTAAATCAAGGTCCCTACACCACCTACTGACTGTTCTGATGTACATTTGATTATGGTTGACCCCTACACAAGCTAATTGACTCAGTAGCACAAACTCAACCAAGGTCATCTCTTCACTCATAGCCTTTTCTTCAATAGAATTCTACCCAAGCAATACTGATTGAACCAAACAAGCAAAATAAATCTTCAATTCCACACAACTTGACCTTCTGTGAATTTAAAGAAAATTGCATAACTCACAACAGACCTTGAGAATTAGGGATTGGGCATATGAGAAAAAATAGTAACAAATCAAGAGAACTCTCACACAAATAGCCTCGACAGAAACCATATTTGTATTCTCAACCCTATCAAGATCAATAATAACAAAGATCTACAGCAACAGCTTGCAGGCTTCAACCATCCAGCATAACTGGGAAGTGTTTTGAGCAATCCTTGATCTAATCCAAGTTCCAATAGTGATGCAACCTGAGAGGTTCTCGGACACCACTTTCCACAAAGAACCCTCTATCACCTCTACAATCCCTGCTCTGGGAAAGATCTAAGTCTCCTCTAGCAATCCCCATGTCACCTTCTTCTCAGAACAAGCCAACTGATATCCAGCATAACTGGGAAGTGTTTTAGAAGAGAGTAACAACAAAAGAGCTCTTTTGTTACTCTCTTCTAAAACACAAAGCTCTCACACATACAAGCTTTCTCTCTTTTATCTCTTCACATGCAATTGCACTCTATCTCCATGCATATCTCAACTACTCTACCCAATCTTGTCGACGGCTATTCTCCATGCAACAGCCCTCCCTTCACCTAACAGTAGCTAATAACAACTAGTTCACTAATGTGCAGATATCCATGCAACAATCCCCTATTTCTTAAGGTTCCTAATCATACCCAATTTGTTATTTCTTCTCTTGGGGTTAGGGGAGGGTTGGGGTGGACACCTCCATTGTGAGCATATCCCTTCGGCCACAAAAAAATCCTATCAGCGTCTACCAATGAATTGCTCGTCTTGGATCATTATAAAAGGCTATTTTGTATGCTGCTAATGGCAAAGTGAACATAGTAAAGTGAAGTGAACAAGATAGTGAGCAAAGTGAACATAGTGAACTAAAGTGAATAAGACAGTGAGCAAAAGCCACCTACTAAGTGTAACCTAAGCTGACACTCACAACACCATATAAATTATCAGATCTCAACTGTTTAAGCTCCTTAATACTAGGATTTAGGTTTTTGGAATTAGCCCATCCATAGATTAGAGTTAGAATTTATCAATGTTATATCTCATCTATTTCAAAAATATCAACAGTGATGATTCAATTTTAGCTTGTTCATTCAATTAGATGTGCCAGTCATTATGTTGCATTTCCCTCTTGTCATCGTAATTTGGACATGGTCTCAGAACCTCACTTACTCCATTGCGTACCTAGGCAGGCACCACCTAGCCTCTGAGATCAAGTACACCAGCATCTACATCAACTTCAGTCATACGCTTTCTCAAATCTGTAGCCTTTCTGCTCCACATCAGCACTACACAATTGCTAAGTCAGTTTTTTGCATTCTGCATTCTACACTTGGGTTGTAAATTTAGCATCAACCACTTTTGCCTGCTTGCAGACTCAGATTTGTAAAATCTATGTCATCATCCGACCTATTGAGATGAAATGTCATCTTCCGGTCTACTGAAGCCACATCATCTTTTGGTCATCTAAAGCCGCACCATCTTTCAGTCATTTGAAGCCATGTCATCCTTTGACCTGCTGACATGTCATCTTTCAGCTGTCGGAGCCAGCCAGCCCATTAGGCAAAATTAGGACTCAAAAAGGGGCCCTCTAAGAACTACCATGTCAGCTTTTTCTTAAAAAATAGGCTGATGTGGTTAAATTTTTGCAAATCAAACCAAAATATATCAGAGATTGTAGATTGATAATCTACTCTTCGAGATCTTTCCAATGATATATAGCATGATGGGGCAATTTCGCATATTCAAGAAGTTCCCAAATTGGTGATGATGTGGCATCTAACTAGCATGATGGGCAATTTTGCATATTCAAGAAGTTTCCAAATTGGTGAGGATGATTGGTGAGGATGTGGCATGTAACATGCCACATCATCACCAATTTGGGAACTTCTTGAATATGCAAAATTTTTCATCATGCTATATATCATTGGAAATTACATGCCACATCATCACCAATTTGGGAACTGAATATGCAAATTTCCCATCATGTTATGTATCATTGGAAAGATCTCGAAGAGTAGATTCTAAATCTACAATCTTCGATAAATTTTGGCAAAAATTTAACCATCAGCCCCATTTTTTAAGAAAAAGCTGACATGGCAGTTCTTAGAGGGCCCCTTTTTTAGTCCAAATTTTGCCTAATGTGTTTGAAACAGCTATTGAAGCCAGCTATCTAAACCACCTACCTGAATCAGCTGTCAAAATTAGCTTCTTGAATCGGCTAACAAAATTAGTCATCTAAATTAGTTGTCAAAATCAGCCATCTGAGTCAACCTAATACTGATAGCCGTCGCGTCAACCTGCTCTAACAGCCGTTGACCTACTACTGACAACCGTTGACTTGTTGCTCTGACAGTTACCACTTGTTGCCGCATAGCTTTTTGCATTTCGGAGATGACGTTCAGCATCTGGCCGCGTTTACTCATTTGGCCAGTATACTTTTTTGGCTGGGTTTACTCTTTTGGCCATGTTTACTTTCTTGGCCTAGTTTATGGAGTCAACTATGGGAGTTAGCTCTAGCTGTCGAAACTCAAAGGTGAAATCGGCTAACTATTCTGTGAGTCAATGGCACCTAAGGTGAGTGGCTTCCACTTGGAAGGAACTGAAAAAATCAATAATACAAACTATGCAACATGGAAGCTGAAGATGGAGTCACTGTTATTCTTCCAAGATAGTTGAGAGATGGTTTCTATGGAGAGACTAACTGATCTCACTGTCGACGCCCTAGAAAAATGGGATAAGAAGGCCATGTTTGTTGTCCACATGATAAAGCCAAGTGTGAAGGATGACATCCTCAGCCATTTGAGGGAGGTGCTGACTCCCAAAAAAGCTTGTGATAATTTGAAGAACGTGTACAAATCTAAAAGCACTTCAAGGCAGATTTCCTTGAGAGATGAACTCACACAAATGAGACAAGGAAGCCCAATGAGACTTCATCAAGCGAGTGAAGGATTTGCATCGACAACTGATGGATGTGGGAGACAAGATGTCCAACAACAAGCTTGCTACGATCATCATCCATGGGCTGAAGGTAGGCTATGAAGGTCTTGCTCAAGGCCTCATCATTCTGAGGGAAAAACCCTCACTAGACGAAATGGAGCAAATCCTTAGGGATGAAGATCAGAGATAAGAAGCCATGAAGAACATCCATGGTAGCAACAATTCTTCAGCAAGTAACACAAAGCCCTCTTCATAGCAAGAGACAAAGAAGATCAAATAATCAAAGAGGACAAGGAAGACATAACAACAATCAATCCAACAACAACAACAATAATCAAGGTACTTATTCTTCTAATGGTAGAGGTGGTTATTCCTCTAGAGGTACAAGAAGAGGAAGAGGAAGAGGTAGAGGTAGAGGTAGAGTGGATTGATAGTGGGGAAAGTTCCCACATGACTTCTCATGGTGAACTGAAGAGGTCAGAAGCATGGAAAACTCTTCCAGTTGAGTGGATCGGTAGCAAAACTATCAGTAATGCAAGCTGATAGGTCAGCCTCCTTACCTCCATTAGAATTATGGTATAAAAGGTATGGTCACATGAATTTCAATAGCATGTGTGTGAGACCCCATTGCCCCCTCCATGCACCGGATTCCCGGTTAATAGCAGCGGAAGTAGCTTCCTCTGCACGGGGAAACGTTTCCCACTCAGGGCCTCGCCCTCGAATGTCCGGACACGAGACTAATCTAGTGGTCATTCCGAAACCAAAATCGGGAAAATTTCCCTTGCTCGGAAAACGGGGACGATTCCACCTTTTTTATTTTCTTAACATATTTTCTAACGGGGTTAAGAGACTAAACTATCCTTCACCTGATGAAACCAGATAGAAGGAAAACTATTACAGACTTAACTTGAAGAAATCAACACTTTTTTCCTAACTGAAATCAGGCACAACCGTTGATCTATTCATTTGAGAAGTCTTCAGGTTTTTATTTAACTACTCGAGTTCTAAGCGTATTCCTATTAATCAATTTCATTATTAAAACTCCACTGATTCCAGCATCTGGCCCATGGGTTTAGCCACCACCCAACCACTGGAATCGGTAGAACCAGACAATTACTCACCCACCCATAATTGAATGCCTTTCTTAACTTATGCTTTCGAATACAGATACGCACACACTCCTCTTTAAAACTTAACTTATAAAACAATCCATTGACAATAGTTATTGGTTACAGATGTCATACCTCAAAATTTCCATCCAATCCTTGTTTCTAAAAAAAATTAGTATCACTATGGACTCTCCGTTGAGACTAGCTGGAGCAACGAGATCCAGTACAGATTACAATAATCATTGGTCCATCATACAATCTTCCACGACATACGCATGGGTGTCCTAGGCACCGCAAGCCCGTGCATCACCTGGTCAGAACCCTCCAGGATCCTCCTTAGGTGTCCTAGCACTTCACTCAGGGACCGCTTCGTCGGCCCTCGTCCATCGTACCGGAAGCGTACATCCCCATAACCCCATAAATATAACTAACCGTCAGAAACCACTACATCCATGAGATCCCGAAATTGTGGGGACCCTAAAAATTATTTTTTTTTAATTTTTCTGATAAATGTAATTTATTGATGAAAAACTCCATGTTAGTATATTTGTATATCAAAAATATCATTTTCTACTTAGAAAAATGGATTTGTGTTAAACCTCCAACAACAAATATCATTTTCTACTTAGAAAAATGGATTTGTGTTAAACCTCCAACAACAAATCTCCAACAGCAAAGTTTTAACACGCACCATTTTAACCGTACTGAGGTTGGTCAAGACTTGGGCAGGCTTTGCCCGTGAGCTATTGTTTGAACACTCCCCACCAGCTGTTGCAACCAAACTTCCCTTAGAAAAACATATACCAAATGCTCCCTCCAGCATTCTAGCATAAGACAAAAGAAAACAGGGTTTCTATGCAAGTTTTCAGTTTGATTTTCATTTAAATACAAGGAGTATTTCTTGAATCAGTATCCCAAAACTTCTGGATCGAATTAATGAATTTCATAACATAATTTCTCGAATTCTGTAACCTTGATCCACATATCAATTCGAAGGGTCTCAACTTAGTTTCAGATTTGGTGAGAGATTTGAGTGTATTTTTCCTAAACTGGTCGCATCTTCTTTCCTCGAAACAACTAATGAAAGAGTTTGGTCTTGGTCAAAGTTTGATTCAGGGTTCGAGTCTGTGATAAGATTTTTTCTAAACTATCTTTCTCGAAAAGAGGGTGATATTTCAATTACTATTTTACTGAATTTCATTCATTGAATATTCACTTAACTGATTTCTAAATTAATCACGAATTTCGATGAGAAATAAATTAATCATTATCTGAATATTTCGACTTCGATAGATTTTCTAAATTTTCTCTTTACAATCCGAGTGAATATAAAACGATAGAAATTTTCTCTTTATAATCTGAGTGAATATAAAACGATAGAATTTTCTCTTTACAATTTGAGTGAATATAAAACGATAGAATTTTCTCTTTACAATCTGAGTGAATATAAAACGATAGAAGTTTCTCTCTCTGAGTATTTACTTATTCATTTATCAAATACTCATAAAAATCAAACACAGAATTAAAGAGAATTCTAATTTTGATATAAAATTTCTTTATGCATCTATTTATGCATAAAAATCAACTTTAATTGAAATAACACTTTTATATAAAAGAAAATCCTTTTATGCATTTATTTATGCATAAAATCAATTTAATAGGAATAACACTTTTAGAATAAAAAGAATTTCTTTATGCACCTATTTATGCATAAAAATCAATTTTTACAAGAATAACACTTTTATAATAAAATTTCCATTATGCATCTTTCTATGCATAGAATTTAAATTCAACAAAAATAACACTTTTATAATAAAAAAATTTCCATTATGCATCTTTCTATGCATAGAATTTAAATTCAATGAAAATAACACTTTTATAATAAAAATTTCAATTATGCATCTTTCTATGCATAGAAATTAAATTCAATGAAAATAACACTTTTATAATAAAAAAAATCCAATATGCATCTTTCTATGCATAGAAATTAAATTCAATGAAAATAACACTTTTATGATTAAAAAATTTCCAATATGCATCTTTCTATGCATAGAAATTAAATTCAATGAAAATAACACTTTTATAATAAAAAATTTTCCAATATGCATCTTTCTATGCATAGAAATTAAATTCAATAAAAATAACACTTTTATAATAAATTTTTTTCATTATGCATCTTTCTATGCATAGAAATTAAATTCAATGAAAATAACACTTTTATAGTAAAAAAATTTCCAATATGCATCTTTCTATGCATAGAAATTAAATCTAATGAAAATAACACTTTTATAATTTAAAAAAATCCAATATGCATCTTTCTATGCATAGAATTTAAATCTAATGAAAATAACACTTTTATAGCAAAAAAAATTCTATTATGCATCTTTCCATGCATAGAAATTAATTTCAATAATTATATCAATGATATCCATGCATATTCATAGATGAATATGTACATGGAGTAAATAAAAATATTTCTTTTAGGATGCACAAACGGTGGGGATTACTCTTTTAGAATAACATAAAGATAAACTTTATTTCCACAAAATTTAAGAAAATTTTACCATAACCTCCTTTGTATGGCTAACCATTTCTCAATTTTTACATTCTAATATCACTTTAAATTAATCCCAAGTTGAAATAAAGCACTCTAATCTACTCAATTTTCACTTTCTAAAGAGTAAACAATAAGAAAAGTTTAAATAAATTTATTTGTTACACATTTTAGGATAAAGAAAGGCTGAATTCTTAATGAAGAGAAGGGGGTGGCCTTTTCATCAAGGCATAACATCCATATTCACATTAAAAAAGCAAAGAAATCAGAAAACCATAGATTAGAAATTTAAAAAGCAGAGTTTTTAACTTACATGGAGTTTTGTGAGCTTTCTTTTGGCTTGAGGGATTGAGGGTTCTACTCTTGTTTGGATCAAGAGTGGCCACCAATTCTTTTGGAGAGGATTTAGTCAAAAACAATTGAGGGATTGAGGGTTCTACTCTTGTTTGGATCAAGAGTGGCCACCAATTCTTTTGGAGAGGATTTAGTCAAAAACAATTGAATTATCAAGTAAATTCAATGTATTTGAATTCAATGTATTTAACTCTGGGGAGGAGTGGAGTAATAGTGCATTTGAATTCAATGTATTTGACTTCAATGTATTAGACTCTGGGGAGGAGGAGTAGAGTAATAGTGCATAAACACTATTAAGCTTTTACAAAGGGGGAGGCTTCTATCTATAGGAAAAAGTGAGCCTCAAACCAAGCAAACTGATTCTAGAATTTTCCAGATTAGTTTGGTCAATTTTTGACCATTTTTGGGTCAGTTCAGCTTACTTTTTGGAACTAGACTTGAATTAGGAGAGAGGAGAGATGAAATATATCATTTTCTTGATTTAAAATGGAAACCAATGATGAGAAAAAAGGTGCCTCCTTCATGAGGGGGAATCCCCACTCTGAGGTGTGAAAAAATCATTTTTTTTAATGTTTTCTTTGGTCCTTAGTCCACTCCTTATCTTATGTGAGTATTTACTCTTTTTTTGGGGAGGGGGGGAGGGGAGGGGGGGAGGGGAGGGGAGGGGGGTTCTTTATTTCTTCAATTTATCTCCTCCCTACATTTGGATTAATCTTATTGGTCCCTCAGAACCTTAATCCAAAATTTTTAGAAAATCTAGACCCTTAGGCGGCTAAGGTCTTTTGAGCAGATTAATTTTTATTTCTAATGCAACTTAGGAAATTCTTTTTAAACTTCTGTTTTGGAGGAATTTATTTTAATAAGAAAGGATATTTTTCCATCCAAAGATATCTAAAAACTGAGTTATCTCTCTCTAGAATATTTTCTCTCTCTAGGCCAAAACAGGTAGAAAAAAGATCTTTTATTATTCTGAAAAGGGGATTGATTACAGGGGAAGAAACTAGACATCTTGAGGGGATGGGGAGGAATCTTACATTCTCTCCCACTTGAAAAACGTGAGATGTCCTCATCTCGTAAACTGGGGGTAATCCTGCATCAGTTCGGCTTCTTTCTCCCAGGTGGCATCTTCAAAAGGATAGAACTTCCATTTAACTAATAATTCTCTTAGAATTCTGTTCCTGTGAGAACCTTCTCTCGAACATCAAGGATTTCTTCAGGTTGGAGTTCCATCAGCCCTTGGGTTGAAGAAGTTAAGAGTTCATCATTAAGCACATGATTCGGGCTCAGTACATACTTTTTAAGTAAGCTGACATGAAATACATTATGTACTTTGAGATGAGGAGGCAGAAGAAGCTCATAGGCTAAGTCACCTACTTTCTTTGTAATCAGATATGGCCCACAGTATCTGGCGGATAACTTCTTGTACTTCCCAAGAGATAGAGAATTTCTTTTGGGGCGTACTCGAATGAAGACCATATCTGCTTCTTTGAATTTTTTGTCTAATCTCTTCTTATCTGCATATTGTTTCTATCTATCCTGGGTAGCTTTTAAATCTTTGTGGATTGAATGCATCTGATGCTCCATGTCGTCAAGCATCTGTCTGGACATCTCGACCCTAATCAATGGGTTGAACCAAGTTACTTCTTGGGTTCCTTGCCACAGCATGACCGAAATATATCTTCGATTACTTGGTTCACCCTTTCTGTTTGACCATCGGTCTCGGGGTGGTAAGCTGTGCTGAGATCCAAGAAAGTTCCTATTGCTTCGAAAAATGCAGTCCAGAATCTTAACGTGAACTTGGAATCTCGATCACTTTCTATTCTCCTAGGTAGGCCATGCAATCTGAAGATTTCCTTGAGAAACACTCTGGCCACATCCACTGCAGTGTAGGTTTCTTTTACTGGAATTAGATGGGCAACTTTGGTTAGTCTATCAACTACCACCACGAAGATGGAGTTGTAACTTGATTGCACTGAAATCCATACTGATACATTCCCACTTCATCTGGGGGATGTCTAATGGATGTAACTTCCCATGCATTTTTACTCTTTCTACTTTGACTTTCTGACAAATCAGGCATTGATGTACATGATTAAGTACATCCTTTTTTAGTCCAGGCCAAAAGAAGCTTTTCTTTACAGACATGTAGATATTGATGAAACTTGGATGTCCTGCTATAAGGCTGTCATGGGCTTCATTTAGAATTTGACCCTTAGTTCCCTCATCATTGGGAATGCATAGCGTGCTATTGTAATACATAACTCCTTCATCCATACTGTACCCTTGAACTTGGTTCAACTCCTGAGGAGTTTTGCTTTCCTGCATAAGTAGGGTAGCAATAGGGCCAAAGAATCTATCCTGCATGATCTTCTCTCTTGCTTCATTAATCAATGGATTTGACACCACTGAGATTGCAAAGCAAAGACGCTTTTCTGCTGAGGGCATCATCTACCAGATTTTCTTTGCCTGGGCGGTACTTGATTTCAAAATCAAATTCCTGCAGGGATTGCATCCACCTTCTTTGGCGCATGTTGAGATCCTTCTAAGTGAAAATCCACTTTAGGCTCTGATGATCTATCATCAAAGTGAATCTTTAACCCAGCAGGTAATGTCTCCACCACAACTTCAGGGCATAGACTACTGAAAGTAGCTCTAAGTCGTGGATAGCATAATTTCTCTCATGCGTTCTGAGTTTTCGGGATTCATAGGCCATTGCATGACCTTCCTGCATGAGCGCACCTCTCAAGGCAAAACCACTGGCATCAGTTACTACCTCAAAGAGTAGAGAGAAGTCTGGCAACTTCAGAACGGAATTGGTTACCAAGGTGGTCTTCAGCTTATCAAAAGCGCTCTGACACCACTTGATAGATCATTGAAACAGGATATTCTTTTTGAGAAGATTAGTCAAGGGGGAAGCTATGAGAGCATACTTAGGTATAAAAATTCTATACCAACCAGTTAATCCCAAGAATCCCCTGACTTCTTTCGCTGTCTTTGGTTCAGGCCGATCTATGACTGCTTGGACTTTTGCGAAATATAGAGAAATTCCATCTTTGGATACCAAAAAGCCCAAGTATTCAACATGGTCGATAGAGAAAGTGCATTTGCTCTTTTTTGCAAAGAGTTGGTGCTTCCTTAAAATCTCAAGAACTTTTCGAACGTGAGCTTCATGGTCAGCTGCATTCTTTAAGTAAATCAGAATATCATCAAAGAAAACAAGAACAAAATCATCCAAGTATTCTCTGAGAATGTCCTGCATTAGGCAATTGAATGTAGCTGGGGCATTTGTCAATCCAAATGGCATGACTGTAAGTTCATAGTGTCCATATCGAGTATTGATGGCTGTCTTTGGGATATCTTGCTCATTAATCCTGATCTAGTAAGTAATACCCTGATTTGAGATCTATCTTTATGAAGATCTAGGATCCACTTAGCCTGTCCAGAAGCTCATTAGTTCTGGGGATAGGATACTTATTCTTAACTGTCAGCTGATTGAGGCCTCTGTAATCCACACAGAGTCTTAACGTTCCATCTTTCTTTTTCTGAAAGAGAACTAGCGCTCCCCAAGGTGAAACACTGGGTCTTACAAACCCTTGTTCTAACAGCTGCCTAAGCTATTCCTTGAGTTCAATGGCTTCAGGGACTGGCATTTTGTACGTGCGCTGGGCTATTGGCTGAGCTCCGGGGGTCAATTCTATCACATGATCTACTTCCTGAATAAGAGGAGGCATCTCTGTTAGCTCTGCTGGGAATAAATCATCATACTCACTTATAGCCTTAAACTTTGTGTCTATCGGATTCATTTTGACAACGTAAATGAGTTGCTTCTTTCTAAGTCGTTTCAGTAACTTAGAAGCTTTAACTAATTTAAGACCTGGGGATCCTGAAATTTCGGTTCCTTGAACTTTGTTTCCGTGAAGGTCACGAAAGGAAATGGTTCCATTATGACAGTGAATGTCGGCTTGATTTTTGTGGAGCCAATCCATTCCAAGGATCTCGTCAAAAACTCCCAAGGGTAGGACTCTGAACTGACAATCAGTTATATTCCCATCTAGATTAAACTAAATACGATCTATCTCATAGTGAGTGAAAAGGATCTTCCCACTAGCCAATTCAACTTGCATAGGTTTCCCTGATTTTTGATTTAAGACTAGCTTACACAAGCATCCAAGAGAAATAAATGAATGAGTACTACCTGAATCAATCAAAAGTTTGAATGACTTACCCTTATACTCAGCTAGAGTATGGATGACAGAGAATTGACGATTTGGCCCTTGGTTTTCAATCGCGGCATAAATCTGGCCTCTTTTCTCTTCCACTACTTATGCTATTGTAACTGCTCTGGCATTGCAGAAGACTGGGGCAAAACTCTTTCTCTTTGGTTACCCCAGTTCTGGGAGGGAGTTCTGAGATTACTCTATACACAGAGGCAGATGGCTGAGCTGGATTCCTCCTGGGATTGCCTTGATTTTGACGAGACAGTGACTGATACGAAGGGGCAGGTTTCTACACTCTGGGTCCATGACTTCCCTATCCTCTTGACATGGCAAGAGTCAGGCAGTCTTTAAGCAGGTGACCAAAACCCTGACACCCAAAACACTTGTTCTCACTTCTAAGCTCATCCCCTTTATCCACATCTTGTTACCAACATGAGTTAAAGTCTCCTTCAAAACATCTAAATATGCTTCAATAATAATAAGAAGAACCCCTTGAATATCCACTTGCACTTGCTCTAAAAGTAATCTTTTCTCCACTGCCAACAAAGGCTCTATCCTCTAGTTATGTATTTGATTCTCAACTTGTAAAACCACATTCTTTTCACAAAGAACACTAAGCTCTTTATGCATTATGTCATTGGTCCAATCCTCCAAGGTTGATCCCTTTACCCCCTTCTTCCTTTGATTGTGTGGATCCGGTATCAATTGTATCTTCTTCGAATCCATCTTGGATTGTAACCCGTGTGTCCCCCTTTCCTAAATTCTTCACTCTTTTCTTGCACCTAGATCTGGAAATAGTCCCATCTGCCCGGTTCCTTCCCTTATCTCCTAATTGAGCTTGAGCTCGTGTTAGGACATTGAGCGGTGTGATCTTCCCAGATTGTACACTAATGATACGGATGGTGGCCTGATTAGCACGATAGAAGCAAAACCACTTGCTCGGTAGGGGAAATCTTTGATCAAATGATCAATTCCACATTTAGTGCAGGTGAGCACTAGCATGTCATTGGGCGTGGTCGCCACTTGCTGTGGTTGGTGTGTATGATTCATATTCTTGTTTGGGCACTCGACTACTCGATGTGGCCCACCGTAGCCATAGCATTGTAAAGGTCCTCTTCTCAGATTTGAGTTTATTTCCTTGCCCTTTCACCGTACCGTGGTTTGAAACACAAGTATTGGCGTATTATTTTGTAGGACATAGTATTCTGGTGTGACCTCACCCATGTCCTCATAGTATTCCCCGCTAAGTTCTAATTCCTGCAGCACCAGCAACATCTTTTGATGGCTCTTCAATCACTACTTGATTGATCTTAGACTGTGGTGGTTGTGGCAGTAGAACTGGTGGTGGTGGCAAGGGCGAAGCGTCTTGTACCCGAAACATCCCCCTAGTAAGTAGGAAGAGTTGGGTTGTCCAGCAGTGGCAGTGATCTGCATGGGTGGTCCCAGCAAAGCCAATGGGGTTCTGTTTGTTGTTGCTGGTAGTTGTGCCACATTTTGAAACCTTGGAAATCTACACATTGACGTGTCATGATTTCCCAATTTTACACAGTGCGCACACAATAAAGTAATGGTCTTGCCCTTAACTGTGACATTCGGTGGTGGTATGATTTAGTCTGCACATGGAGCACCATACCAATTCCCTGCGGGGGTAAAGGTAACTATGCCTATCCCCCGACGTATCTCTTCCTTCCCTGACCTTTAATTTTTCTAATATGGCATTACTGAGCTCATCCAAAGTCATATGTCCGACTTGCTTACTTCGAGTTCCAATTACTTGGTGACTCGAGACACACGAAGTCGTGGTTACTGCAGATGTTTTAACATCTGCAGATGTTAAAACATCTTCGGGTTGTGGCAATTCTAACATATTATCCAAAGTCATATGTCCGACTTGCTTACTTCGAGTTCCAATTACTTGGTGACTCGAGACACACGAAGTCGTGGTTACTGCAGATGTTTTAACATCTTCGGGTTGTGGCAATTCTAACATATTATCTTCATATTCGATTGCCAATTTGTATCATGCCTCAAGAGTAGCTGGCCAGGCTAGTACCAAGTAATCATTCATTTTATGGTCTCTAACCCCTCTCCTGAAACAAGGTAACAATTAATCATCTGTCAATCTTTCCCAAATGTGCTTCAGGGTGAGAGACATATTCTCTCATCGACTCATCTTCCTTTTGTTTGATGTTATGTAGTTGTGCCACAGGGCTCCATCTGTCACCACACTGCGGGCAAAACTGGGCACAAAAACATTCTTTAACCTTGTGAAGTTAACCCTGTCCTCAGGCTTAAGGGTTCGGAACCACTGATGAGCTTTTCCCTCTAAGGTCAGTGAGACGAGAAGGCATGTATCATGGTCACATCACTGACCGATCCGCAGGTTTCACATGTAGATTCAAAAATCTCTACATGTTGGATAGGATCCCCATCCCCCCAGAGAACTTTTGGACAAGTTTTGAAATGATATGGGGTTTCATTTGGGAAGGTCGGGGTTCTAGAGTAGAGCCTAGTTCCATGACCATCCCCCTACCCATCTCTGCTGCCATATCTAACAAGTCTGCCCTTGTGGCCATATTAAGGTCCATGGCTAGATCGTTTCTAGGCCTCTAGGGAATTGCTCCCCCACTTCCTAGACCTCATCCCCTACCTATATTGGCCCTTCTAGGTATCTCGGGTTCATGGACTTGTCCAGTTGTGGTACCCTGGTGGAATTCCCCATTAGTCACCTCTGTGCGTCTTTGTGTAATTAAGAGCTCCATGTCTTGTAAGAATGTAGGGTGATTGATCACATTAGCTTAATATCCTTCTTGGTATAGAGTTAGTCCTCTACTTCTAAAGCCAAGTCTATAACTATAGGTTGGGACCTCATCTTGGAAAACTTAAGCTTAGGTATATTGGTCCTTTTTATAAGATTGTGGAAGATTTGGATCAAGGGAAATTCAGATTAGAGGACATGGTTGGAACTTAGGTGGATAAACCGGTTAATGGGTTTAGGTTGAAAAAATTTATTGGTAATCCACCTAGGGTTAGACTTTCAAGAAAAGTGGATGCTATGATTATTCAAGTGGTAGGCGGTACATGTGTTCATGAAAAATATATGCTAAGTGTGGGAGATTTTATTCCTGAAAAACACAGTTCACGTGTGGGAGATCTTGTCAAACTTTTGGGAGATTTGCATGTGAAGAGATAACCAGTCGACTTCCAGACTATGGTGGTAAGCATGAAGCGATCTGGTGATTTGGAAAAGCTTAATGCTCTGCAAACAGCAATTGGTGAGCATGGAGGAGGTGAGGGGAATATTGTTTGCTATGCCAGAGCAAGTTGATATGATGTTGCCAAGATGATCTCCTTAACAGGTAACTCCATTGTTATACAAGGAGCCAAATGATAGCTTACTCTTGCAAGAGGTCATAGGAGCAGAAGGTGAGCCAGGTATGAGCACTTAGACTAATATGTCGGATTCTTTAAGTGCATTAATGGATCCTTTTGTTATGGCTAAGGAACAAGCAAGTATGAAGCTGCAAGTGGAGGATTTTCAGAAGAGGGTATTAAAGGATAAAATTTTTGTGAAGTTGTTTAAGGAAAGCAGCCGATTTTGAGCACTGCGGGTAAGTCATCGATTCTTTGCAGAATTCGGTTTTAAGAACTGCAGGAAGACAGATTAGTTGTGCAGACATTGTGTGTGCTGCAAGGAGGTCAACATTTGCCATTGGGTGTATGTATGCACATTGAGGTCACTGGTTGTGACATTTGAGTCTATTACAGTACTGCTGCAAAAAATACAGCAGTTTGTGCAGGACAAACCAGAGTGCTGTTTCTGGTAAATTTGTGTGTTTGGCAAGACGTCAAATGATGGCATAAACTAGATTGTTGTTGAGAAGCTTGATATAAGAACAACTTGCATGCTTGGAGGTTCAGGTTGACAAATTTCTTGATGGGAAAGGATTACTAAGACTACATAGAAGGTGAGCATGAAGAGGCTGAAGAGGCACCGGAGATACCGAAGATCAATCCAACTGCAGATGTGAAAGAGTTTAAGGATTGGAACCAAGGAGCCAGAAAAGTTATGTATTGGCTCTCTACTATCAGTATACAACAGGACACCATGATTGGGCACATACAGGATGCCAAGTCCCCCAAGGAGGCGTGGGACACCTTGGTAAAACTCTATGAAACGAATACCAAGGCACGAAAGATACAGTTAAAGAATGAACTTCATACTATGGAGAAAAAGAGTATGTCTGTGAATGGCTATACATTGAAGATCAAGGGTATTGTGGAATCCCTTGCATCTATTGGCGTTTCAATAGATGATGATGATAAGGTAGAAGTCTATCTACGTGGTCTCGGGCCACATTACAAGGCGTTCAAGACGTCTATTCAAACTCGGGAAAACATTCCCAATTTCACAGATTTGGTGTCTATGTTGATTATAGAAGAGAAGAGCTTGGGTGAAGACCAACAATCTTCACAAAACAAAAACAATTCAGAGCAACAGGCCTTCTACACAAGTTCAGGAAGAGGACGAGGTAGAGGAGGCCGTGGACGCGGCCAAGGAGGTTCCCGAACAGGTAATCAGAATTATGGCTAGTAGCAGCAACAACAATAGTCTCCGAAAACACAACAACAACAACACGCAAGTGGAAGAGGCCAATTCAGAGGCAGGGGGAGTCAAAGAGGTCGTGGAAATTGGCAAAGGCAATATAACGATACACATGGATGCTTTTATTATTGTAAGCCTGGACATGTGCAGGCAGATTTTTATAAGAAGCAGGCTGACATGAAAAATGGAAAATTGCAGCAAAACAACTATGCATCCTCGAGCAGAAACAATGAGGATAATGAAAGGTTGTTTGTTATGCAGCATGTCGTTAATGCCATGTCTGAAAATGTTAAAGCAGCACATAAAGATGATGTATGGTACGTTGATTCAGGTGCTTTGAACCACATGACAAGTCATGGAGAGTGGTTCAAGGAGATGAAAAACCTTGAAAGACCAAGTTTTGTGGAAATAGGGGATGACACTACTCATCCAATTGCCCATGTTGGAGATGTGCCATTGTCTATGCAGGATGGCAAAGTGAAGTATCTTGCAGATGTACTTCATGTTCCGAACATAACAAAGAATCTGGTTTCAGTTGGCCAGATGATTGAGCAGGGTTTGCAGGTTCGGTTTAACCTTGATGGTTGTTATGCATGTTGGTTGCAAAAGGCAACCAACAACAGAGTGGACAGAATGTTTACATTGAATGTGAGTGCTGCAATGTTTATAAATGGTTCAGGAATTGTTGCAGACACAGACATTTGGCATAAAAGAATTGGACATGTGAATGTGCAGAGAATGAAGTCTATGCAGACTAAAGGAATTGTGACAGGGCTGCCAAAGTTTAAAGTTGAAGGTATGCAGAAAATATGTGAAGCATGCCAATTTGGAAAGCAAACAAAGCATGTATTTCCACGTGATAGAAATATGAGCAAAAATGCACTAGATGTTGTGCATTCAGATGTATGGGGTCCTACAAAGACCATGTCTATGGGAGGCTACAGGTATTATGTGACATTTATTGATGACCACATAAGGAAAGTGTGGGTATAATTCATGAAGGAGAAGGGTGAGGTGTTCACTCATTTTCAGAATTTTAGAGTTATGTATGATCATATAAAACGTCTCAGACTTGTGTGTCAAAAGTGTCAAGTTTATCATATATGCTTGAATCCTGACAAGGGCAAATTCATGGTAAGACAAGGGAAGATTTTGGGCCATATTGTTTCTCGCAATGGTATTTCAACAAATATGGATAAAATTGATGTCATTATCTCATTACCTTGGCCTATCAACCCTAAAGGGGTACAAATATTCATGGGACATTGTGGCTATTATCGTCGATTCATCTACATGTACGCTGTCCTAGGCTTCACATACTTTTTGCATACCTTCAACCTTAGACTTAGGCAGCCCTGTCACAATTTTTTGATCTGTAGACTTCATTCTTTGCACATTTACATGCCCAATTCTCTTATACCAAATGTATGTATCTGCAACAACTATGTTACCCTCTTCGTCTCTGGTTGTAAACCCTTCCTCCATTCTGGATTCCTCGTTGATGGGTTCCAAGTTCAGAATTTCTCCATCACTTCTACCTGTAGCAATTTCAGGTTCTTTTCCTCATGATTGGAGTGGTTTAACACTTCCGATCTCCTTTCTCTCAGCTCTTGCCCTACGAGTATCAAGCTCGTGTTTCCTTAAGCTCAATTCTTGGAGTTGTCGTTCTACCTCACTTCGTTGGAGGTCCAATTCCTTTTCCTCGGTGGTGGTGGGAAAGAATATTTGACCCGTCCTAGCTGAACTTTCAATATCTCGTCTAATTCGAGGGGTTAATATTTGATTGCCTACAATTTAATGCTTGGAATGGCACTTCTTGTCTTGGACCAAGTCCAGCGCTAGTTGACGGACCCATGCCCATAGATTGTGCTTCTTCATCATGACTTGTTTGGAGAGACCAAAAAATCCCCGGGCGATATCAATGATCCCACTGGACTTGGTTGGGGAGTGTGGTTTATCTTCTTTCCCAAACCCAGTGTATCTTAGCCCTTCTTCCATGGATTCTTCACTATTGGTTTCCACGGTCATCAGGTTTCTCAAAACACTCAAGTGTGTGCTTCCAGAATGTCCTGATCCCACACTTCTTTGGTAGGAAGTTCCTCGATGATTTGATGCACTATCGTCAAGTGTAAGATCGTCTCCGATAAGTTTTCCAGATTTTAAGTGCATGTATGTATGATTTGATAAGCTATTAATCAACCCAAATTTTCTGATTCTATCGCTCTGTTCTTCACAGGAGGCATGAATTAGTAGAGAATGTTTCATGTCATGAAACATTAGGACTCGTTTCACGTTGTGAAACTGCAAGAAAATGGTTCACGTCGTGAATGGTTTTCCTTGCACTTTCACGTGCTCAACAATTTTCCTCCTTAGGGTTAAATTCCTTCTTTTAGTCAAATTCCCTTTCCTTAGCCGACCCTCATAGCCTTAGTATTGTCAATCTGTCAATTTGGCTTTCACGTGAAACAGCATGATTTCTTTCACGTCGTGAAACAGTAAGTGTTTCATGCCGTGAACCACTTCAGAAATGGTTCATGCCGTGAAAGTTTACTGCACTTTCACGTGATCCAATTTTTGGCGAGTTGCACCGTGTGAGAGGTGTCAGGATAAGGGTTTTTATTTTTGGAATGTAATCCCGTGATTTTCGACAAAAATCCCAGCACAGATTTCGTGAGCGATTCGTGGCATGAAACTGTAGAGAAATGGTTGACGGCATGAACAACTTTCCTGCACTTTCACGTGGAATTTTTCACGTCAGCAATTTGTGGTTTTGGGTGCATAATACTTATCCAAATGATGAAAATTAGATTGTGCCAATGCTAAGGAGTGAAATGTAAGTTCCTGGCTAAATCAATGGTCCCTTATGTTTTTTATTTTTATGAATTTTTTTGAAAAAAAAAAAAAAGAAAACAACACCCAACCTGCTTCTTCACATTGGTGTTTTTTGTGATGCTAACTTCAAAATTAACAAGAGTAACCAATGAATCCTTTCCTAAACTACTCTCCACAACATTCACAACTTCAAAACTTTAACTTTTTTTCTCAACCACACACACCTTATCTCTTCATGTCCACACAATGCACTACCAGAATGCAAAGGCAATAATGAATACTCTGTAATGGGAGCTAAAACTCAAAGAGTATGGAAGAAACAAAGGTGTTTCCCTGACAGTGGCACCAAAAATGTTATGGACTTCCACACCTCCAAGAGGGAACTCTACACATTCACCTAATTGATGAGCAATAGAACACAACCATCGTGAGTTACTTACCAATGCTTCAATCTCGAGTCCCTTGAGGCCTCCAAGCTCGCTTGTCAAGATCCAAACTCCAAGCTCCACCTCCACCTCCACCTCCACACTGTCACCGTGGAGTCGCTCACACCATCACATAGACCAATCACACTCTCTCTCACTCTCTCATACAAGCATAGACATACAAGCATGAAAGAGACACAATGCTAGAATGCTCTCACTCCTCACTCTCTCTCAAGTCACAAGGGGAGAACTAAGAATAGCACAAAGGGGATTGTGTCCTTTTCATTATGAGAAAATGCCTTATATACAATTGGCTCTTATTCATAGTTGGGCACCCAAAACTTACTAACTAGGGCTTGGGTGGCCAATATCTCATAATGTACAACCTTTATAGTGCCTTTGCATGTTGTTAATCCAAATGGGATTAACAGTGCTAAAGTGGTAGCAAAGTATAAGTTGGCAAGAAGGATTAGAAGAAACCCTTTGATTACCATTAGGCGAAATATGGACTCTCATTTTTGCCCCTTAAGGATTTCCACACCTCCTCTCTCTAGAAAAATGGGCTCATGGTGAAATTTTTACAAATCAAATCAAAAGTTGGTAGAGATTGCACATTTGGAATCTACTCATCAAGACCATTCCAATGATATATAGCATGATGGGAAATTTTGATTTATTCAAGAAGTCCCCAAATTGGTGTGATGACATGGCAACATGCCATGTCATCCACCAATTTGGAAACTTCTTAAATAATAATAATAAATTCATCACTAATTTGGAAACTTCTTGAATAATCAAAATTTTTAACATGCCATATCATCACCAATTTGGAGACTTCTTGAATAATCAAAATTTTCCATCATTCTATATATCATTGGAAAGGTCTCAATGAGTAAATTCCAAATGTGCAATCTCCACCAACTTTTGATTTTATTTGCACAAATTTTACCATGAGCCCATTTTTTTAGAGAGAGGAGGTGTGGAAATCCTTAAGGGGCAAAAATGAGAGTCCATATTTTGCCTAACGTATGATCTTACTACTATTAGGAAGTTGAGCTTCAATCGTGGTGTTACTTCATCATGTCATTGTGAATGAAGACTGGATCTCTCAAACCTAAGAGATTACTTAGTTTTAAATTTTAGTTTAAGAGGTATTTTTATTTTTTGGTGGATGGTAAAGAGATATGGCAAAGGGCAAGAAAAATAATGGCTTGCATTCATTGCCCCTTTACATAGTGTCAAATCCTGCATCAATTAAGCAAGTTGTAAAATGTTGTACTTGTTAAAATTCCAAGTTTATACACAATTAATTTTTATAATTAAGTATATATGTGATGTTTCCTTCATAATCAATGTTTTTCCATGTAATGTTTTTTTATAAAATGCAAGTTTTGAGCATTATCAGGTCTTGAGCACACTAATGCTAAGGTGAAAGTCACAACTTGCTCTTGCATGATACATGGGAGTCTTTGGGTAGTAGACTGGATCTTGAGCACACTAATCCTAAGGTGCAAGGGATACATTCAAGGTTATGGGAGTCATTGGGTAGTAGCTTGTGGATCCTGAGTGCACTAGTGCTAAGGTGCAAGGGATCATTCAAGGTTATGGGTGTTTAAAATTTTAATTTATCCATTATAAATAGCCTCGTGGCTGTGGAAAGAAATATTTGCTACAAGAATGGTGGAAGAGCAAGTATTGCTAGATAGAAACTCAATATGTGAAACAAATTACACAATCAATTAGGCTAACCAAACTGCTTATATAAAGGACAATGATACCTTTACATTACTACTATGGAGTGCACAAACCCAAGATAAAATTGGAAGGGATATCTAGTCTATACTTTACAAGATAGTTACTACTTTCCAAGCCCACAAGATTACCCCAACTAAAAGAAGAACCCCAGAGAACTACCAAAGCATAAGTTAGTCAAAATCCTAGGGGATAACAGTGGGTATGGGTGAAGCCTATCAAACATCAAGGATACTACCAAGGCAAAATAAGATATGGGTACTTAGGAACATCTCCATGTCATGAAAACACTTTTACATGCCGTGAAAACACTTTTATCTGCCATGGAAACACATGTATGTTTAAACCTTGTAGTAAAGGAGGAATCAACTCACTATCCTAATGTGATCTCTAGGATCATTAAAATCTTAATTATAACCCTCAAAACCATTTCTTCAATCTAAAAACCCCTCTAGGATCACTTTCTTAATTCTCTCATGTGAGTACCTTGTCTAGACAAGAATCAAACCTTAAAGTGGATTCTTGTAGACAAGAATCAAACCTTAAAGTGGATTCTCATGTGAGAAGTTGAATGATTCTCATGAACATGAGACATCCCTACTTTGATTCATTGGTGAACGAACCAAATTGGTTATAGCAGTAACATAATATCTTAACCATTTAGTTAAGTCAATCACTCACAAAGTAAATACTTCATGTTCTCATGTGCATGCAAACATACAAGTTTTTCATGCATGTGAAACCACATGAAATCTCTATAACTCGAAGGAAGGAGCGTAAGGTTTTTAATAATGCTCAGGACCCTAATGAGATTAAAAAGTTTTGAAGTCAACATATGCATGTTTTCACATACGTAAAAATGCTATAGCTTTTCATGCACGTGAAAACTCGGTATTTTTAGAACTCCAAGACTAATGAATTGGATTTTCTAGAAGTGAGCACAAAGTGAAAATGAAAACCTCAACTATTTTCATGCACGTGAAATTTGGGGTATCAAAGTGACTGCAAATGTAGTGACTCTAGCACAAGACTAGTATCTAAAAGGGTTAAAGAGGTTCAGAAATTCTACAAGGAAACTTAATAAACCAACTTGTCATTTTCACAAAGTCTTGATTTTTTATGGGCTCCCTTGCCCTTCAAAATTGATAGGTTTGGTGAAATATAACGTCTTTTTGTATTTTACTGTATTTTTTTATGGGAATTTTAAAAATTTGCAAGTATCTTATGGCCAAAATGCTAGGAGTGACACCCATCTATGTTTTTACAAATGTGAACACAATTGTCACAGCTTGAAAACTTAACCCTACATGTTTTCCTGTGAAAACTTAAGAATTAAAGAATTGATAGGGTGAATGAGTGATAGCTTTTTAAACCCTACTAGTAAAAAATCAAACCGAGAGACCAAGTCAACAGTCAAGAACATGCCCACGAGATCCTAACTCCTTAGCTATGCAAATGGTGTGCTACCATTACCAGAAGAGGTTGACAAAGAGGTCAAAAATTATGTGCTTATTGACACGGAGAAGATTAAAATGGAAGGTGAGGCTAGGAAAAAATCACAAGGAGGCTTGAATCTTTAGGTCAAATACCGAATAAAACTTATGGCTTTCACATTTTAATAAGATGGACCACAAAACCTCTCTCCAAAACACTATCAAGTTTCAACAAGAGGAATTTAGTAATAGCCTGGATGAGCACTAAATTAACCAAGAGCTTCAACCAACAATGGAAGAAAAGAGTCAAGTAGTGGTAAATATAAAGGAACTAGAACGAGTTGTATGCTCAAAGGAATGGGCAAAAGGAGGTCCAAAAAGAAAGACACAGTCCAGGAAGATCACAACATGCAACTCAAGGAAGAAGTCTCACCAAATGTGAGGCCATGAAGACCAAGGTGATAGATGATGCAAGAGCCATGAAAAGCAAGTTGTAAAGTTGAGTCAACAATGCTAAGGATTCCCTTGAGCCACAAGTATTTCTAAGGATTCCCTTGACCCACAAATAATGCACAAGGATATCCTCAACAAAAGCTCAGGGCGGAGGCTCTTTGCATGCCAAGGATGAAGGATAAGCCCCAAATCTAGGGAAAAACTCAAAAGCCACCAAACACATGGATGAAAAGATTAAGGCTACACAAGAAGTGATAAAGCATATGTGTCCTACTAGTGCCCCAGTAGGTTCTTTAGTCATGTGGGAATTAAGTGCAGTCGATCTCCCAAGAGTTGGTAGCATGCTACATGGTTGTTTTGAGTTAGAAATAATTGACAAGCTAATGCCCTTCATCAAGTTCTACAAGCCTATGCAAAAAGCCCCATAAAATTTCCTTTCCACAAGCTCAATTGAACACTCCAAATTTTTAACATGTTAATCACTGTATTAGGTACTAATCATATAATTAACAAGCAATTAATTGTAATTGGGTGTAATTGGGGATAAAATTAAGAAATTAGGGTTGCATTTAGTGTGTTTACACATCCAAAGCACTAACTTTGCATTGGTGTGAATATGTTATGACTGGAGCATTGGAACATTCACTCATAAATGTGCCCTAGCTAGTGATATCGGCACCATTTTTGTTCCCTTCTAAGCTGTTATTACAGAGATCTGCCAGACACTTGGGAACATTCTCTTCTTGGTCCCACATTTTAAAATCCTTGGCTTAAATTTTGAGTCTTGTTCTTCTTTGACTTGGGAGGATTTTGGTTCACAGCTGGTATTTGGAGAAACTCACGGCAACCTTCTAGTTTAAGGGTTCTCCTTTGAGGAAACCTTGGCAAAGTTCTCCGCCATACGTACCACTTTAGCTATAGAGTATGGCTTAGCATTTTTATCTATTTTATCTATAGGAAAATCAAGCTTTTTAACAATTATATTGAGCAATATGGTATCATCATTCACCATGGATGCAGTAAGTTTCATCATATTAGCATAAGCCTAATGATACACATCAATAGATTTACCATTCTAGGATAGTTCTAAGAACTCGTTCATCTTTTCTTCTTCATATGGTGGGCAATATTTTTAAAGGAAATACATCTTTAGATCATCCCCCTTTAGTTGATATTGATTAAGGTCATTGGCCTCAACATGATTCTTCCAGCCTGAATGAACCCGACCAATGATCTTGAGATGAGCCAAGGCCATCTTACTTCATTTATTATGATCAAAAATATAAAAATACTCATCCATTGCATTAATCAGTTTACGAACAACTTTGGCCAAATTATTTCCTTCACCATGGAAAGGCCCTTATGCAAGGCTTCACGAATGTCACTGTCAAGCTCTTCCACTGAGTTGGAAGAGTTACCTACACAGCTCATGGTGACTATTCTTGAAAAAAGATAATCATGTGTTTAAAGTTTTGAGACATGTGACTTGAGTGAAAGAAGATATCTCTTTATTTAAATGCAAAAGAAAAGATCTCTTTATTTACTCAAAAGTTCTTATTGTATTAAAAAAGACAAACTCTAATCCATGATTGATTCCAAATAAACAAAAAAAATTATATTGTCCTTTATAAACTTTTCATAGGGAAGATACAAGCTTAGATGATTTAATCTTAATAAATATTCATCTAGGGAGTATTGACTTCATCATTTAATCCTATATTCTTTAACTAAACTGAGTTTCTTGGTGATCAAGGCTAGACTCAAGTTGGAAGCATAAAATGGGAGAACATCTAGGCTAATCTTGATGATAAACTTATCTTCTACATCAACACAGCAATGAGGCCACATGTTCATCAACATAAACACCACTCACCTTGCATGAGGAAAGAAGAAGTGAAGATGCAAGGGTCAATCTTCGGGGGGATGCACTTAGCCAACCCTATAAGGGTTAACTCCTCGATGTGAAATTACTAGGGGTACCTTCCACCACCACTTGTGTCACTCAAGTGGAGCTTCCATGTGCTAGATAGAGATCAAAGAGGGAAGGAGCTATGAGATGCTCAATCTGTACCTCAATACCTTCATGTGTGCAAGGAGAGAGAGAGAGAGAGAGAGAGAGAGAGAGAGAGAGAAGGGAATGAGCTACAAGCACACACACAATCAAGCAAGCATGCATAAGCAAACAAGCTCACAACCATCAGCACAAAAGAGAGCAAGAGAGAAGAGAAAACTCAAATGTGATAATTTTATATCTTGTCATATTTCTCTAAGTCACTTATATATAAGAGCTCACTTTTTACAATGGTTGGCCGCCGATTTAACAATTCGGGGCCCAAAACTAATTATCTTGCTCTATGTACAATTAGGCTTTATAGCTCATGGTGGCCAGCATTGCACATGTTGTAAGCTCAATCATCCCATATCTTTTACATGAAGTGCTTAGCATGGTTTTATACAAAAATGTGCTACATGAAGTGTAATCACACTTGGATCAAAAAATAGTAAGAGTAATGTTAACCAAATTGTGGTTAACACACACCCCTCCCTAATTCGAATCCGTCTTCAAAATCAACGATGAAGCTAAGTGGCGGTAATAGAGGGAGTAGGTACAGATGAAGTCATACCACAATCTGGGGTATTGGGGAGAGTGGTGGAAGGATTTGTAGCTAGTCCAGAAGACCGTCTCCATCATATCTTTGAATGTTTGGAGTCGCAAGGCTGGCATCCACTGGATTCTTTCTTAGTACCCAAAGAGCTACTTGAGGGTGGGTCCCTTGTTGATGTCGAAAGAAAGGTCCTTGGTTGCCTTTATCGTAGTGATGCCAGGTGGGAAACTTGGCCAACAAGGTGATGATGAGGTTATAGGGCCAACAAGGTGATGATGAAGGCTTTGCTCCTAGCGATCAATGATATCTTCTATGTAAGGGTTGCACCGTCGGAAGGGGAGGGGGATTGAACCGTGTGGGAAAAAGGCCAACGACCAAGGTTTCCTTCAAATTGTGAGTGTAACATAAACACAGCTTTAACAACATGCTAATATTGGATTTTTTGTTTCAAATTTTCTTATGATTCTCCATTTTCTTGTCTCTTTGCAGATATTTTCCCCTCTAATTATGTTGAGGAACAACCACTCCAAAGCCTCACTAGAGTTGTCTATGCTATGCATGCATCCATTGGAGAGGCAATGTTTGTATCTCAAAGCCCAAGTGATCTTGTACCAGAACAATATCTTTTTCTTTTCTCACTCATATTTTGTAGATAAAAAACCAGGTTTATTTCGTAAGCTAGAAGAGATCCCCAACCCCCCTCTTAACAATCCCGAATGGCCCAAACCTGATGCTTGGACCATCTTATGCTTAAAGTTTAAGATGGTAAGTGATATCAAGACATCACTCAAGTTTTCAAAGGCATCTAGGTCAGTAGGGCTAAATTGTTTTTGTCCCTTACATGTTTTTGTGCACATGTTCAATTCCATGCTAATGCACCAAATAAAAACAATGTATATTTGTAAGGAGGTACGATCTGACCTCATTCAAGAATTACTAGGAGAGGGTTGGGAGGTTAATGAGGGGTCACATCAAGGTGATGTGTACAAGTGCAATGTAGTAGATTCTACAGTGTCTTTCACGTTCTTGAAGGCATTGCATTTGCACTACCAAAGATGGATGCAAAAGCATGGGACATGGATCCCACTTCAAGCCTCAGAAGAAGAAATTATGCCTATTGAGATAGCTATGATGGTAGCGAGTGGCAGCAAGCAAGCATTGGAGCCTAGCAGATTTGTGTCAACACTTTAGCATCATGGGCTTTGACAATGTGGAAGAGTCAATTTTGAAGTTGATGATGAGAAGAAAGGTATATCTAATTCCACTACATGTCTAGAATTAACCCTTACACTTTCTGGTTATTGTGCCACTTTCTATATTTTTACAGATTGGGAAGCGTAAGGAGGGGACAACCATGGTCTCAGAATCATGGCAAATGGGGGACCTTGAATTTTCAGCAGCAAGGTGCATAGCAACACATAGTAGGCATGTGGAAGAGCTTGAAGATGAACTGAGTATATGGGAAAATAGCCTCTGTTTTGATGCACGTGAGGGGCAAGAGTTTCAGGATCAAGGTGAAGGCAATGACAAGCTTTCAAGTCAACAAGGAGATGGAGATCAACATGAAGTAAATGTCACAAGAGGGGCAAAAAATGAAGACATTATAACAATTTTAGATTAGATGACATGATTGTAATTTTGTAGCAGGCTCTTTTTTAACCAATCTTTATTTAATTGAAATCTTAATATTTTTGCAAACTATAATTTTTTTGTCTAGCGGTCTAGTGTGAAAAGGCCAAACTTTAAATTTTAACTATAAATAGCCAAAGGTGCCTTCTTTCTCATTTTCACGCGATAGAAACCAAGCACGAGCTCACACTATCTCTTTGCATTCACATGGCTACTCACTTTGACAATTTCTGTGAGTTCCTCTCCACCACCCCGTGGACGGGCAAGAGCGAGCTCTTTGTCATGTTCTCTCGTGAAGTCGACTTTGAAAAGTCGCTCGCCCTTGCGTCCCAACATTATGAGACACAGATTGCATATATGGAGCAATACTTGGCTCCCCACTCCATCTCCTTTCCCCATTGCCCCAATGATCGATGGGTGCCTATTGAGCTACTTCAGTACATTTAACAATATGCCCGCCCCTACATCCAACTCCTTGAACGCTTCATCGACATTTGCATCCCCGGAGGAGCTTATTGTATCTTCAATAAGCAGGAGGTGAAGAGGTTGGGGAAGGTACAATAAGCTCCTACATCCCCGCAGGAGCTTATTGTACCTTCAATAAGCAGGAGGTGAAGAGGTTGGGGAAGGGCAATTTAGGAACTAGGTTCCTCTCGTGGCTCGCCACTTTTGCGTTCCTCATCTCGACGGATGAGGATTCGGATGAGGAGGTAAAGATGCCTGCATTGCAGTTGGCAGGGTATTTGTTGAGGGATGACAAGGAAGTGAAGGCAATAGGAACGAGTGCTAGTGTGGAAGAGCAGCTTGCATCAGAGCACTTTCGAGAGGGTGCACAATCTGCAGCTAAACAGCCCACTGTAGTAGAAGATGCGGGGCCATCTTCTACTACATGAGGAGAGCAAGGTGCTACTAAACAGTCCACTGTAGTAGAAGATGCGGGGCCATCTTCCCCACATGAGGAGAGCAAGGTGTTGCTAGAGCTTGAGATCAATCTCTTGAGCACCATTGTGGTGGAAGGTAAAGAATACTTATTTCTTCATGACTTTGAAAAGGGAGATGGCTTGAGAATGGATGAATGCTTGGGCATTATATGCACGCGATGTGATACATCCAACCTCGGTCCTCACCTAGATAGTGCTATATTACCCCTTGGAGAATCTATCACAGAGACAGTTGCTTTGGTCAAGGAAACTGTGGTTGAGACCGCGGAGCAAGCCCTAGTTCCAAAGGAGGAATTCATAACCTTACAGCCCTAGTTCCAAAGGAGGAATTCATAACCTTACAAGACAAGCTAGAGTGATGGAGGAGACCAAAGCACCAAAAAAGGATGAGGCTGAGTCCTCGATTGACCTCTCCGCCCCCACCAGCACTTTGGCAAAAGAAGACATTGACCAAGAGGTAATAATCGACCTTTTACAACCTAGAAACATTTGTAATTATGTATAGGAAAATATTTTGATTTTTCCTTTGATTGCAGAGGGTGGTTGAAATTGATGCATTTGCTAGGAGAGGCGACGGCAATAGAGACCAGGCCAAGGTCCATGGACATGATGCTACATTGACGCACTATCTTGGTTGACTTCATGTGGATGGCATCACCACTATCCACAGGGACTACACCCCTCAATCTACCTTCACTCTCTTCTTTTTGAAAGCCCTCTCTCTAAGGTGCTGTGTGTAGCCTCTGGCACAAAGCACCAAATGTATAGTTCTAATTAAAAAATCCCTTGCCTTCGATGTTTTTGGTTCTAGATTTAGGGCATCTCTTGTAGTACGTGTTCCTCCTGCAAAAGCTCCACCTCCATGTCTTGTATTTTTGAAATAAACCCCTCTTTCTTTATAATATGATTTCTCCATCCCTTAGGTACTCCACATGGAGAATATGGGTTTGCCAAGCTCCACTTGTAGTCAATCTTCTATAGTATCCTAACAAGCTAAGCTCTCCTTCACCAACAAATTGCATAAAAGATGATAAATTGCGGAAAGGAGGGTTTGCTCTTAATTGAGGGTCAACTGGATAGAGATGCCCATCAACCCAAAGATCTACATTTTTCTCCTTAGCTATCCTACGAGCTTGGACAGATTGTGCATTAGTAGGATGGGTTTTTTTAGAGCTGCCATACTCTTCAAGAATACGAATGTGTAAATCAACCTTCTGTTTTCTAGCTTCACAAGGGGCTACACACATAGCTTGAAAAGGCTCCATAGTTAAGCAGAGGAAAGAAGCTAAAGCAGAGAGATCCTCAGAGAGAGAGAGAGAGAGAGAGAGAGAGAGAGAGAGAGAGAGCGATTGAGTGAGAGAGACTGTTAAAACTTTGTTGTTCTTTGCAGGTTTAACACAAATCCGTTTTTCTAAGTAGAAAATGATATTTTTGATATACAAATATACTAACATGGAGTTTTTCATCAATAAATTACATTTATGAGAGAAAATTTTTTTAAAAAAAACTTTGGGGTCCCCATAATTTCGGGATCTCATGGATGTAGTGGTTCCTGACAGTTAGTTATGTTTATGGGGTTGTGGGGACCTGACAGTTAGTTATGGATGTACTAGCTCCTGACAGGCTTCTGACGTGACCCTTGAATTACAAGCTTTTTGGAGAGAAAAATTTATTTTCATCATACATATTGGTTGGGTGGTGTTTTTTCCACCTCAAAATGTTTTAAAAAAATTCACTTTTTGGGGCCCACCTAAATACGAGAATGTTTTGCTGATGTGGAAGGGAGATATGGTGGGAGTTAATGAGAAAGGAGATTTCAAACTGACAAGAAAGATTCAATTTGTAGAGAGTGAAGATAAAAAATTCAAAAAGTAAGAAAGTATAAATAAGTAAAAAGTAAGAGAGTATGAGAATATTCCCTTTAAAAAGTGAAACTAGGGAGGTATGGCTGATGTGGCAAGGCAAAAAATAGGGGTCATCATAGCCTTTGTCTCCTTTAAGCCCAGCTTTTTAAGCTCTAACCCCTTAAAATTAGGAGTCCTTAGGAGACCCTTTTTGGGTCCAAAAAATTCCTAATGGAGGGCGAGATGCTGCTAAAATTTGAGAGAAAAAATGGCAAGGATTTGGACGGAGAGCAAGAGAGAAAGTGAGAAAAATGAGAGTAGGTTGGCCCTCGTATAGATTTCTCAGGGAGATACGGGCATGGCTTAGAAGTGGCATGATTGTAGGGCTCTGAAGTGGTATGACCATGGCTGCATAGAAGGCAAGAAGAAAGGCCATGGATTTACTATGGTATAACCATGGTGGATAAGCAAGAGGTAACAATCGTGGATAAGAAAGAGTGAACGGTTGTGATTGGGCATGAGGGAACGGTCGTGGTGGGCGTGAATGAATGGCTAGGCGTGAGTGAACGACCATGGATAGGCAAGAGTAAACGGCTGTGGATAGCCATGAGTGGCCATTCCTTAGCCCTGGGAGATTTTTTTGAGCACCCTATTTATAGGTTTTATGCTACTTCACTAGGTGGTCCGCACCCCATTGTGGGTTTTGTACTGACTCCTTGCCCAATTTGCAATTGCTGCAATTCAGCTCCAATTAGACTTTGGTGAGGCTTTCAACATTCCTTTGGCCACACACCGCAACCTGGTTGATGGTGGCTTGACAGTTAAGTGTTGCAAAGATGGGTTGCTTAGTAGAGGTTGAGCTTGATAGTCATGTTATGAGTGCAAGTGGGGTCATCGAGGTTGAGAGTATATCGCTATTGAAATCATTGGTTGTGGTACTCATTTCCTTGGCTTCCTCTTGTGCTTGTAATAACAGACATTGAGTGGGAAGGCGTTGCTAGTGAGACTTTCTTGCATTATAACCCTTAGGCTTGGCACTAAGAATTCCATGTGCATGACTACTTTAGCTCCATATGTTAAGCTAAAGGGTGTTGTGTTAATGGCCACTTTGTATGCCATCCTATAAGCCAAGAGTGTAGCCGCGAGCAACTTTCTTTCCCAATCGTTTTGTTGCAACTTTCTTTGGATAGGATGGCGCATATCGTCTTGTTATTAGTTTAGCGTGGGGGTAATAAGGTAAAGATTTACAATGTGTGACCAAGAATTCGTGTAGCAACTATATCCCAATCATGGATCATTCTAGCTCTCATGAAGGGCCGTTCTAGGATGCAATATCATAGGAAACTGGCTATTGGCCAAAGTTCAAAACAAAGGTGTGTCAAAAATTGGTTTCTAAAATTTCAATTTTCAAATCTAATAGAAGACTCATGGGCTTTGCAGTGGCTCCATCAGCTAGTCTTACAATCAACTCAGTGTCATTCGTAGGAGGTTTACCCCATTTTTCCCAACATTGCTTGGTGACGATGCTCACTCCTGTGCCACCATCTAGGATTGCATGGTGACTTGAAGCTCATCGAAAGCTACAGGCAGTGTTGCATTAAGTTCATCTCCTTCAAAATATTTCCCTAACTTATTCACCTGTATCGTGGGTACACCTATGGTTCCATCTAGTTCTATAGATCCTTCGCCATCTGACTCATCTAGACTCCCTCATTCCAATTTCTCCTCCATTCTCTCTTTAAGCCCCCCTCCATCCAATCTTTCAAATCCTTCCATAGACTCGGGCTACCTTGAAGCAAGGTGCCATAGGAAGTCTAGATCTATGAAGATAAAAAGGAGGAAAGACCAACAATGTCTCTTGGAATGGGGGTGGACTTATGAGTCTGATGATCCATGTTCATGCTTGGGCTTCTTAACGTTTATGATATAGGGGTATGAACATTAGTGTCAGATTTCCTGGGGTGGTAATAGGATCCACATGATGTGGAACTGTTACTAAATCTAGTTTAACATCTTAAGGGAGATCCCTGAAGAGTATCTAATAGTTAAGTCCCATATTTGGCTCATGGATTTCATCAATTGGTTTCATGCTAGACATCGAAGGGATTCTTGCAATGTGAACTGCCTCAAGTTCCTCCTCCAATTGAACTTGGCATAATTTGACAAGCTCCTTTAGCCTGCTCTTCTCCTCAATCGGGTCCAGGTATTCAGCCACTTTTCTAGGTAGATGATCAAGATCTATCTGCTCTCTTTTTAGAGGGGAGGGTGGTAACAAGATCTTCTCCTCAATAGATGAGAAAGATGACACATTTGTACATGTCCCCTCATTGGATCCACTTTGTATAGTGACACAGCTATCTCCCTTGCCAATCTTTGTGGTCCTTTTCTTCCAAGTGTGCATAGTCACTTGTGCTTGCTTGGGAACCGCTCTAGAAGATAAGACCCTTGCTTGTCCTGGGGGTTTCCTTGTTTTTAGGAAGTAGATGCTTCAGTAATGGCAGCATGAGCAACAGCTCTCCTCCTGCTTTGCATTCGTGTGACTACATTGAGAGGCACTGTGTGGATGAAGCCATTCCACACACTCAACAAGTTAATATTGGTGCTTGGTTTAAATTCATTCCCTTTTCCAAGTGTACCATTTCTCAATGGGAAATCCTTATACATCTGGTTATCCCACAACCTATGCATTAGGGAGTCAATGCAGGATACTCTCACAAGAGTACTTGCCATCCCTTTATTGATCGGACTCTTAGCTATTCGATGAGGTCCATCATAGTGATAGCATTGCATAGGTGGTTGTTTAGACACACTATTTAAATCCCTCCCTCTAACGGTGTTTCTACTGCTAGGTATACAGGGTACATGTGCTTACCCTCCATCACATAATGACTTAGGATTTTTTGGGGTGGGCTTCTTGGTTCAAGTGGCTCAAAAATGATATTGATAGCTGCCTCCTCCTCCTCAACTTCTTCAAAAAAAAATCAAGGTCAACTAGAAAACTAGGGTCACTTGTGGGGCAAAGGAGGTTGCAAGTGCACATCAGGTACCCTAAGAATACCTCGTTGGGCCACTTCATAGCTCGGTTGAGCATTGTGATGTACAGGCAGCACCGATAAGGCAAGCGGCAGTTGTCTATGATTAAGTGGTAAGGCAAGCGACGGTTGTCTATGATTAAGTGGTAAGGCTTGTAAAGGCCTGGCTTGAGCAGTTCTTTGGTGGTAGCAGTTTGATGTTTTGTGGTTTCCCCAGCTCTAGCAGCAAGTGGAGCAGAGAGTTGGCCTAGGTCGTAGATGTGGACATTTAGTACAAGCGTGTTTTTCTCAATAAATTGGGCACCACACTAGTTCTCTCTTCGAGTAAAGATGAGGTTGGTCGGCCTGGTCACGGCCTTGACCCATTCGCCATTGTTGGGTTATTTGTTGCATCAATGCAGCTACTAACTACTCTATGTGTTGCCCTAAAGAGGGCCCCTTCCCCTGTAGCTACTAACTACTCTATGTGTTGCCCTGAAGAGGGCCTCTTCAAGGCCCCTGAAAAGGGAAGGGGCCCTGAAGAGGTCCCCTTCCCTTTTCCTTTAGGTTTTGTGCTTGTAGTTTTAAAAGAAGCTTCAGAAGTACCTACAACATGTAATTATCGGGAATGACTTTCCTTGAAATTGTCTTCAAAGTCCATGGCACTTCTACAACACTACTTGAAGGAAGTGTGTCCACGAGCATATAGGGAGTTATGTTAGGCCACAAAAGCAAAGTAAGGAAGTCACCCCGATAAGTTTTTGATAGAAAAAGGAAAAGGGGAGCAAGAAAGGAATCTTGACAAAAGAAAATTTGATAAGGCTTATAGGGACAAGCAAGCAATTCATAAGAGTAAGAGAGTTGGGGAAGAAGAGAAAAAGCCAAGAAGTGCTTGCTTGTAGGGACAAGCAAGCAATTCATAAGAGTAAGAGAGTCGGGGAAGAAGAGAAAAGTGGGAATACTTCTCAAAAGACTTCACAAGTGGGTGCAAAGCCAACCAATGATGGGGTTAACAAGACCTTATATGATTTTGTGGATGCTGACCATTCTTTAAAACCGGAAGGGGAGTTTCCTTTTGACCCCATGGTGATCTTTTTTATTATGATGATGGCTTACCTCATACCTTGAGTGTTACAAATGCATATGAACACAATGTTACTCTTTGTTCCATATCATATGCCGGTTGCAAAGGGGCACTTACATTGAAATTCAAGGCTAAGGTCAAGGGAAGAGATGCATTTGTGTTGATGGACAGTGGTAGAACACATAGTTTTATGAATTACAAATCATTGAGAAATCTCAAGTTGTACCCAGATGCATTAGCAATGAAGAGAAAAGCTTAAGCGGCAAATGGGGATAACATGGATTGCACAATGATTTGTAGAAATGTGGAATTGATGCTCTCAAAGGAATACACTTGTTGCAAAGCTGAATTGTTGGTGCTAGATATGGGGCTGATTAATATAGTTTTAGGGTGTGATTGGCTATTAACTCTTGGAACCTTCTTTATGAACTTGCAACAAAGCTTTTTGAGGTTTATGAATGGGAAGGAGACCCATTACATTACATGGTTTTGCACCTCAAAGTTAACCTTGATCAATAGCACACAACTCAAAGAAGGAATTGAAAAAGAGTGGCTATATGTACATTTTGCATCTTTGTAAAGATGTGGACAAAGAAAAAGAGAGCAAAGTTACATATGTGGGCATGGAGAAGCTACTTAAAGAGTGTGAAGATGTGTTCCATATACCCAAGTGCTTGCCACCGATGAGGGAGGTAGATCATGCCATTGAGTTAGAGCCGAATGCAAGGCCGGACAATAAACCTCCATATAGATTATCAAAAGTGGAGAAAGACGAAGTGGAAAAGCAAGTTAAAGAGCTAACAGATATAGGGTGGGTGAAATCAAGTCAATCACCATGTGCATCACCCGTTTTATTGGTGAAGAAGAAGGATGGGACTTTTAGAATGTGCATAGATTACCGGGATGTCAATAAAATCACCATCAAGAATTGGTACCCAATCCCAAGAATTGATGATCTCTTAGATGATTTGAAGGGTGCCAAGTTCTTCACCACGATTGACTTGAGGTCTGGTTACCACCAAATAAGAATGAAAAGTGGGCATGACCATAAGATGCCATTTCATACCGAAAGAGACCTTTATCATTTCATGGTGATGCCGTTTGGGCTATGTAATGCACCTGCCACTTTTCAAGCGGCGTTGATGAATAAAGTGCTACAACCATTCCTCTTCAAGTTTGTATTGGTGTTTTTTGATTACATATTGGTGTATAGCAAGAGTGAAGAGGAGCACGTGGTTCATGTGAAGGAAGTATTTGATGCATTGAGAGCCAACCAATTGTATGCCAAAGAAACCAAGTGTATATTCATGGCAAAAGAGGTGGAATACCTTGGTCACATTGTGAGCGTTGATGGCATAAAGGTGGACTCCAAGAAGGTGGAATGTGTAAAGAATTGGCCTACTTCCACCAATCTTACTCAAGTGAGGGGATTCTTAGGTATCTCATCATTCTATCGTTGGTTCATTGAGAAGTATGCACATATAGCGACTCCTTTGACGAATAAGTTGAAGAAGGAGGCATTCTTTTGGAATGTAACAACACAAAAGAGTTTTGATGAGTTGAAAAGGTTGCTTACTTCAACACCTATCTTGGTATGCCCAGATTTCTCTAAGCCTTGCATGTGGAAGAGGCATTGGTGCCGTGTTGTATCAAGACCATGGGATAATTGCTTATGAAAGCCGCAAACTTGATGACAAGGAGATGGAGATGCATGTGTATGACCAAGAGATGATTGTTATCTTACATGCAATCAAGAAATGCCATCACTATCTTTATGGAAGCAAGTTTTATGTGCGAAGTGACCATAGGGTTCTTCAATTCTTCCTAGCACAATTAAATCTTTCACCTAAGCAAAGAAGGTGGTTGGCTGACCTTCAACAATATGATTTTGAGATCACATATATGAAGGGAAAGGAAAATGTGGTGGGAGATTCACTTTCTAGAATGTGGGCATATTCACTATCGGCCATTCACGGAGGTGCATAACGATTGGATTGAGGAGATTCAAAAGGAATACATGCTTGATGATGAGGCTTCACAAATAGTGCAGAGATTACAACATGGTGTTTATGATGATTTACCTCATTTCCAGTTACAAAATGGTCTCCTCTATTACAAGGAAAAGGTGCATCTTGTACCCCACACATCCTTCAAGAAAAAGGTCATGGATGAGATGCATTCTACTCCTATGGTTGGACACTTCGGTTTGTTCAAAACTATGTTGCCATAAGGAAGAGCTTTCATTGGAAAGGTCAATGGAGGGAAGTCAAAGAGTATGTTGCTAAGTGTATGCCTTGTCAACTCAACAAGGATCCCACACACAAGCCCGATGGTTTGCTTCAGCCCTTACCTATTCCGGACACGAAAGGAGACCACACCATCCACTTCAAGCTCCTCCCCATTCATTTGTTGTTTGATGACTTCTAGAATTTGAGGGAATCGTTGAAGCATCCAATTCAACACCTCAGTGTTCTCCTTTAAAACCTCCAAGCCACCAATTATCCTTCTCAGATTGAACACTGAAAAAAGAATGGATTTTATCCTTGTCCTTTTCATATGCCATTGCTTCATTCATATATGTGACTCCCATTCGCTCCAATCTTTTCCCTTTTACTAGTTGAGCCTCATCCAACTTCATTATATAAGCGATAGGACTCACTCCGATTCTACATATCACATAAACCAAGCCAAACAATACAAGTAATTGATGTCATTGATAAGGGAAATTGGACGCATATTGCTATGGATTTCATTACCAGCTTGCCTTCTACCAAGAGGGCATGGGATAGCATTTATATGGTGGTTGACCAATTGACAAAAGCTGCCCATTTTGTACCAACAAAAGTGAGACACTCGGCATCTATGATGACACACCATTTCATGGAAAATGTGTTCAAGTTGCATGGTATGCCGCAACAAATAGTGAGTGACCGAGATGTGAATTTCATGGGCACATTTTGTCGTACATTGTTTGATAGCATGGGTACCAAGTTGACTGCTAGCACGACCTATCACTCGGAAATCGATGGTCAAACCAAGAGGGTCAATAAGTGGCCTGAGACTTACTTGAGGCATTTTTGTTATGAAACACAACATACATGGGATGATTGGTTGCATTTGGTGGAGTTCGCCTATAATAGCACCTATTATAGTAGTATTGGAATGTCGCCTTTTGAGGCTATGTATGGCTACAAGGTGCATGTACCGATCGTAGCATTCAAGCAAGAGAATGCAAATCCACATGCAAGGGAGGAAGTGGAAAGAATGCAAACTCTTTTGCAAACATGCAAAGAGAACATCAAGAAGGCTCAAGAGAAGATGAAGCATTATGAAGATGCACATTGAAGACCATTGGAATTTAAAGAAGGGGACTTTGTATTCTTGAGGATACCTAAAACTTGATATGGATCTCTCAAAGGTAGTACCAACACAAAGCTTGCACACCGTTATTATGGGACATACAAAGTATTGAGAAGGGTTGTTGAAGTAGCTTATCAATTGCTACTTCCATCTACTCTAGAAGGATACATGATGTCTTTCACGTATCACATTTGAAGACATATTTTAGGCCAGAGGTGTATGTATTGGATGAACTTCCAGCCATGAGTGAAGATGACATGGTGGAGTACATTCCTGAGAAGGTGTTGGGAGAAAGAGAGAAGGTGTTACGCAACCACACTTTGCATGAATACCTTATCAAGTGGAAAGGTTTACCTCAAGATGAAGCAACAGGGCAAACCGCCTCTATGTGGAGGGGATGGAACACCTTTTGGATGTATCCGAGGTGGATTTTTGAGTCAAAACAGTGGAAAATAGCTTGCTGTAATTTACTGTTATAAGGCATAAGAGAGGCCCAAACGAATGCACTTGACATATACACTTCTGAGCAATGATTGACAATGAGTTGGGGAGAATTACATGAAGTTTGGGAGGTCTCAAATACTTAAATCATGCTCTCTTGGATAGCTTTGGCAAAGAAGTGCGAAGTGGTTCATTTTGATGCTTATTCAAACCATCCATACTACGATTTTACTTTGTGCATGTTTCAAGGATAAAACATATTTGGGTGGGGATGGTTTGTAATGAAGCAGTGGACACAAATTGTACATAGGAGGCCAAGGGCTAAGCATAAGTTGGAATAGCTAGGGGCTAAGAGTAAGTGAGGGACATAGGCTTATGGGCCAAAGGCCAAGGAGGGTGGACATTAACAAGTGTGTGTGAAAAGGGGGCCATGGTATATAGGCCAATGTGAATTACTAATCACAATTAACTCATACTAATCAAGAATTACAAGTTATCAAGCTTTCATGGCAACCTTGCCCTTCTCCTTGCTCATGGATGGTGCTCCTACACCCATGTTGTCACTCCATGCTGTGAGTGGCTTCATTGCACACTAGGAATTTGTGATTATTCTTGTGAGTGAAATAGGTGGTTAGAAATCAAGGTTATTTCTGGTGATTAACATTAATAACTGTTTTGGAAATTATTTTTGGTGTGGAAATTAATGATTGGTGGGTGTGGTACTAGGAATTGGTGATTATTCTTTGTGAGTGAAATAGGTAGTTAGAATTGAAGGTAGAACCTGTTTCCTTTGATGAAGCAAAGGAATCAGAAAAATGAATGAGTGCTATGCAATCTGAATATGATGCTTTATTAAAAAATGGTACTTGGGAGTTGTGTCATTTGCCTTATAGTGGCAAGAAGGCCATTGGCACGAAATGGATTTATAAGCTTAAACGTAAAGCTGATAGTAGTGTCAAACAATACAAAGCAAAGCTTGCAAAGGGTTATACACAAGGAAAAGGCATTGACTATGGTGAGACCTTTACACCCACATGTCATATGATTACCATGAGGAGTATCATTACATTAACAACACATAAAGGTTGGAATATATGTCAATTGGATTATCACATTTAAATTAGGGGATAGGAGAGTGAAAGTTGGTAAGAATTAGGAGTATGGTAACTACTTGAATTTCTTGCAGACCACAGCAAAAAACTACCATACAAAATTGGAAAAACAAAGGAAGACCCAAGTTATAAAATATTTGATTTTATAGCTGACCATGTTTAACATGTAACCACCAAAACACAGTGAAGCCTTTAGGCTTGTGGAGCTTGCTGTTAGGAAAGCCACTCTTGATAATCAAAAGGCCAGAAAGGCCTTGAATTTAATTATCGACATACATAGGTGACCATTCAAGGTGTATAGCTTGGCAATAAAGATATACAATTGTAAGTAGCACTTGATTATTTTGCATCGATTTACAAAATTTGGATTTTGATTTGAATGAATATATATGCAATGCATCAACTTGGTTAATAATGAATAAATTTGGATTTTGATTTGAATGAATATATATGCAATGCATCAACTTGGTTAATAATGAATAAATTTTTGATGCGAATTTAAAGAAATTGTAAAATATTATGAATGATGATGATTATGAATATATATGTAGTGCATCAATTTTATGGAGATAATGATGATGATTATTATGAATATATATGTAGTGCATCAACTTGGTTAATAATGAATAAATTTTTGATGCGAATTTTAAAAAAAATTGTATGATTATTATTATTATTGCTTGAGTAGTAGCATTATACTATTAAACCCTGCTGGTATTGCCACCAAAATTGTAAGAGGACCATCAGTCGGTCCGATCGTGATCTGCTACTATACGTAAGAGCACATCAGAATTCGATCGATACAAGGATCCATTTTCATTGATAAGTGGCGAGATGGACGCGGAGCTCTTGCAGCTGCAGAGGCTCTTCGAGGCGGCCCAGGATGCCAAAGCAAGCGTGCGGCTCTCCGAGCGCAACGTCGTGGAGCTCGTGAGCAAGCTGCAGGAGGTTGGCCTGCTTGACTCCAATCTTCTTCACACCGTTTCCGGCAAAGAGTACCTGACGCAGGCATGAATCAAGCCTTGATCTCTAAACTTGATAATCTCATCAATTTCTGCAGAATTGTACGCTCTCATGCGTGCATACATGTTGCATGCATGTGTGTCTGTTTGCGTGCATGTATGTTTGTGTTTATGAGCACACATATAAAGTTCAGCATATGTGAGTGTGTATATTTTACATTTTTTTTTGTTTTTCTCATGGCAAGACAAACCTACATGCTAACATAGATGCATTCATGCATTTATGTAGAGTGCTATACACCTGAGCGAGAATACTTTTAAGGAGTTGCTCCCCTTGTGTGCATGTGAGCGCGTGCACATGAATGTTAGAGAGTCTGGTGGAAGCAATTTGAATAACAACTATCTAAATGGGAAAGAAATCTGTAGACAGCATACTTTATGATCACATTCAGGCAAGATACAATGTTCCCCCCTCCCCCCGCGGCCGACAACACACGCATTGGTTGGTCCAGCCTTTGCGGCCTTTCCCCCTTTTTAAGGAGCTTTTATACCTACAGCCCCTGGCTGCCCATGTGGACCTCCTGGCCTTGCTGTTTTGGGTGCCTCCGGACTGTCAACGGCTGTCCAAAATTGCCCCAACTGGGCCTTGCTATAGTTTGCCCCAAATGCACACTGTGGCAGGCTTCCTGCTCATTCTCTTGTCTGTGCAAATCTTAGTGACACACAGTTCACCAAACAACGGTATCCATGTTAAATGAGGGCTAATGATGGACTTTCTACCCTTATTCTCCCTATGCCTACTGTGTACGTGTCCTCAGGTATAGCCATGACACATGCATCTGAGGACTGATGTATGTGATATCCCCTCGTCTTAATACTGGAATAGGAGGGTGGAGTCTGGTATAGAATCTCAGGTGTACACTCGATGTCAAGCTGCTGGAGCTCCCTCCATGTGCGTGCCTGAACCTGCTCTCCTTTGCCTTCGCCTTCCAGCCTCTGCACACTAACCCCTGCCCCTCCTCCTGTGTGCAGCCCCCCCCTCCTTCGCAGTCGGCTGTCTCCTCCCTGCTGCCTCCCACCTAGCTGCCCTCCGCCTCCCCTTGTGCGTGCCTCCCATGTGAGCTCTCCCCCTCCGCCTTCTCCTTCCTTCGCACCACCCTGCCTGAGACAACATGCTGAGAAACAGCCCTGGCCCTGACAGGACAGCTCATAGAGAGCCATCACAGATTTCTTTGTGGTACACACATCCACATCGGAATCCACTACCCACAATAGTTCCTCTACTATCACATCAGAGCCCACCACTCGAACCCACGTTGTAGCTCCACACCCCAGAGGAGTTCTTAGTGAGAGAACTCGATCCATTTTGCGAGCCAGACGTCCCGACCCAGAGCATCAGGACCCTCCACACAGAGATAGATTCGTGAGGTTCTCCGCCGACATGACACGCTCCCATCACAGAGGCCTGACATTCACTCCACCATCAGATCGGTTCTGGCGCTGAGGCGGGTATGGTCATTAGCTGATCACAACATATCTCACTCTACACAGGATCATCTATTGATCACATGTACTGTCAGATGTTTTCATTTTACCTTTTTCTTTCAGTTTTCCGTGGCTCAGTATATCCATGGTATCATTGCATTACTTCTGGTCTCATAGGCCCTTGGAGTCTTCCGTAAACGTTAATATAACTCTCTCTCTCTCTCTCTCTCTCTCTCTCTCTCTCTCTCTCTATTACTGCACTTGTCTCTATCTTGTGCATTATCTTCGTCGTGAAAGATTGCTGAATTCTGTCCATTGAAGTTACCGATTCTACCAATCAAGCTTCCTTATGTTACACTTCGGGGTCTTTTGCAGACGTTAATAGATCTCTCTCTCTCTCTCTCTCTCTCTCTCTCTCTCTCAGCCTGATTGAGCAGGCCAAGTCGAGAGCAGAGACTCTATTGTTGCTTTGTGGATTCCCGCAAAGCATTTGACACAGTGCCACGGGACCAGCTCATACAGAGATTGCAGACTCTTGGGGTGCCTTCAAATATGATATGGGGGATCATTGCTTTATATGAAAGGGTGACGGGACGAGCCAGATGCCGAGGTGGTCTGTTAGAGGAGATACTGTTAGCAGTCATCTCCTGTCTGTACACTATACCAAGGCCTTTGTTGTGGGTGTGCCCGCCCGTTTTAGTGTTTTCCCATTTTTCCTCACTCTCCATGTATTTTTCCCATTTTTCGGAGGTGTGGCAGGGCTGTTGGCTGTCCCCAAATGTTGGTCGGCTGCTTGCTCAGTTACCCTACCTGTCCAGGCGACCTAGCCGACTTGCTTTTTCTGGTCGGGGGCTGCCCATGGCTGGTCGTGCTGCTGTCGGCCTGTTCAAGGCTGGCCAACCAGCAGCCTGGGGCCATATAAAATGGCCCCCTTGCCCCCACACTTCCCATTGTAGTCTCTGGGATTTTCTTTGGTGTATATAGCAGAGTTACACATCTTCTCTCTCTCTTTCAGCCGTGTCTTGCTCTCTACAACAGTTGTCTTCATTTCCGCTGTACATTTTGACACGGTATCAGAGCCCCAGGTGGCTTGAAGCTTGGAGACAGTGGGACGTTGAGGGTTTGCTGATTTGAGGTGTTGATTGGAGATTGTTTGGGCTGTACGGGACTTGGAGATCGGGTAGAAGGCAGCCATCACCGTTGGACAGCCACCTTGCATATTATTTGCAGCCTCTTCTTCTTTTTTCCCACCCACCTTGTGAACCCTTGAGATGGTAGACTCACGTGAAGATCCCAACACTCCCCATGTTCCCGGTGGACCGACAATTGGACGAGAACAACTACAGCATATGGAAGGTAATGATGGAGTCTGTTTTGGAGTCTTATGACGTGGCTGATTTCATTGTTGTTGGGGTTCCATGGCCGGAGTTGGAAGACGGAGAGTTACCCTCTATACGGAAGGAACGGGAGGCACATGCACAGTTATGGGATGTCAATGTCCGCGTCCGTTCTTTCATCTTCCTAAATTGCACAAAACACGTGATCAATCACATAAAGCATATGACGCTGGCTAGAGGGATTTGGCAGCATTTGGCTTCTCTGTACAACAGGGTATCACCCATGAAGAGGATCTCCTTGGAAGTTCAGATGCGGGTGATGAATCCTGCAAAGTCATGGACGATGCGGGAGCACATCAACAAGTTGCAGGCTCTTCAGTAGGAGGTTCTCCAGGCAGGGAAAGAGATATCGTCAGAGGATATGGCTATCACGTTGTTGTCCCATTTGCTCTCTCAGTACACTCAGCATTTTACTCCTCTTTGATCACCAATGGCAAGCTCAGCACCATCACGTGGGAGGAGCTTGTGCCAATGGTGTTGGACCAGGAAGAGCGATTTACGAACTCTCCACAGGGCAGAGGTTCTGAGGCCTTGACTGACCAGCGGTCGAAAGGCCGTAACAACAACAACAAGGGTAAAGGGAAGTCTTCATCGGAGAAGTCTTCTGAGAAGAAGCCCGATTCAGACCATGAGAAACTGAAGGCCGAGCGGACTTGTAACGATTGTGGCAAGAAAGGCCACTATTGGAGGAAGTGTCCCAAGCGGAATAACGGGAAGAGTGTTGATTCTTCAGCTTCAGCTGCAAAGACTCCAACCTTTGTGCACTTGGAGATTTTGGACTCATCTTCTTCGAGTGAGGAGGCAATTGGCTTCACCGCCTCTCCCGGCTTCAAGACAAGAGGGCAGGACAGTTCGGGGCTTGCTAGTGCAGAAGAAGGATGATTCCTTCTGGATGTGTGTGGATTACCAGGCTTTAAACAAGCTTATAATCAAGAACCGGTTTCCAATCCTAGGCATAGATTGTGAGATTATGTGAATGTAGCATGCGCCAAGCTAGGACAATGTGAAACAACGAATCCTTTCTTTAAACGTGAGTTTAGTGAGTCTTTAACAATCCTTTAAAACAGCATACACGAATCCTTTAAAACAGCATACACGAATCTGAAAGAGATGTAGTAGAGACGACACCAGATGGGGTCCCAAATTACCCACTAAAGGGCACCCCGTGCAAGCAGGAGTATTTGCTTTATTTCTTCAGGTGATGTCTTTTGGAGTCTCTCTTTTCATTGGCTCAAGACTATTCCAGAGTGGTTCTCTCTAGCCCTTTGTGAGAGGAAGGGTTTGGCAGTTCAGAGGGTGGAAACAGGACAAGATTGTGGGCTGTTTTGGATGAGTTTGTGGACTGGTTTTCATGGCTGAGTTTATGGCTATGTGCATGGTTCAGTCAGATGCATATTCAAGGCCTCATGGATATACAGACTTAGCAGATTAGAGGAGATAATAGTGTGGTGTTCTTGGGACACAAGGCTGTGTAACCTCTATGCTAAGAGGTCCTTAGGATTGGCATATTGGACTTGCAGACATACGAGCCATGGACGGCCATGTTGTAATCATCTAAATCTTTCCATTGAATTTGAATAAAGAAATACCAAAAGGGGCGCCAAGCTTTGGGGCCAACATCTGTCTCTCTTTCTTGTTTTGGAGCACTCTAGCTCCGGTTTATTTGATTAATTGTCTGGACTACAATTGGATTGGGTGACTGCTAGTCTACCGCACTTTGGTTTCTACCAGAGGCCGGTTTCACTTATACTAAGATTCCCAGACCATACATCATAAGGCGAGTTCCTTAAAAAAGAGGATGGCTGTTCGAGGCACTAAGATCTATTTAGGAGATGATTTTGTGGAGCATCGAAAGACAGGGATGGCCAGGTGATGGAGGTCGGGAAAGCAGGTAAGTGGGCAGTCTATCGGGATGCCAGGGTCATCATTGTTGGATAAGTGCCCCACATGACGGCACAAGGTCTATGAGATCATAGGTACATGGAGGATGGCTCTGGAATTGCAACGGACCTAGCTGACCAGCCTTTCCTAGAGCACATACATCCATCTGAGCAGCATCAAAATGTTATAAGGGTAGATTTTCCATTTAAAACAACATGCTAGTTGGAGAGTTTGCACTTTTGAGACTTCTTGTTATGATGCAAATGTAAAAACTGCACGAATGATGCATAGATGCCTTCTAAATGCAGAAGCTTTTTGGAAAGATATGCTTGTTATTCTGTGAGCCTGTGAGTGCACAAGTACTGGGTTTTAATTTACTTCACTTGTTTGGAATGCTTATTTT